>NC_143016.1:59120459-59453897 GCF_055824585.1 Amblyomma mixtum
CGGTAAATCTAGAGAGTGAGAAAGAGGGACGAAGGGAAGGAGGATGACAGCGTGCTTTTTTTTATGCATACCGCATTCCTCAGAAGATTACGAAAGCACGCAAAGGCGCATTCCGAATAGTTAGCAAATTCCGCGATCATCGCTTTCTGTGGCGCTCTCTATAAATAACGCTCAAGGTTCAATTTCATCGCTCTCCCTACACATTCCCTGCTTTCAGCTTGGTATTACGCAACGCCTAAAAAGTAATGTCAGAAGGGAATTCCTCAAATTCCTGAAATATTTCACCTGCGTATATATTGCGCTGACTCGCGCCGACGGGAGGGTTTAGAGAGCCCCGGAGGCAGAGCCGCCCAAGGGAGGACCACCAGAAGCAAAACTGCGAATCGCTCGAGAACGGCTTATAGCGGACAACCGGCGGGGCGCCAGGAACGTCAGGGTAAAGAAATAAGAGAGAATATAGTTGAGATGTACCATTTTGTTCTACAAATCTTAACCAAAGTGTCAAGACAGCATTGAATGCGCGGGTATACAGGCGAATAATCGCAGTCTTAATGTCATGCATCTGTGCCGAAAGATAGAGCCGTGCTTTTTCTCCACTTATTACTTGTCGGCCTGTCGGATATGCCTCAGTGGTACGTCTCATATGCGGAAAGAAAAGCATATCTATATATTTGACGCGTTGTCTCCAAATTCAGAATCTCCCTCCTACCCGTGGCTCTTTCTTGTGTATTAAATGCCCACAAAGACCGCAGCACAAGTGGTGATTCACAGCTGACATTTCAGGGATTTCCCGCGTTAGAAAGTGTGACAGCTCATCCATGTTCTTTGCCTACACGACACGTTAGTGCGCAGTGACAGTTCTTTTTTTTTTTTTTTCAAACCTGCGCTGACTTCTTGTGATTGTCATTGATTAACCTCTTTCGCTTTTTGAGAGAGACTGCCTTGATTGACAGACTGTGATTATTTCCCGTTACTTCTCTCTTTCCTCTTTAATTCCCCTCATTCCCTTCCCCTGTGCAGGGTAGCCAACCGGAACCCTTTCCGATTAACATCCCTGCCTTTCCCTCTCTCTATCTCTAGGAATGATAATGACAGGTTAATTACTGACCCACTTACAGAAACGGCGTATTGCACATCAGAACCATTTTTTTCCTTGCCGTTTTTATTAAATACCGCGTGTCTACCGGTGCGCACGTAATACATTTTTGGCCATTGCAGTGCGGTATACTAATTGAAACAAAAGAAGGACAGGTACCGTTTATGTCAAAAGTAACCAGGCTTCATGGTTTGTATAGCTTGTATAGTGGGGCCCTGGTGGCTTTCCTAAAGATCAAAAGGTGTTGGAGGGTAAGAAGACCCCCAGTCCTTCCCTTTAACGACCGTTTCAGCTTCAGAGAGGCTGTAAGGGCTCCACTCTACGAGCTAGAAGCAAACCATGCAGCCTGGTTACTTTTGACAAAGACGGTACATCGAGTGTGCATATTCGCTAATGTGCAGCGTTTTGCTCGTGAATGACCGTGGACATTAGCAAAAAAACTGAAATAACTGAAAGGCACCGAAGTGCTTTGGCGTCTTGAATTGCAGTTGCTGAACTGCAGCGTAAACGACATTCTTGCGCATCTTGGTCGTTCGCAATCTTGCACGAGCTGGGCCATGGCTGGACAGGGCGCTGCATTACGCCGCCTCTCCTTGTGTCCCGCGTAAAAGCGTAGTTCACTCATTACGTGTGTCCCTGTGTCTTTCTTCGTGGTTCGTCATTTGATTGCGCATCCTTTACCTTCACAACATCACTCATTACGGCCTTCAAAACATTTTGGTCGGACGTGAAGAACACGAAGCCCCTGCATAGGCACTGGGTAAGAACGGTGGCCAACCATAAAATGCAAGCGCGAGCACAACGAGGTTACAATCTCTGACCACCACGTCAATTTGCCTCGTTAAGCACCGAGACCCCCTCCAAACTTACAAGAATAAATAAAGGCTGGTGGCGAGGCAGAAATAACCTGTTCGGGAAAGGGCTGCCAAGTCCTTTCCTCAAGGGTGACGCGCCAACCTGCCAGTTCGCGAAGGATAACGAAGGGGGGTGAACAAGCACGGCACGTAATTGAAAGCGCACGCCGCCGTAGCCCGCCGCTTGATACGGTCACCCGAACACTGCCGGGAGGGAGCTCTCGGCGCGGTTCACGCGCGCACCGCCGACCGACTGTTTGTCCTGTCGAGTGGCTTTCAGGAAGCGCGCGCCGTGGCAGCGGCACCGACGTTGGCGGCGCGGAGGGGGAGTGCAGCTTCATTCGATCCGCAGGACGCGCGGTGGCGAGAGAAGGCGCGCCCCCGTTGCCGCCGCGTTTCCCGGTCCTCTCGAGTGGAGTCGCGGCGACCGCCTCCTCCTCTCCTCGGCTAACTTCCGAGCCGGGCCCAAGTGCAGCCGAGGCCGCCGCGGCGGGGACATTTGTTATGCAAACGCGCGGGGAGTGAGGGCGCGCGCCATTCACGCGATGGAAGCAGCGCCGAGGGGGTGCAGCACGGGCACGGCGCCTTTCGCGGACGATTATTCAATTTACGATGGCGCGTTCGCTCGCTCGCTTGCCCCCTACCCTTGTCACTGATCGTGCCGCTGTTGCGGCCCAAAGACCCCCCCCCCCCCACCGACCGCTCATGTTTCCCTCCCAATGTACGCATGAAGAAAAGAGTAGCTTAGCATGCGCGTTTCTTCATAACGACTGGTTATCAGTTCCATTGTCCAAGCTCCCTCAGTTTGATTTTTGCTGGAGGCGACTCGCGTTTATCCGCTCGCTGCATCCTGGCTTTGCGTCTCTAATCTAACTTTCCATCGCTTGCCGTGCTATCCATCGCATCATTTCAAGTTATTCCTACAGCATCATTCTTTCGGCCTCGTAGTTGAGGTCACAAATGTGTAGCTTTCACTGGTTGTTCCTTATGAGCGAAGATTCTTCCTTTTTTAACGCGATAACGTTAATAGGCCCTGTTCTTCAGAAAACCCGCGGTCGGCGTTGTCAGCGGCAGCATTGTGAGCGGAAAATCCTAACCATGGCTCTGGCAGGTGGTCCCCAGAGAGCAACCTAGGAGGCCGGTGGTCCACCTAGGTCACGTGACCTTGCAGCGTCATCACAACCTGCCCACCGGATTGTGAGCAAACTGCCCACCCTGGAAGATGGCAGTTAAATTGAGGATTGCTCGCTCGGAAGAGCAAGCTGGGCCGATGGCAGGTGCTCCACCACTTGGAGCACCTGTCATCGCAGGGCAGTGGTGCATCGCTCAACCGCTGCACCACTGCGCCGGGAGCGGTTTGAGTACTGCCAGGGAACTATGAATGTAAAGTAGAGAGTGACCTCCTGCATATATCGGAATTAACCCATTACGCTTTCACGTCATACCCTTCAAGCTGAGCTCAAGTGTCTCCTCCAATTTTTATTACCTGCGGTAAGCAACTAACTATAGGGTGAGCGAAATTCAAAAATTTTGAATAGGGAATCGAATACCCTGCTATTCGATTCGCCGAACGAATCAAATAGTGCATATTCAAAATTATTCCAAACAAACCGAATCCCTTCTCGAGTTTTCGAATAGTTATAGAAATATTACCACAAAGTTGGAATAGGGCACGTCGTAGTTTTTTTTTTTTCGACGACTACTTCCAAGATAGGGCCAGCTCCGACGGCATACTGCATGTTGGCGCGGTCAGTCTCTGCGGAAAGGAGGGCTCAGCGGCACGCCTCGGTCCATTCGTGAAGAATCGTCCATAATGTTCATACATATGGCCTTCAACATCGGGTGATGTGACAGGGCTCATCCAGGTTTATTAACCATTGACTTCATTTCCGACAACGAATGCCATGGCTCAAGCTCTCGCCCCTTTCATCAACTAAGGTTTGGCGCTAGTTCACTGTCAACAGCACTAAAAGGTCATTTTATAATGTGTATGGCATGACAATCATACAGTTAATATACTTACTTCGTGTTGTGTACTCCCTACTGGAGATAAGTGGTGTTGCGTCTTTTGACAGCTACAACTTTCATGACCTGTATTGCCGCCGCTTTATAGCGCTGCACTTTTTCGCACGAATATTCGTTTTACGCGAATATTCGCAGTTAATAATGACGCAAGTATACGACTCGTATTCGATTCGGCTCGCATTCAGTTCAGTTTTTGTGTACATTAGTCGTATTCGGTTCGGTTTCAAACAATGACTATTCGCACACCGTTATTACGCAACCTAAGGAATTTACCAGCTTAGCTCTGGTAGGGGACACACTGCAGAGTGGACATTCAGAATTAACTTTATCATATAATGCGCTTCGCTGAGTCTGCTTTGCCCTACACTATAGGGGTCCTAGGGATGCGGGTTCAATCCACCGGGCTAGCAAACTATACCCTCAAAATACTGTCCAACTCCGTAGCACAGAAAACCTCGATGATTTTCCGGGCAGCCATCCGCAAAGGAGGACTCAAAGAAGAGGACACGCTCAAGCTAATACAAGCCATAGTAGTAAGCACAGCCACTTACAACCTCCCCTACCAAAATTTAAACATGAAAGAACAGGACATGGCCGAAACCAACCGGAAAGCATCAAAACAGCTTTCAGAATACCGCTGAATACCTTCACCAGCTAGTCAATGGGCGTAGGGATATCCAACATTTTCACAGAATAAAAAGAATTCCAGCTCATCGCACAAAAAGGACGACTCCTCCTCCATCGAAAGGGCGTTTCTCACCAAACTCAGTTACTTCAGACAGGGGATGTTCCGTATCAGATCATGGTCGTTCTCATCCCTGGCCATATGCATCCCAACCTAGACGATGGGAGAAGAGCAGCCCGAGCCAATATAATACAAAAACTAAGCAAGGTGACTCGGACTACACGGGGCTCGTTACAGTGCATCGCGTACGAAGGATGCACTCAACTGGGAATTGCTTCACACGCGCCGAAAGAAGTTGCGTCTGAAGCTATTTCATGCTGTTTATTATTCAACTGTTCGGGTTGAACGCGAAAGGTATGTGCAGGAGCCTTTTTATAGATCCAACCGTGTTGACCATGTTTTTAAAGTCCGCGAATTGGCGGCAAAAACTGAATTGTTTAAAATGTCTTTTTTTCCGAAAACCATTAGAGAATGGAACAGACTACCGAGCGATGTTGTGAGTGTGACATCAAATGATGCGTTCTTTCGTTCTTTAATGATGTGATGCGATTGTGATGTGTTCTTTTGAAGTGAGATGTACATGGCGAACGCTTTATGCTTGTAACTCTATCTGCGAGCGGAGGTGTCATGTGTGCTTCTTTTTTGCGATTGTGATTGTGATGCGATTGTGATGTGTTCTTTTGAAGTGAGATGTACATGGCGAACGCTTTATGCTTGTTACTCTGCCTGCGAGCGGAGGTGTCATGTGTGCTTCTTTTTTGTACATTGCCCCCCCCCCCCCCCCCCCACTGTAATGCCACGGCGCTGTGGGTTCCTTACTAAATAAATAAAATAAATGTAGGCCTGGCTAGTTACTTCAACCGCAAATCCATGGCGGCTATAGTAAACTGCGGTCGACGCTTCCACGAGCTCGCCACCCAAAGGAACCGTCCCGTACCTGAGGCAGAGGAGATAGTGATACCTCTAGCTATCGCCGAAGGCAACAGACGGGGCAAATCCTTGAAAAACATCTCGGACTCTTGAACGGCCTGCCGCGATTTCACAAAAGACATACTGTGTAGGAGCACCTTAAACATCCTGAATCACTATGCGCCTCACGAAACGCATCATTACATCATATGGACTACAGGGCACATCGACCTCAAGGGCAACCAAGTAGCCAGTGCCATCGCGCGAGGTCCTACCATACGAGCTGCAAATGGCGAACGGGAACCCACCTCTGTCCCTCAGACGTAGTGCGCTATCCTACAGAACATCTCCGGGGAGCCGGCATGCGATACCCAAAACCTCACCCGATAGGGGCTCAATAGGAAACAGTCGGTTCACTGGAGACAATTACAGACAAACACATTCGAATCTTCACATTCTTAACAAAATCCGCCCCAGACAATATCAAGACGTATTCCCCTGGTGCGGGGACAAATCGATATATCTAACATCGTACATGAGGCTGCCAGAATATAACGGCAACTTCGTAAATACAGAATGCTACAACGGAGCAGTGGGAGGCAGCGCTCTCCAGCCAGCCAGAGCCTGCTAGAGCAGCAGAAGCTGACTGACGGGGCTAGGATAACCGCAGCAGCAGCAGGGGTTCTGTTCTAAGGATTCCACACAGCCGTGATCAAAAATTCCGAGCAACAACCTTCTTTCTCTCTTTCCCTAACATTCCCTAGCTCAGCGGTAGAGCACCGGACGCGTAATTCGGAGGTCGTGGGTTCGGATCCCACCGGCGGCATGTGGTTGTTTTTTCTTCTGCTTTTCTAATCAATTAGCTTTAAGCGGTAACATATTCAGTAATATTCTAAATCGAACAACGGCACAAAATAAATAAATATATTAAAAATCCCCTGTGTCCCTTGGTTTCTGTGGCTGTTGGCTTCTCTCGTATTTATAACGAGCCCCTCATTCCCCTTACCTTGTTTGCTTAATTGCTTAGCGAGAGCCTCGGTTCTGGCAGCCTTGACGCCATAGGTAGCATAAGAGGGTTTTCACACAGCTTCCACCCTCGCCGTTCGATGACGTTCTACGTCACATCAGCGGTAACTCAGGACGTGCTACGTCCGCCGCTTAAGAACGTGGGTGGCGCTGATGAACACTCTAAATGTTAGGTTATTTGTAAACATAAATACCCCCGAAAGCAGAAGATTTGACAGTCGTCGCCGTAGCTAAGCGGTAGAGCACCGGACGCGTAATTCGGAGGTCGTGGGTTCGGATCCCACCAGCGGCATGTGGTTGTTTTTTCTTCTGCTTTTCTAATCAATTAGCTTTAAGCGATAACATATGCAGTAATATTGTAAATCGAACAACAGCACAAAATAAATAAATATATTAAAAATCCCCTGTGTCCCTTGGTTTCTGTGGCTGTTGGCTTCTCTCGTATTTATAACGAGCCCCTCATTCGCCTTCCCTTGTTTCCTTAATTCATTTTCTTTGTTTCTTTAATTGGCTGATAACTTCTCCATGACAAAGACAGCATATTAACTGTTGATAGACGCTATATTAACTGGCCCATTCATGCCTCAGGCTCAACTTATTTTTTCGGTGTTCTAAATACATATATCTAGCGTATATGCGCTCTGGATTGAGACAGGAATGTGCGACATGTTCTGAAAATCCGAACGTTATACTTTCTCTTACTTCGCTTGACTTAAACAAACATGACAACGTTTCTGCGCTGCTGAAAGCTTTAACGGAAACAAGATGCGCATCTTATGAATAATAATAATGAGGTTTAGGACCAAGGGACGCCCGCTGAGAAGCCATTTACGCCGATATCAGCCACCCCGCAGGCGAGCAGCTGCGCGAACTGCGTCGTCACGGAAGGAAGGTGATTGTCGCCTTCAGGTGTGAATGTGGATGGGAGCGGCACGGTATTCTACTGATAACGCCCTCTGGTGATATGTATCTTAATTGGGCCGACGCCGCTGGTGTCGGTGAGGCCGTTAATTACCGCATTTGCGAGGCCCCGCGGTTGGGCTTCAAGAGCTCACCGAGAGTACGAAACTGCCCTCGCGACGATAAGACATCTAATATACGTTACGGTCGTGCGCGCAAGCTTAATTATTATTCCAAGGCAGGCGCCGAAGCGGAATTCTGCTTTTATCGTTAAAGAAGTCGCCAGGCAGCAATTAGCAGGCGTTATTGGAATAAGGTTGAATATGAGACTATAAGTTCCTATCGTTGTCTATCGTACAGGCTACATTTACCGTATACACTTTTGTAAGGGCCGTTTTTTTTCTACATTGACGGGGTGCGGTTCTTACACGGAAGCGTTATTTTTTCACTGAAGTTTCACTGAAGATTATGCGTCCCCGTCTATGCGAATACCTACATATCACGTGAAATTAGAGCCGGCCCGGCGAACCTTTTGTGAAGATAAGGCATTACAAGTTTGGACGATACGACGCAAGGTTGCACACATACGTACGACAACTGGCGGTGGCCACCCGGAACAAAACAAGCTAATAGAGGACTTCATAGACAGCCATCGCAAGACATTCACAATAAGAAGAAAGGCGGTGAAATGTGCGTATGCTATCCGGCGCCCGACTTAGCACAGAGGCTGCTTTAACGTACGACTGTTCGGAACGGTGTTCCGGGCTTGCGACCCGGGGCCCAGTCAGCGCAAGGTGATTGTCGCATGCATGGCGTGCTTCTCCGTTGGCTTCGCTGCCGAAGGCGTTGCGGAAATCAGATGCATCTTTGTTTTAATGCAAGGTTATGCCTGATTGCAAGCACCTTCGACGCGACGCATGATATGCGTAGCGACACAGGACGACGAGCGCCCTATCCCAGGCTGCCGTCACCCGGCGCAGGGGAGGCCACCGATATATCATGGAGCGCACTCCATTCTGAAAGGGCGTTTTTATCCTTCCTTTGCTCCGTTGCCTGAGTACTTCGCCCGCATGTCCAGGCGTTGTTGTCAGAGTTTTACTGCAAAATAAACGAGATCGAGGGTCTGCATAGTGTGTTTTTTTTTTTTCTGCCAGAAATACAGAGGAGCGCGGGAAATGGAAGATTGCCCGCTGTAGTGAAACGCTTGCAGGGCCATCACAGCGCAACTCTTACCAGGCACCGATTTATTGTAAACTCTCAAGAAATGAAATAAAATAAACAAAAATTGGAGAGGAAGCCCGCACCCAACCAGAGGTTATCGCAGACGAACCAATTAAAAAGAAAAGAAAAGGGGCCAACGCCCAAGAGAAAATTTAAAGGTGCACTGAAGAGGAATCTGAACTTGTCTTTTTGCCGCGGGAACTCGATCTACACGTTCCTAGCATTCTTAGAAACCGCAACTTATTGCCCTGTGTGGCCGATTTCCCAAATTAAATCGAATTAACGGCCGGCTCCCTCCCTTCTTTTTGAATTCTGCCTCGTACGGTGGGCGGAGTCGACCAACGCGTGGAGTGCCTTTCACCCAGTCCCGTGGCGGCTTGCCGCTCTGCCATCGGCGGAGTAATACGTAGTAGTCCGTAGTAGCAAATAGTCCTCGCGTATTTTTAATTCTGCGGGCTTGTTTTGCTGCTATATTATCTGCGAATGAAACTATTTATTCACGGAAACCTAAAAAACAAAATAAAGCGAAAGCAAAGCCTCCACGGAGCTGGCTGAAAGGAACTCCACGCGTTGGTCGACTCCGCCCATCGTACGAGGCAGAATTCAAAAAAAAGGGCGGGAGCCGGACGTTAATTCGATTTAATTAGGGAAATCGGCCATACAAGGCAATAAGTTGCGGTTTCTAAGAATGCTAGGAACGTGTAGATCGAGTTCCCGCGGCAAAAAGACAAGTTCAGAATCCTCTTCAGTGCACCTTTAAGAAAAATCAATTACAAGAGAGAAAAAAAAATTGAGGCCCAAATGATGGGCGGTCGAAAGTGATTTTTAAGGCAAGACGTCCCTGAAGGATTAAGATGGACGAAATGAACATGGAACAGGGATGGGTCCAGCGTGCCCAGATTTTTCAGACAGGCTCGCAGGCGGCCAGGAGGAGGGAAGGTGCGGGGATCTGTATACGAAGGAAGAAGAAACAGGAAAAGAAAGCAAGGAGAAAAAAAAAACGTACAAACAGGAGATAATGGCCTTAAGAAAGCAGAAGGGCTATATAAAAAAGTGGAAGTAGAAAATAGAATCAAGCAAATGACAAAAAGACAGGTAAAAACCCAGTTAAACCTCTAAAACTATGACTCGTCTGGACTAAAGGCCTATGTAAATGCGTGCGCGTTGTTAACGAACACCGCTGAGCACACACTAAAGGGAACACTTCAAGCGAGCTTTTTGCAAGACTGTCTGTGATAGCGCATTGTTCTCCACGGCGAGGGGGAAGGGGCGGTACAATGGTTTCCTTCGAATTCCATTTCATTTTTATTCCTTTTGCACTCCGCTGCCGCTCCGATTGCCCTCGCTGTCGGTGTAACCGGGCAGTCGGAGGGGAGGAGGGTATAAGAATCGAGCAGAATCGGGCGGAGAGAACAGCATCCATGCAGAGCGGCCTTACACATTCATTACATGCCTTCTCACCATGCATCGAGCACTGGGCGCGGTTAATTGATCCAAGAAAGCAGTGCGGCAAAAAAAAAAAAGAAAAACTACCTCGTAATAGTTTTCTCGTTTTCGACGTACGCACGATTAGGGAAAAATTTATGCGCATGAAAAAACGGCTAACTGAAGCGACAGGTGCTGGCAAAATTTTCTAGCTTGTTTTCTGCGAATAGTCACTGGGTTTATTAACTTGTATGGTGCAAATGATAAACAAAAATTGCGCTCTATAGTTCTGTCATTCAACCCGTTGTACAAGGAACTTCATTGCCGATTTTGCCGAATTCATTGCCGAATTTTCAAGACATCCCAGATAAAAAATTATTTGCTTTCCTCATACAATAACCACGGCCGCTCAATGGAGAGCGCCTCCATTGAGCGGCCGTGCAATAACTCTCTTTAACAGCCGTTCTAATGGCTTCGGCTCAGACAGTACCAATAATGTTTTTTCTCTCTTCTTTCTTTTCTGCTATGCAAAATTATTTTATTATTTGTCATTCTACTTTGAATTCAATTTATCCCGTTAAATTTAGTGGCACGAGCTAGGACATTTTTTCTTTCAATTCGTATTTTTATAGTAGGATATAACAAAAAAAAAGAAGTTGTTAACACCGGACCACGGTCCGCGGCGTCCTCTATTACTTCGCTAGCCAATCACAACAGTAAACGAAATAAGCCTTCTAATCTTTTTCTTTATTAAACAAGCCAGGCATCGAAATTCTAGAGCCTATATATTTTTTTTCTGTGATTAGCTTCTTGTCTAGGTAACAAGAAAGGTTTTAACAACGAACTACTTTTTCGTCGTGGAAGAATTCTGTGGAGCGGCCCTGAATGTGGGCGGAGTTTCACTGCATGCAGACTTAAGCTGTATCCGACTATAGTCCCACCATAGTATTAGTCATGGAGTTTTCCTTCCTCCATGGTATTAGTCCGCCGTCCATCTTGCCGCTGTGGTTGCTTTGTCTTCCTCCCTGTCTGGTCACTGGGGGCTTAGCTTCATCACCAGAGTTGTCAGACGACTGCGCTCTTTCCGCTACGCTCGCTCGTCGCGCGTCGGGACGCTTGCTAACACTGTGTAGTGAAATACATGACACATGATGGAATTCGGCAGAAGATACAAGGCATCGCGCCGCGAGTGCTCTTCTGAGACTCCTCCGCGCTCGCTTGACCGGGACCACCGTGCGTGACCTGACGGGCCACACGGATGAGCTGATGGTCGCAAGCAAGGGACGAGACACCGGTAGCGCTTCAGGACCAGTATGAGCTCTTCCTACTGATACCGTTGCTACTGAAACGTTCCATATGAACCGCTTATGAATTACGGGAAAATAGAGTCCATAAGACGTGAAATATTATATAGAAATCCATATCTTCACTGTATAGCTTCTTTAAACATTCCACATATTTTCTATACGATTTCTACACAGTGTACATGACGTCATACGAAGTCCGTAAAGTTCTATGCGTGCTTTTATATAGTCCATAAGTCCATGCCGACAACACAAGCTCCATGTTGTGTCCACAAAATTTCTTATGGAGACGTATGAAATTATGGAACTCGTCATATGGAAACTTTCAGCAGGGTTTTGCCTCGGGGTTCGCCACGTGTGGCGAAAATCCATGCTGCACCGGACCCGGGCTGGCACTGTGTATACGGCGGACATGCTTGCAGCCTGGAGGCGAGAAACGCCGCCCCGATTCCGAAGACAGTATCTCTGGAAACGCTGTGCAGCTCCTGTGTGTGTTATGTGCCGCTGACAGCCGCCCAGGCCTTCAACACATGCATCCTGCTAGACTGGATTTACCCCGTAGGCAACGCGCGTAACAATTTATTTTGCTCGTGGAATTTTCCGCTGAACCCCGGCCTGCAGGATCACTGTTAGTGAATTCACATATAAAGGTGTAGAACCTCCTATTTGTCTCGCCCGTTGGCTCTGTGGTTATGGTGCTCGGCTGCTGACGCGAAAGATGCGGGTTCGATCCCGGCCGCCGCTGCTGCGCTTCGATGGAGGCGATATGTAGAGAACCATGTACTGTGCGATGTCAGTTCACGCTAAAGAACCCCAGTGGGTCGGAATTTTCCGGAGCCCTTCACTACGGCGTGCCTCATAGCCCGAGTCGCTATCAAACCTTTCTCTCCCCTTTTCCCATTCCTCATTTAGGCCATGGAATATCCGAAGGCAATAATCCTTCATTCATTTAGGCTCCATCTGGCCTGCTTCAGTGCTTCCGACGTGCCTAAAATCCCTTATAAAAATGTTCTATAGACAGTCTATAGACTTCTGATCGACTCTACTAATAGACTTCCTATAGATATTGCTTTTTGTCTCTTCATAGTCTATGACTGTCTATAGACAAAAGCCTACTAAAAGTGTATGGCCATAAATCTATAGATTGTCTATAGACTGTCTATGGCATTTGTATTTCCTATAGACTTTTGTCTATAGACAGTCTATAGAATTTACAGACACAAGTCTATAGACACTCTATAGACTGTCTAAAACGTTTTTTGTAAGGGTATACTATATGTGGCACGCACGCACGCACGCAACCCTCCCCACTCAACCCCCCCCCTACACACACACACACACACACAAAATCGTGCGTATCAGAAACAGACCTACTTGAACTCATCGACCACGTATCATGTTTCCGATAACAACCGCTTGGAGTTATATTTATTCCATACGTCGCATTTTTCATTACACTTCCTCACGAAAAAAGAAAAGGAAATGTACTTTGTCCTACGCCTTATTTTTCTTTTCCGCATTCTTTATACACCGCGCCGCGTGGAAACCGAAGATTCTCATCGGCAAAACCGCAGCTCACAGCCACCTAAAAGGGGGTAGACGTGGACCGCTGTACAGCTCAGGCTCATCCCGCGTCCAGAAGAAAGAACGACCACTCGAACAAGTCGTCGTCTCCTCTCGCGGCCATCGATCATCGGCGCCCAACACCCGAACGGTGCCTGCGCCGGCAGCGAACGGTAGAAGGAGTGGGAGACAGCGCAACAAGGAAGTCCCGTGCCGGGCCCACACACGCGCACTCCAACAATCACTGCCCCCCCTCCACCATTCCCTTTTCAACAACGAAAAGCTAAGGAAACCCAATCTTTCAAGAGGGGCGCCGGACGAACCAAGGAGGCCAATGGGACTCCCCGTCCGCGCGATACGGGGCGAGACCGCTCTCCTCCTCCGCCGTGCCGGGACAGTTGGCGGCCTGCAAACATGACGCAGCGGGGGAGAGGCGAAGCTCTTTTCTTGTTGCTCCCCTCGCTGCTGTGGTCAGCCGCTTGCGGTCCGCATGTCAGCCCTTCTAGGCCGCCTTTCAAACGGGCCTCCTTCCGCAAAGCGCTGGTAAGCTTGCCCATCGCTTGTGTGCCTCGGACAGAAAAAAAGCGTGCCATGACAAACGCTGCTGCTAACTCAAGAGAATGAACTTCACGATTAGAGCTGTACCGTGGTACTTTGCGGTAACGGGGTCACCGCCGTGCGGCGTCATCGGCTTCCGCCTTCGCCTGCGGGCTATGAGGGAGGGACAATATGGGCAGGGAAGTGGGTGGTCTTGACTCTCGAGAATGTGTCACTTGATCTCAGGTCACCTGATATTCTGGGAGGTACTGAAGTGGCCGCTTTCCTGGGAGAACCAGCAGGACTATCGCTATCCGCCGTGCTCTGGCGAAGAGAACGGCAAACTGCCCGGAAGTTTTTCTGTTAGTTTCCTAGACCGCCATCCCCCAACCCCTTCTTTTAAGCTATAGATACTGGTGAGCCGCGTCGATATTCTTGTAAACATGGGAACGATGTGAATTTGGCTGAGGCATTGTATTGAATTTGGCTGAGGCAACGGTGCCATGGAATGACCGAGGAAAACAAAACAATAACATACGGAGAGAAACGGCTTGTCCAGCCCATAGCCAATAGACCTAAAGCCACATAGAAAGGGAAATCGATTCGTGAAAAACATTACAGTAGTAAGCGCTGTCGTAAGTTTTATTAAGAGAACTTGCGAAGGCTGTGCGGCTGCATCTTTCATACATCCGTGTGCCTCGGCCTACTGAATGGTTAAGGCACTACGACTTTCACCGAGAAACGACAGGCAATCGTGGTTTGCACTATATAAATAGAGCAATGCCCTCTACATGATAAATCTAATGACGTTTTTAACGAATACCGTTCGCTGCAAGTGCGATTAACACGTTGCTGCTTTTCGATCCGCTGTCTCGTGAGCCTGGTGGGGTACGCAGTCCTTTAGCAGTCCTTTCGCATCACTTGGTGTTCAACATAAAGGTCGCCAAAGCACTGGGCTGTTGGTGTCGCCAAACACCTGCGCTCATTCTTCAATGGCGACCACATGTGCACGCACCATCAACGCCAAATGAACTGGGAGAAAAAATAATTGAAACGCGAGGACAAACAATCAAAAATATTAGCGGCTGGAGAGAAAATACAGGCATATAACACTTACGAGCTGACTCTAGTATCCTTGCTCTAGTATCCTTCTCTAGTATCTCTAGTATCCTTCCTCTCTTTAAAGTAATATATTCCAGTTTTCCAGCTCGCGTTTAAGTTCTCTTGTTCACGTTTCATTTCACGCCTACAGTACAACAGTGAACCACAGGGGGGATATATCGAAAAGTATCTTGTGTTTCATGGAAAACAGGTCATTCCAAGCGCTAAAACGTACTGCTCTCAATTTCATCGCTTGCAGGAATTATCGGCTAACAGGCAGGGTAATGAAAAGCCGTCTCGTATGAATACAGTCGCCACTAAAAGTTTACAGTACGCGTATGCTCGGGGAAAAAATTTATTGCAGCGCTACCTCGCGACCTATTCGTCGGCGTCGCACGGCTACGCGTCACGGCTGTCCTTCACGATTGAGACCACTTTTGTCAAATCTTCATAATCGCACAACCTGACAGCATTCTTTTGTACATTCGCTGATCGTACACCCCGCACGATCCTAAAGTCGTCAGCAGTTGCTTGTTACGACTTGAGGGTGGTCTTCTGCCGAGATGAGCTGCAACCTAAAGTCAAACTGCGCTTCGTTCCGACTCCCGATATCTTCACCTTTATTTCTGTGTTTTCAACGCTTCCTCTTTATTGATTCACTTGCAAGTGGAGCGCATGTTGTCTCTTCTCGTGTCCTGTTTTCTGTGCTAACTTCTGTAAGACTTGCGTCCTGTGCGGTTACTGACGGCCAGCGGTTCCGGAGCAGCACGAGGCGACATCCCATTCAGAAGCTTTTCGTGCAGCTACTACGTTGCAAATAGCTTGAACAGCAGCGTACACAGGGGAAATCGGTCGCCGCGCTGCGCACTTCCACTGCCTTCACCGTTTTCGGCAGAACACGAGAAGAGAAACATGCCACTAGTGCACTCAAAGTTTAATTTACAAATTAAAGTAAGAGCGCATTAGTGGCATATTTCGCGTATTGCCGGTACTTAGCTGGTTTGACATAATTTTCCCTGTCCGCGACGGCACAATCGTGAAAACCGTCCGCGACGGCAATGGCTAATTTACCATAATTTTTACTGTCCGCGACGGCAAAACCGTGAGCCCGGCTGGAGATACATGGACCGAATTAAGAAGCGCGGCGGCGCGTCGCCGCGTATCTCTCGACGAGAAAGCAAATGTGATCAATGAGTGGCTAATACCATTGAGCGAGGGGAGGCTTTGAGGCCAGCGACGCCTGAACCTCCTGTTAAAATCTGGAAGTGTTAATTTCGACACCACAGTACTAATATTAGCCCACGTGCATCGGTAGCTGCAATGATTTCGGTTCTGAAATGCATGAAGCCGCGTGCCTTGTGATGCCCGTTCACCAGCGGATACTGGCGGCGGCGCGGTTTTCTTCAACGCCTTTCGTCGGCCATGGCGACCATGCTGACGGCGGCAGGCGCCGGCAGTCAGACCGGAAAAGCGGGTTTTCTGCACTCCTATTGGCCGCGTCTGCTGCCGCTTCCACTCTCACCAGACGCCGCGCGTCAAATATCTGCCGGGTCCAGATCGGCGGCGGCGGCGGTCGTTTTTGTTCGACATCGGGCGACGAGTGCGCGCCGTCGGGCGAAAATAGCCGACCAGCCGCCGCAAAAACGCTCCATGTATCCCGGACTTCAGGAAGAACATGGTGGGCGAGTACGCTAGCCGCGCAATTAAAAGGAGGCTGGGTGAGGAGGAACTTGTCACTGCTTAGGAAAGCTGGTCTACTTTAGTTGCAGCCAGCTGCGGTGCTACACTTTTATTTATTCCTTCGCTCAGTTTGCGTGACACACCTTGTATAGCCCGATTTATCCCCTTGACCAATTTGTGATGGAACAGCGCAAAACACCGGGACAAGAGACAAGCGCTGACTTACAACTGGTTTTTATTTCGAAGAAACACCTCACAGTATAAATCTCAGCTCAGCATCACAGCGTTGAAATCATCTCTTGGCATCAAGTCATTAGCCTTTCGCAGGAAAACTTCAATTCTTTGTCTTTTTCACAAACTGTACTTTAACTTTCCAGCACTTCGAGAAAACCTTCTACGAGCTCCGCTACGATCATCTCGTCGTTTATTTAACTCCTTAAGCATACAGCGTTTGCACGGCTCCACCAATTATTTCAATAAATCTTTCCTTCCCAGTGGGATAGAAAGCTGGAATAACCTCCCCGAACACATTGTCATTGAGACTAACCCTTCCAGATTCAGACAGCTCCTAATCGACCATCTCAACGACAAATAATTTTTTCCTGCACCCTATGCCAGCTTCCAAGCCCTGCAAACTGACCAGCCTGTTCTACTTCCAAAGTTGTAATTTGTTTCTGTTTATATTTCTGCTACACTCTGCCATGACGTGATTATTTGAATTTGTTACTTCTGTCTTTTTTTTCGTCTTGTTCTACTTTTTTTTCTATTCTATATTTTATATTTTCTATATTTTTCTGTATTTCCATATTTTTTCTATATTTATATATTCACGTATGACTGTTGAACACCCCTGTACCACCTCCCCCCCCCTTATGTAATGTCCCTAACGGGACCCTTAAGGGTTAATAAATGATGATGATGATGATGATGATGATACCTTCTTCATCCTCTCAAAAAACACATGCGTCACAACCATACCGTTCAAGCATCCAAAGAAACATGAGAAATAATCACAGAGATTTATAATCACATTTTTAACATGTCAAATTCTTTCTTTGAACATGTCAAACAACATGTCAAAGAAAGAATTTGACATGTTAAAAATGTTATCATAAATCTCTGTGATTATTTGTCTTATGTTTTTTGGATGCTTGAACGATATGGTTGTGACGCATGTGTTTTTTGAGAGGGTGAAGAAGGTATAAGAAGCAGTGTTTCTTGAAATAAAAACCAGTTGTAAGTCAGCACTTGTCTCTTGTCCCGGTGTTTTGCGCTGTTCCATCACAAATGAATAACCAACATGCCCAAGCTGCTGTCCTGGCCCTTGACCAAGCAACTGTCCTGGCTCTTGACCAAGCAGCTAGCTAGGTAGGGTTGGTTGTGTGGTATAAAATGGCCTACCACTTCTTCTGTTTCTGCGTCATGAGAAACCGTTTTCTGTTGGGTCAACAGACAGCGCTTCTTGTGCCGAAAGAAGGCGTCAACGGTAGAGATCTTAATCTATAGGCAACATAATCGTTGCACTAAGGAGGGTAGCGGAAACAACGCGGAGAAGGAACGAAAACGACCACACCGGGCGGTAGGCACCACCAAGAATGCCCAGGGTATACTATAGCGACGTACACGCGGCGCCCGAGTCGCTTGAGTGGCATTGAGTGGAGTCCGACGCGCTAAAGCGGATAAGCCGTTTCGGTTGGCTGCGCCTGTCGTACGCTAGGGAGGGTGGAGCACTCTGTGTCCTTTACTGACAGAAAATCGCGGTTCCTTGACCGCCGCAGTTTTGTGGAGTAAAATCGCGCCCTGATTGTTCGTAACACTTTACAAAATGAACTCTGCTATACTTGAGAGAGAAAAAAAAAAGATGTGGTGTAAGGCGTTCGGCGCGTCGCTGCTATGTGGCTATGTGACAAACCGGAAACGTCCATGGGATTAATGGCTAACAGCGGATGCGGGGGGGGGGGGGGGGGGGGGCTAATAGGCGGCCTGACGGCTGACTTGGTCGGTGGGCTTGTTCCCGTTTCCGGTCTTTGGAAGTGGTGCCTCTTATTGGTCGGAGAGCCCTTCAAAGGCGGCATAGAAAGGACCCAAATGCCCTATAGTTTTTCGCGCATCGGTTCGAACGGAGGGGTTTCGGGACTTTCAGTTGCGATTTTCTCAGCAACGCAGCCGCTTCCTGCGCATAAAAGACACGTCCTTATAGAGTACCCGGCAAATTATGAATCTGTCTTTCTTAGTTTAAAGGGGCCCAGAAACACAATCTTAGTTAACTGTTTTGCCTGTTGATTGCATACAGTGAGTTATAATGCTGCTATTAGCGTCGGTAATACCGCGTATATTCCGTTTTTTAATATTTTAATGTCCTCCCAAAAACAACCTCATGGGTCTGATGGTGTCGCCACACAGTGGCGGGTTTTTAGCAGCGGATATGACATCACCTGGCGCGAGCTTGATGATCGGACAAACAGTAAATATACTGCAAATTGTGTGAATAAATAGAGACACATTTTGTCACCTGTCTGCGTTTTATATTAGATCAACAAAAACAACTTGTTTGTCTTAGATAAAAGCCCTGCAAAGCAAGTAAAATAAAAATACACCACCAGGGGCGCTCTGGCATGGAAACGACGCTGCCAGTCTCAGCAAGAACGAGTTACAGAGAGCAGGGAACCATGGAGTACAAACTTCCGCGTCGTGCTCTGGCTGGCTGTTTTGGTTGGTTGCGCCAAGTGCCGTCATTGGGAGAGCGAAATAGGAGTGGGAAGCCCCGCCAAAATCGAGTTGAGGGCAGTGTTTTTTTTGCTTGTATTTTCAAATTTCTTCACTATATAACTCCGGTTCCTGTGAAACGATTCCTGTAATTTTTTTTAAGTCAGCATCTGTGTGGCATAATTGATCGCAGTTTCGTGATACTGCGAAAATGTTGATTCTGTGGAGAGCTGGCACAAATGAGGTTCATGGCAGGTGTACTTTCAAATAATGCGGCAGTTTGCTTTTCACCGTTACGCTCTGTGAAGTTCATTTTATTACACTGCGTATTGCTGCAAGATTTAGAGATGAAAGCAGTACAGCTCAGATCGCGTGCCGTAACTGGCTAGGCCTCTTTAAATGAATCGCACCACAAAGGCTAGCACACGAACGAGCCTGTGGGGAGTTACGGAGCCACTGTGCAAAGTGTTGCTAAAGTTGTGCAAAAGTTGTACACTGTGCAAAGTGGGCACAGTGTACAAAATCCCCCTGTCGTGCGGAAAAGTGTACTTAGGCCAGAGTGGTCGATGTTTGAATGTGCGGTTGATGGAGTATGCCGGAGATATGGAAAAAGGTGACACTTCAAACAATATGGTTCTTCATTGTCCTAACTGCAGCAAGCGCAAGAAGTATTGTTCTCCCATCTTTTCCACAACGTGTGTTTTTTTTTTCGTCACCGAGATCGTGTAACGCGGTAGATGGTTGAAGCCTATCATATCGCAGAAACGGGGCATACATGTGTTAGTGACCCTTCGGTTGGCTTGTCTAGTAGAGGGATAAGTTTTTTGAAAGAGCGTTTGAAAACCGCGAGTTAATCTTTCCCTGCACTTCGGTCAGCATGTGTTGTGCGATTACTGTGGGTTTGTTTTGGTTTTTGTTGTATATATAGAAGCTTCTGAATAAAAATTCTTGTAGTTGCGAGTAAGCGCTGTGTCCCCTGTGTGTCGTTGTTTGTTAGCGCCTGGATTTTTCATAATAAGGAGCAATAACAGGTTTGCGATGTTTCTTACGAAATGCCGCTCAACACCATATGTGCATTTGCTCTGGGTTGATCGTTCGTGCTCCCTGAAGGAGAAATCCATAAACATATTTTTTTTTTATCTCGTTGTCTGGTCTAACTTCTTGAATCTCGAGCAGCTTGGCGATACATCATTTCATATATTTCCAGGTAAGTGCACATCAAACATGCACTGTGACTTCGGATAAATTTCATTTTGCAGGAATCAATGATGCACTCAACGAAGTTTCTTGTAGGTTTTGACCATCGAATTCCTTCTCTAAATAAAGAAAGGCTGTCATGCCGAGTAGTACGGTATTTGTTACTCGCCTTGCTACTAGCGATAATCAACAGCTTCATTCAGTCAGTGCTTCCATTGTCAGGGAATGTCGTTGCCGGTACGAACATTTTTTTTTTTTGTCACATAATATACCAAGGCGAGTAATATATGCTAGTTTCTTAGGATGGATGGATGGAAAACTTTATTACGCAAGCGAGTTTGTCACGGTTGGAAATTAAAAAAAATAAACGCGATTCGTCTCGCCAAATTGGAAATGAAAATTGGTTTTTGAGGAAAGGAAATCGCAAGTATCTGTCTCACATATCTCGGCGGACACTGGAACTGCGCCGCAAGGGAAGGGAGAAAGATGGGAGTGAAAGAGAGAAAGAGGTGCCGTAGTGGAGAGCTCCGGAATAATTTAGACCACCTGGGCATCTTTAACGTGCACTGACGCCGCACAGCACACGGGTGCCTTTAGCGTACAGTGACGCTATAGCTGGCTGATGCGGCCAGGGCCAGTCATGACAGGGTTAACCAGCCGTGGTCCCCAGGTCAGGAAGCCCGAGTTGGCGGAGGCGGCCCGAGCCAGGTAGTTCGGGTCGTGGCCAAAGCTCGAGGGCAGTGGACAGCTCAGAATGGCGATAGCGGCCCGAGTCTGGACTCTCGATTGATGGTGACGGCCGGCATAGGTCCGGCAGTCCTTGGATCCCGACCGTCGCTGACTGTTAGCCCGATCTTCTGCCCTGCACGACCCGCGTTGTTGTTGCCTCTGAAGGAATTCCCCGGGTTGTTGTTATTGTTGTCGTTGCCTTATTGACATCGCACACGACGTGGGGTAGGCCCAGGTTGTCGTTGTTGTCCTCCGTTTCTCCGTTGCTCAGGTTCTTCTTGCACCACGTTGGTCTTCCCATCGTGCGACATCTGGTGCCATGAAATAGACCACAGTGTGGCACTGGCATCGCATAGATGCCTCGATGCATCGTTGGCAACGGCATCTTTCCGGGGCCAACAGAACGATGCACCGGGGCACCCTAGCACATGCTTCTTGTCGAAATAGAATAAACGGAGTGCAACCCAATATCTAGCATTTTTAGCGGTCCGTAATGTTCCTATGAATACATTGTTTATTAATGAATTATCGAAGTATAATAGTTGAACTGAACATTGTATCTACATATTACTGAACTCGGAGTGCGCACAGAGTGGGTACGGAGGTGTACATAAGTCCAAAACTTTACAAGGCGCTGTCACTGGACGGTTTTAGTGAGCCAGTGGGCTTCCCCACAGACGGTAACAGCAGTGCGGTCTCTAACTGGAATAGGCCGAAGACGCTGTATGCTGAGAAGCGTGGGCCCGCACAAAAGCGTTCAGTTGATAACGAGCAGCGCTATCCTTCCGCGGCGGTCTAAAGTCTGTAGAAGATGACGTATATGTCCAACCTGATGGTTGCTTATAGTTATGACGTTCCATTGTGGCCGTCCACTGAGTGACGCTTCTGAGGCAGCAGGAGGCACATCTGGGTGCCGTGGTGCCCGGAACGAACCGATGGCGCACAACAGCGCGCCACACTTGATGGCCCCGAGGCAACATTGGTTTTCATTCGCTCCACTCTTCACTTCTACTCCTCATGTGTCTCCATAGTTGTTCGAACGGAAACGCGTCGGCCCTTTTATTGGTCAGCAGACAACCGAGCTTTAGGGAACAGAATTTTCGTGGCAGCGTGAAGATGCGCGGTTAGATGTCGCTAGAAACAGAGGTTAAATTTTCCTGAAGACAGTGCTAAGTTCATAACTTTTAATTGAGACACCACTCGAGAAAGTCAACGCTCGACCCCAAAGTGCGAAAAAAAAAACTTATTCACAGCTGCGGGAGAGTGAGAATGCTTTAATAATGAAAGGGAGAGATGGTATGCGATCGGTGACTTCATTTGCAAGGCATCGTAAAGGCCGGAATACATGGAGCGTTTTTACCGCGGCGCGTCGTCGATTTTCGCCCGACGGCGCAGATTTGACGCCCGGCGTCGAGAAAAACGCCCGCCGCCGCCGATCAGGACCGGCTAGATTTTGACGCGCGGCGTCCGGTGAGACCGGAAGCGGCAGCTGAAACGAGCCAATGGCAGCGCAGAAAGCCCGCTCTTCTGCCTGCCGCCGCCAACATGGCCGCCATGGCCGTCGATCTGCGCCGTGTTTTCGGCACGGAAATGTTATTGTCGTGAAAATAAACGCTTCATCAGACTTGAAATGTCGCTTTTTTTGGAGAACACGGCCGAATCTTGGATCGGAATGCCTGCGCTCCCTCCCTGAAATGAATCTGCCGAAGAAAACTGCAGCCGTTGGCGTCCGCGGCTGAGCGGGCGTCCAAAGGTACGCGACGGCATGCATTCGAGCACGCAAATTTGCTGCGAAACACTGCCTGGGGGAATACCGGCTATACTTCAGGTGGGTTCTTTATGTCACACAGATGCTGACTTAAAAAGAATTACAGGAATCGATGCACAGGAACGGGAGTTATTCAGTGAAGAAATTTCAAAATACAAGCAAACAAAACGCTGCCCTCAACTCGATTTTGGCGGGGCTTCCCACTCCTGTTTCGCTCTCCCAATGACGGCACCTGGCGTAACCAATCAAAACAGCCAGCCAGAGCACGTCGCGGAAGTTTGTGCTCCATGGTTGCCTGCTCTCTGTGAGACTGGCAGCGTTGCCAGAGCGCCCCTGGTGGTGTATTTTTATTTTACTTGCTTTGCAGGGCTTTTATCTAAGACAAACAAATTGTTTTTGTTGTTCTAATATAAAACGCAGACAGGTGACAAAATGTGTCTCTATTTGTTCACACAATTTGCAGGATATTTACTGTTTGTCCGGTCATCAAGCTCGCGCCAGGTGATGTCATATCCGCTGCTAAAAACCCGCCACTGTGTGGCGACACCATCAGAGCCATGAAGCTGTTTTTGGGAGGACATTAAAATATTAAAAAACGGAATGTACGTGGTATTACCGACGCTAATAGCACCATTATAACTCACTGTATGCAATCAACAGGCAAAACAGTTAACTAAGATTGTGTTTCTGGGCCCCTTTAAGCGTGTTCTTACGCCGAGCACTACCGTTATAAACTTTGGCCTGAGCAACACCCCGGCGGTTCTGCAGCGCATTTGTGCGGTGCTGCCGCCCTGCTGATTCATATATCCTAGCGACAGAGTTACAGAGAACCGACGGGCTAAACGGCGCACTTCGTATCGCCCACAGATTTCGTCCCGCCTTTTCTTTGTTTTGGGTTCTCTTGTTTGTTGTTCAATCCGCGAGCAAGCCTTTCTGGGACCTAGAAATGGCTCCCCTACAGCCCCGCGGAAGGCCCCCGCTATGGTTGAGACGCGTGGGATAATCGGCCTCTTGTTTCCCTCCTCCACGAGGCAGGGAGAGGGGA
The DNA here is from genome assembly GCF_055824585.1 of Amblyomma mixtum. Taxonomy (NCBI): domain Eukaryota; kingdom Metazoa; phylum Arthropoda; class Arachnida; order Ixodida; family Ixodidae; genus Amblyomma; species Amblyomma mixtum. The sequence goes on from NC_143016.1 coordinate 59,144,231, forward strand.
ACTCCCGCCGTGAGACTTCCAAGACAACGTGAGGAGCCGCACTCGTCGAGCGAAAGGCGTCGTTCTCGCGAGATGACTTCCCTCCTCCTTGCAACACCCGTCTTCCTCCTCACGAGCCACTCGGTGGCCGCGCCTCAGCAGCGGCCGCAAAACCTGCTGACGCTGTCAGTCAGCGCCATTCATCAAGGTCGCACCGCGCGCCACCGCACGGCAGTTATAACGGAACGGGGTGGTTCCCGTTCCGCCGCGTTTTCGCGGCGAGTTGCGGTCGCTGATGGATGGGCCTCCGGCGCCTTCCCTGATCGAAGCAGGTGGATGGAGCTGCGGCAGCCTCCATCACCGGGCTCGCCTCTGTCTCCACTTACCACTTGTCTCTGAGGCGCCCCTCTCGCTCCCGACGGCGCGGTACATGTCACCACTTTTCGAGCCTGTGGCTGTCTGCAATGGCATTCTCCCAGACTCTGCTGCACAAAAGCTGCAACGTCGTATTCCTGATGTCACACACACACACATTCCATCTTCCCTTCATCCATCTAAAGCCATTGCTAATTTCATAACCGGCCACAGTCGCTTTGCTTTTACAGCCAGGAACGTTTCTAGCTAGGACATGGTGCTGGAGCAGTCGCCCCTCCGGTTTGTTTGCTTAGCTCGAGATGGCAATGTAAGTATGCTGTATAAAAGCATTACCTAGCTTTATTTGCAGTCAGTGGATCAATTTCGGAGCACCGCGAAGGTCCCACTTTGTGCTGGAAACCGTGATCGGCGTGCCCACGATTCCACACTGCTCGAAGCGCGCCTCTAGACCAGCTACATGTGATCCGAAAGTAGACGAAATTTTGAATGCAGCGAGGATATTTGCCTATACTACTAATGTTGTTGCGACTGAAAGAAGGATGGAGAAGGAAACTGCACGGGCCTGCCGACTGATTCCAGCTGAGCCACAACATCACTGTCTGGGCAAACCGTGGCAGTGATGCCGAAGTAGAAGAACACCTACAACTGGCACTAACCACCATCGACGCATATGTACGGGAGCGTGGCCTGGCCTGCTCCCCTTCAAAATCGGAGCTCTTTCTCAACCGGCCCAAGCAACACGAATCAGTCAATGCACCCATCTCCCTCACACCTATAGGTGCCCATCCCATCCCACTAGTACACAAAAATCCACGTGCTAGGCCTAGTTCTCCGCTCCCACGATGCGCACGGAGAGAAGTCATAAAGACACTACAAACACACGCTAAACAGACCACTCGACTGATTCGCCGCATAGCGAACTGCAGGGCTGGCCTACGCGAGCGAAACACAACTCGCCTCACCCAGGCTTACATCATAAACCGCACCACATATGCCCTTCTATATATCTACCCCTCAACCAGGAGGAGAGACACTGGGTAAATGCGCTCCTACGTAGTTGCACAAGAACGGCTATACGTCTTCCCCCCAGCACATCCAACGATCGACTACTCAAACTCGGTGTACACAACACCTTTGAGGAGCTCAAAGAAGCTACCTTTACGGCACAAATACCCCGTCTATCCAACTCAGAGGGTGGTCGTAGTTTATTGTCCCAGTTAAGCCTGACCCCAATTACAGAGCCTACCGAGGGGGCCCCCTTTCTGCTACCCTCCGCTCTAGCCTCAACGTAACCCCCATCCTCAAAAACATGCACCTTGAGTGAGACAGGGAACGCAGAGTAGCAAGGGCTCGGGCCCTCCACAAACAGTATAGCGAGGACCGTGAGGTGATCTACGTGGAAGCAGCGGAATGTACGACGGGCTCCCGCATGGCCCTGGCGGTAGCCGACAATAATGCAAAGCTTCTAACCTCCAGCTCAATCGGTTTGGTTTGGTTTATTGGGGTTTAACGTCCCAAAGCGACTCAGGCTATGAGGGACGCCGTTGTGAAGGGCTCCGGAAATTTCGACCACCTGGGGTTCTTTAACGTGCAATGACATCACACAGTACACGGACCTCTAGAATTTCGCCTCCTTCGAAATTCGGGCCACCGCGGCCGGGATCGAGCCTGCGTCTTTCGGGCCAGCAGCCGAGTGCCGTAACCACTGAGCCACAGCGGTGGGGCTATTCACATTTACTTTCCATCTCTACAACATATATGGCGCTGCTTTGCCACAGCTCACGGCACAGAATTGAAATGCTTTATAGAGTAAAACGTGATCGTTATCGGGTCCCGTTTCAAAATTCCCATACTCATAATACCCATGTAAGTACCCAAAGACACTTCACGAAGTCAGAAATCGCTGCGCATTCGCTAGGTCGACCTTTATTCAGTTTGGCCTTGCAATAAAGGAAAAAAATTCAGGGAGCTTAGCTTTGGTTACGCCTGTTGCGAAAGCAGTGGGAAGAGCGCGGCGCGCCGTGCCAAGAGGCCGCCGTTACCGACGAGCCGAGTTGGTAGCCCGTCTCTCGCTCCTGGTATGAGGTCACGACATAACGTCACTAGCTCCTCTAGCGGGAGGAGCGCGGCGCGCCGTTACCCGACGAACCGAGTTGGTAGACCGTCTCTCGCTCCTGGTATGACGTCACGCGCATGGTGTGACGTCAGGGATCATTCTAAAGGTCAAACGTGCCAAGTGGCCGCCGCTACGCGAAAGTAGTATTGCTTTCGCAATAAAAAGCCTCGTAGCGTGTTCTGCGCGTACTCGCCACGCAGTCTGAAAGACCTGGGTTCGAATTCCCGTATCTCCACAAGATCGCGCTTATAGGTACGTGGAGTGACGAGAGAGAGATGTGGGCTGCATGCGTTAGCGCTGACAACGGTGGGCGAACTCTCGCGATCAACCATTAACTGCCACCTGCCAGGGTGGCAGGGTGTGTGAGGAATTTAATGTAGATATAGAGACAAACAAGCATTTCTTACCACTTATGCGGGAGAACATCCGTTCCTATCGCTCGTAACGCTTCCTATGGCAAAGACGACCACGCGAAATACTTGCGTAGACCTCGCCTTTGAGAACCAGGCATTGGTGCAGCAAGTCGAGCGTACATCCATCTATTTCTCCAACCACAAAGCTTCCTTCACAACAAAGTGGAGTGTTTCTTGAAGAAGGAATATGTGTGAAAAATAAGTTGTGTGTCATTGTACATACATGTCTTGCTCGAATTCTTTGCCTCAATCTATCGAAAAGCTGTAACAGCTGATGAGTTACGCTCAAATTTCGCATTAAGAAGTAGCGTAATCGTCGGCAATTCTTTTTTATCACCAGATCAGCGTCTTTCTATCAATACCTGCCGCGGAGGCCATTCCCTCACAGCGTGGTTGAGGTGTCCACCGAGAACTGAGACAGTTATTGCGCCATATTTCCTTTCCACCAACGGCGCTCGGCTGCTGGCCCGAAAGACGCGGGTTCGATCCTGGCCGCGGCGGCTGAATTTCGATGGAGGCGAAATTCTAGAGGCCCGTGTGCTGTGCGATGTCAGTGCACGTTAAAGAGAAATTTCCGGAGGCCTTCACTACGGCGTCTCTCATAGCCTCAGTAGCTTTGGGACGTTAAACCTCAATAAACCAATAAACCTTTCCCCCAAAACCTTCAGTTTCTGTCGGGACAGGAGTACCCGGGTTCGGTCCCGGCCGCGGCGGAAGCGCTTCGGTGGAGGAGGAGTGCAAAACGCGCCCGTGCGCTGTGTTGTGTGATGCAAGTGCTAGAGAGCGGTTGAAAAAAAAAAAATGTAAATGAAATGTGCTTTTTGAGGAAAGGAAATGTTGCAGTAACTGTCTCACGTATCTCGGTGGAGACCCGAACCGCGCCATGAGAGAAGGGATAAACGCAGCCGCCGCGGTCGGGTTCGAACCCGGGTACTCCGGCTCAGTAAAGACGAGCACCTTAATCACTGAGCCATCGCGGCGGGTAGTGGTCGAAATTATTGGTTGGTTAATTGGCCTCAAATAAAATGGCCCATACCCACTACGGCGAAGTGGCCAAGACACAGGCGGTGAACTGCTGGAAAGAGGAGTATTTATAGAGGAAAGGGAGTAGTAATAGGGTAAAGGCTGACGACAGATTGGACGACGGAACGACAGGGGACCTGTTAACTGGGAGATCGAACACGGGACGATGGCTTTATGTGCAGATTGGAATGCAACACATGTAATGGTTCAATTTTGCACTGACTGAAGGAGAGAAAAATAAAATAATAAAATACATTTTTGAAAATCAGAAAAATAAAAATATATAAAAAATGAAATAGAATTAAAACTAGCATGGGAGTCGCTGCAATTCTAGAAGAAAATTGTGAACAGCACAGCGCGCATTCCTGTTGCTTCGTCTGGCGAAGAAGCGCCATAGGAATGAACCGCAGTGCACACAGGCAGACCCAGCTGGTGAAACAGAATTTCTAAGAGTCGCCTCCTCAAAGAAGAGAAGCGGCGGCAGAACAGCAGGTAGTGATCCACTGTCTCAGGCTCGGCACAAAATGGGCACAGTGGAGAAACCGCCAGATCAGATCTGTGAAGGTATAAATTTAGCAGAGGAACTCGGCAGTTCTCGCGGGTAGTCCCGGAGTATTTGGAGATATTGAGTAGTTACATAGGAATGAGGGCAACCCCCCCCCCCCCCCCCCACACACACACACACACACACAACCTTTTAAATCAACCAGAAGCAGTATGCTGGCGGGAACTGCAAACGGGAACCTTTCCGAACTTACGTGTAAAGCAAAATGTACCCGGATCAATACAGGGACATATGCCCATGGTGTGGGGCCAATCTCATCCTATATCATATCACCTGAGAATGCAAAAGAAGCAAGGCTTTCCATAGAATACAAAGTCCGAGTACGGAACAGTGGGAGAGTTTGCTCTCCAGCGGCAACCCGGTTCTCTAGAGAGAGAGAGAGAGAGAAACAACTTTATTTACCCGAGCTAAATATGACGTCTGCTTAGACGCCGTCGATCGGAGTGGTTCCCTCTTCACGGGACCCATATGCGTCCCTGGCCGCCTGGCCCCTGGAGATCAGGACGAGCTGGTCTTCCACGGCGGGGCTGGTTAGCAAGGTCTCCCATCGCTCACTAAGGGAGGATGAGGGATGGGGTGGGGTAGTAGGGCAGGTAAGAGGTGGGGGGATTTCCTTGATGAAGTTGCATACTCCAATGACATGTTGGAGCGTGCCTAACTCAGTCTTGCAGAAATCACATTCCTTCTAGTACCTTTCCGGGTACATCTTATGTTGAAGGTAAGGGTGCAGGAAGGATCCTGCCTGTATCTGCCTGTAGATCGCTTGCTGTTCTCTGGTAAGCGATTTGTGAGGATCGGGGTAACGTCGCCTCTCCATCTTGTAATAGTTCGTAATTTCCTTATAACTAATAATGGCCTGTGGCTCACCTTCCTCTGCCCGGTGTTCCATCTCTCGGGCGAAGTGGTGGGCAAGCTCGTTGCCCTCCAGCCCAGAGTGAGCCGGTGTCCATATCAACTCAACTTTCCTCAGGAAAGTCGCGTTTACTTTTGAGAATTCCTAGTGCCGCAAGAGACACCCACCCCTTTCTGTAACTGTTATACGCCTTTTGCGAGTCGGTGACAATTCTTCCCACTTTCGGTTGCGCGAGTGCGAGCGCTATCGCGGCCTCTTCTGCCACTCTGGAAAACATGAGGCCGGGTCGTAACGACGGCCGCAGAGCGGCTCGTATAGCGGCCTTGACGGATACATTAGAGAAAATAGAAGAAGAGGAACAGGGTGTCACTCTCTTCACAGACGCTTCGTTACCCATGTTTTCATCGAAAGCCGCGCTGGCAGTTACGACGCGGTTCTCCAGACAGAGCTGGTCATCCATGCCCAGCGAGCAGCCAAGCTCAGCGGTGCCCTGGAATAGGGGCGCCGACCCTGCAAGACAGAGGACGCACGCCATCAGGAAGATGGAAAACCTCTGTCGACTGTAACAACTTGTAAAATAGAGCAAATAACGTTTATCCTATCCTATCGGCATCACAAACGCGAGAAAGAGACCTCCAGTCTGCGCGAGCGCCAGTCTTAGCTGCTCCAAGGATGCAGAAGATGCTGATATTCGGGAGATTAAATAAGCGCCGAGGCAGCAAACCCTGCAATATCGTGTAGCTGCGAAACCTGACCGCAGCTGTATATGCACAGGTTGGCAGGACAGCAATTATTGGGCAGCAGAGAGAGGCTCTTGCTAAGGAATCGGCAAGCTCATTTAATTGAATGCCCATGTGCGCCGGTACCCAAAGCAACCGCACCGAATTTAGATGGAGCGGGATCAGCTGCTTTAAGAGGCATAATACCCGAGACTTGGTGGGTGATGATAATGTAGAGCAATTAGATAGAGAGTCCGTCATAACCATGGCTCGGGAAACGGTAGGATCTAATTTAGATAGGGCTAAAATTACTGCTAATAATTCGTCCAGATAAATTGGAGTGAAGTCACGAAGACGGGGAGAGAAGAACCACCCCATGTAGGTTAAAAAAAATTAGGCAGTGGCTTAGCTCTGGTTAAGCCTGGATATACAAGCGAAAAGCTGCAGTTGTGCTTGGTTTGACTTCATTGCTGTCGCAGTTTGCGCACAATGCACTGGGAGCACCACGATAACGGTGGAGGCGTTCGGCCGTCCACACACACACACTGCCTGTGCAGAGGCGGAGGAGGAGACGGCAATCGGTGCGGTTAAAATTCAGGGGGCACTTTGGCTGTCTGAAGTGCTGCAAGGCGAAAGCATTTTCTGGCGCATTGTTTTTTTATTTCTCACACTTCATTTTTTTAATTTTATTTTTTTTTTCTTTTCTTAATTTTATTTTTTGTTTCTTTTCTTAATTTTATTTTTTATTACTTTAGTTTTAACTTTTTTTTCATTAAGTTGTTATTTTCGTTTCTTTCCCTCTTAACTTTCATACTTTATTTTTCATTTTATTTTTATATATTTTTCGTTTTTTTTTTTCCTTTTTGTTTCTTTTCTTGTTGTTATTGTTTTTAATCTCCCTTCGATCCCGGTCGCGGCGGTTGAATTTCTTTGGAGGCGAAATTCGAGGCCCGTGTACTGTGCGATGTCAGTGCACGTTAAAGAACCCCAGGTGGTCGAAATTTCCGAAGCCCTTCACTACGGCGTCTCTCATAGCCTGAGTAGCTTTGGGACTATAAACCAAACCAAAGCAAACCAAACCAAACCTTTTATTTTATTCATCAAACCCTATTTGCGGTTTCGACTTTTGGGCCTCCTGATGTATATATACCCCCTAACCATGTACTGTAGTGTAACTATGAAATAAACTTGATTTGATTCACTAAATGCACCTTTATTCATGCTCAAACCTTTAGCCTTTCGTTGCGGAGTGGGAGCGTCTCCGCTTCAAATGCCGACGACCATGGTTCGATTCACAGCCTCGACGCAGTTTCTTTTGAATGGAAACCCATGCATTCAGTAGATGCGCCTTTATTCAGGCTCAAACCTCGAGCCTCCAGGGCGGAGTGGTCTCCGCTTCAAATGCGATAGGCCCTGTTTCGATTCCCAGCCACGACGCAGTTTATTTTTAAGTGAAACCCATGCATTCACTACATGCGCCTTTATTCATGCTCAAACCTTGAGCCTTCGGGGCGGAGTGGTAGCGTCTCCGCTTCAAATGCCAAAGGCCCTGGTTCGATTACCAGCCTCGACGCAGCATTCACTAGCTGCGCACTACCCTGCTGGGTGAGGTCCCGGTCCCGGGTGTCCATCATGCCCTGTACGCGGACGACATCAGCCTCTTGGCAGCACACGGTTCGGTTGGAGAAATCGAGGCTAACCTGCAGCAAGCGGCGGCTATTGTGGACGATTATGCACACTGCTGCGGCCTTGAGTGCTCCCCGAGCAAAGCGGAATTCGTGCACATACGTCCCAATCCAAGGTGCACAACCAAAATTGCCCTCTCCCTGCTTAGTGGCACGATACCTGAACAGGACGAAATCAGAGTATTGGGACTCTACATACAAAGAAAGCGCAAGATTGACACCACGCTGAAGAAGCTTCGCAAGGTGGGGGATCAGGTGGGCCGTATGGTCCGCCGGGTATCAAAAAACGAGGGGGGTTGCGATGCAAAGACTCCCTGCGGCTGGCCAATGCATTCGTAACGAGCCGAATCCTGTATTCGGCCACGTACCTCAACCTGCGCAATGAGAACGCTCTCGAACTGATTCTCCGCAAAATCTATAAGAGAGCGCTCGACCTCCCAATTGCAACATCCAACCAACGCCTCCTCGGCCTGGGGATGACGAACACCTTTGGGGAGCTGCGCGAGGCTCATCTCAACAATCAATACTTGCGGTTAAGCAAAACACGTGCGGGTAGCCGCCTTCTGACCCGCCTCCACATCAATTACACAACCCAAAAGGAGAAGCGGGTATCCATGCCCGAGGCCTGGTGGTGGTGAAAAAGTTTTTATTAGAAGGCCTAAAAGAAAACAAAATTACGCAGCAGCATTGTGGACGGTGACACCGAGGACTGGCGCTTCGCCCTAGAGGTTCGCCCCCTTCCCAATAACATGACAAAGGATGCCCATGATGGCCGCCGCCTCGCGCGATCGGAGGCCATTTCCGAGCAGTATGGTGCTCGACCAGGGGCATTTTACACGGACACGGCCGGCCCACACAATGGGGGTTGGTACACGGCTGCCGTTGTCCACCAAAACAACCCAGTACAGACCTCACCTTCCGTGCCCCCATTCGCGGAGGAAGTTGCTATCGAGCTTGCAGCCGCGGATCCAGCATCCGGAGTCATTATCACCGACTCAAGGGGAGCTTGCCGCAATTTTGAACAGGAACAAATTCCAGATCGTGCCTTCCAGATTTTACACAGATGTGAGTACCGGGACTTCCCTACCCGGCGCACCATCATCTGGGCCCCAGCACATGCGGGGATAGAGGGAAATAAGGTAGCGTTAACCACCGGGCATCGCCTCTCACGCCACCTGATCCGGCTACTGATTTTAATCCGGCTATTACTTTTCGGGAGATCTCTCTCCTGTATCAAACCGCTCACGGCCGATACCCACCCCCCTGTAAAGGCCTCAAGAAGGCAGCGGAGCGTTGGCTTCTTCGCCTCTACACCAACACGGTACTGTACCCGGCAGTGCTAAAACATTTCAATTCCGCCTTTTCGGGTGAGTGTCCTCACTGCATTGAAGTGTTTGCGGACACGTATCACATAATGTGGGCATGCCCTGCCAATCCTGCTTTCCCACAGCGCCCCACCCGAGAGAACTGGGAGGCTGCCCTGCTCGGCTGCTCAACTCTCCAGGACCAACCAGCCCTGGTGACAAGAGCCCGGGCCGCCGCGTAGGCCACAGGGGTCCCGGACTAGGGATCCCTCCTAGTGATTGTGAGGGCCGGGCCCTTCAGGCACGGTCCAAGCAATACCTCTCTTGTACATACTGTTGTGATCGGGGTCCTAGCCAGCGGAAACAGGCTAGCCAGGCAGACTCCATATCAAGCTACCGTGACCGAAAGCACTGCTGTTCGGAGGAAGCACAAGAAACGCCGGCGTGGGGGCGGCTACTGGCGACGGCGTCGCCGTGAACAAAGGCGTCTAATCCCCTTCGCCGGGGATGCTGAGTGCGGTGTTTCTCCCGGACTGCCCGTGGACCGACGGAAAAGACCCAGTGGCGGCGACGGCGGCGCCAACCCATTGCCCGCGTGCGCCCTGAGCGGCCGACAAAGCGGGGGTGGTCACGGCTGATTTGTCCCTTCCACCCACCTGAAGAGGTCACCGGTGTGAGCTGTCAGCACCCGCGTCTCCCACGATCAGGATCGCCATACAGCAGCTAACGACCTTCGGGCCTGGTCTGCCCGCGGCAAACCGCAGTGCGCGACTGCCAGGCGCCGAGGTTCCTCCTTGCCAGTGCGTGTTTCTGTGAGATGTGCGCGGTCACATGATTAGGGCGGAGCCTATGAAGCGGCTAAAGTCGCATTGGACACTCGACGAGAGATCAGATTCCCTGGCTAGGTGCCTAGGGAATATGAACTGTATTTAAGCAGCAATCTGTGCTGTGTCACAGAGCTTCTCCCTGACCTCTTGTCGAGAGCTCCCCCATTTTCTGACTTTGGTGTCCTTGCTATTTTGTAAATATGTAAATAAACCTCTCCAAGTTACTGCGACTCCTGAAGACTTCCCTCCGCGTTCTGCCCACCTCATCGCTATGCGGTGAAGACCTTGGTCCCGACTACCGGTCACATCAATACTATAAATGAATGTTTTACACCACCACTACCTTTATTCATGCTCAAACCTTGAGCCTTCATGGCAGAGTGGTAGCGTCTCCGCTTCAAATGCCGAAGGCCTTGGTTCGATTGCCAGCCTCGACGAAGTTCCATTTTTTTAAGCAGTGACGAGTCGGCGGCGACGGCTGCGGCCACCTGCGCCGTGCGTCACGTCACTCGGTTTCGCGCATGCGCAAAAGTGGCAGATCTGGGGCTCCGGCTCACGCGAAGCACGGTGATGACTAGCCTAGTGAAGCTTTTCGCTTTAAAATGCCCGCACTTGCCTTTTCACGATCCTGCGAGACATCGGTGGCTATGAGAAGGAAAGGACCTTAGGTGGTCTTGCAACACACCGTGGAGGAGAGGAAAGGGCTGCAGCTTTCCATTCGATATGAAAATGTCATCAAATGCAATCTTGACTGAAGGAGCTATCATTGGATGGAGATCTGTGAAATGAATGTTTAAATTATTCCGGCGCTTTTTCTTCTCCCCAACTGCACCTCTTTCTTTTTTTTTCTGCCCCCCCCCCCCCCCCCTTCCAACCTTTCATACCGCGGAGCGGCTGATGTGCCCACAGAGTAGTAAGACAGTTACTGCGTCTTTCCTTTCCTCACAATCAATTTTTCATTTTCATTTTTATTTCTGTCAGCCCACGATTATCGTCATCTCTGTGGCGTCCTTCCCTTCTTCCATTTTCCGGTTTTAATCAAAGCCAGCCCAGCCGCGTTCGAGGTCGAGAAAGTGAAGAACGCCCTGCACGGCCAGCACGCTCCACGAGAGACCGCTCAGAAGAACAGCTCGTGACCGCATTGCTAGAACGGTGCACACGATGGCCGAGGACCACGACGAAGACGAGCGACCTGGCCAGGCGGCGACGGAGGACAACGGCGCCAACGAAGCTCCCGACGAAGAGCACGCCAAACGGGACGGTTCTGACAGCGACGAGACGGCGGAGCAGGAGCCAGAGCCTCCGTACTGCAGCCCGGGCTGCCTGTCCACTACCGAAGAAGAGGAGGCCGCCGCCGCCGCTGAGCCGGAAGAGGAAGGCGGCACGTGGGCCAACCGCGCCTTCCTAGCATGGGTCCTCTGCGGCGTCGGCGCGGCCATCATTGTCATACCACTGGCGTTCATTCTGCTGCCGCTGCTCTTCCCCATCGAGGAGGGCAAAGCCGCCGACCGTGCCGTCCCGCCATCTTCGGACGAGAACAAGGGTGGTGGTGTGCCGCCCGGGGGCCCGATTATTATTACGCCTTCCTGCACGAAGACCAGCCCCAAAATTTCTGGAGATGTCTCAGGTCTCAAGGACGTTGACTACCCCGGAAAACGCAACGAAAGTCAAGGTGCACTGAAATTATACTGCCTGTACAACAATTCTCGATACCGCAACTCAGCCGGCAAGGATTTCCTCCCCAGGCACGTCCCATTCGCTCTCTGCCCTAGCTTGGTCTACTGGTCGATGGCCATCACGGGTGGCGTTATAACCAGCAGGGCAGAGAAGTTCGACGAAAAATACGGCCTCTACAAACTTCGGGACATCAGTATAAATCAGCTGACTAACGTAACGGGCGGTAAGCCTACAAATATCCTCATGACCCTCGGAGGATACCCCGAAGACAGCGGGCATTTCCATCTCCTAGCCGCCAACCACACCTTAAGGCACAGGCTGGTCCGTGAAGTGTACGTGGAAAGCTTGAAATACAAGCTCAATGGTACCAACCTGCACTTGGTCAGCGGCAGCAAGTCCTGCGAGAGCGGCCTCGAGGAGCAGCGATGGAGGACTCTGTATCACTTCCTGGATGACGTCCTGGCCTTGGTGAGCCTGAATTACTTTCCAGGCGAGTTTCTCATGACTTTAATGATCGACCCGAAAGATTTTTCAGACACCACCGCAATTCAGCGCTTGAGAAAGAAGGCAAACGTAACTTTTCTAAACACTCACCTAATAACAGCGGAGAAAAACACCCTCAAGGCTTACTGTGAAAGCGCGAGCATCATCGCTGACACTGTGAAGAAGATCACGAATAACCAACCAGCTGAAAACAAAGTGTGCACGAGCGCTACGGTGTCCGTGCCCGCGTGGACATCAGAGTCTGAGGCAAAGCCTGTTCCAGCACAGCCGATCTCCAAAACGGAGGGCAGGCTGGCAATGTACGAACTGTGCAATGGTACACAGTGCAAAGAAGTGGTAGATTTAGGATATCCGGACTGCTACGTTTGTAAGACGAAGCTCGGCGCTGACGACGTGCACTGTGTTTCGGACAGTAAGGACGCTGCGCTAAAAAAATACCACGCAGTGTCTGGAGAAGTGTGCATGCTCCTGTACGACGTGGACTTTGACAGCTTTTTCCAGCAGTGCAGCCAAAAAATGCCGCATATGTTTTTGAGAACGGAATCTTACGTGGCAGCACTGAAGGATGTCGACAAGTTCGAGCCGACGGATTTTTTACCTGTCTAGTATAGAGGCCCAGACTCTCTTTTTTTTTTAGTGGTGGGTGGGGGGGGGGGGGGGGGAGGCATCAAATATAAAGCGCGAAAGAACTACGGTGAGCTCTTAACGCGTGTTACATGTCTGTATACGCGCGCTGCGACGCATCAGTGATAAGAATCTCATTCCTCGTTCCGATTATATATCTCGTTCATCGAGGAACAGACTGACTGTGCTTCCTCCGGAGCTGAGAAGTGTGAAATGCTTTTTTTACCGCTTGGCACTTACGTGTCACGTGACCGAACTCCTAAATTCTAATTTAGGGCCGAATTAACGAACATGTGCATGTGTTGGGTGAGCGTCTATTCCAGGATCGCTACCATTTGCATGGCCTGCGCACGAATCGTAACCAGCGGGAGATGATCTTCCGGAAGCGACATTTTAAGATAGCCTGTGAACGGATGCCTTTTGAAAACTTGGGGCATCCGACAAAAGGTATCTTCGACTCGCAAGAATATTTAAAAATAAAATGACCCAGCCCGTGCCAGTGCGCCGCCAGGCGCAATTTCTCTCTAAAAAAAAAAACAGGTGAGCACGATACGCGCACCAATGGGGGGTCGCAAAAGCAGGAAAGGAGAAAAAAACACCCCCTTTCTCACCTCTAAAAAGAATGCAACAACGTTACCGATAATAAAATGCAGGTTTCATTTTAAGGTAATACTGCTACACATGCAGAAACGTAACGGTTATTCACATGGCACCACTAAACCTCGTATCATTTTGAGTGAGCGTTGTGTTTTTCTTTACTCTCACTATCGATGCCATTAGCGTCAAATGCAACACTAACAGGATAACTGAAGCGAGAGCGCAATCATAACAATGATTGCTGCCGGAAGGAAATACACACACTAAACACGAATATGCCTGTATGGGAGTGGAAAAGGAGCAAACTTCCTCGTCTAAAAGGGAGGGCGCTAGAGGACAGCTCACTTCCTTTTTTACTGCTTTCTGCTCACAGTGCTGGCGGAGTGCATGACATTTGAAAATAAACTGAGTTAGCTTTCAGTCACAAGTAAGGCCTCATTGCTTTGCTCCTCGCGTTTCGCCTGACGCTGGCTGTGCATCATGCATGCGTGCTATGGATGGCCAACTGCCGAACGAAAAAATTTGAGGAGACATTTGAGCTCCGCCTTAAAGGGACCCTGAAATGGCATCTACAATCATGTTTTATTGCAACAACTCTATAGATGTGGTCTCTGCGAGTATTCTAATCCGATTCAGAAAGCTGCAAGTGGAACCAATAATTTACAATTTTTAAAACTTGCCGCTCACGGCCGATTAGGGCGACACCTCACAGCGCGTTTTTAGCCGCCCCTACCATGTGACGTAAACTGGGCAGCCTTGGCCATGGACTGCGCAACCCTTATCATTGGCTCTGCCCACCGACGTCACGCGCAATTTTTGCAATAATTCATTTGAAACTGAGCACCGATGCTCCTTGAAATACTTTTTTATTGATTGCTTATTATTTTTTGAAACACACGTATACAGAGGTAAGAATCCAGCGCATTTCTTGAAAGTAACGTAGTCCTTACCCGCCGCGGTGGCTCAGTGGTAAGGCGCTCGTCTACCGAGCCGGAGTACCCGGGATCAAACCCGACCGCGGCGCGCGCTGTCAGTGCACGTTAAAGATCCCCAGGTGGTCGAAATTATTCCGGAGACCTCCACTATACGGCACCTCTTTCTTCTTTCACTCCTACCTTCCTCCCTTCGCTTACGGCGCGGTTCAGGTGTCCGCCGTTATATGTGAGACAGATACTTCGCCATTTCCTTTCCTCAAAAACCAATTTACCAATTTAACGCAGTCCTTCCGATGGAGATGATGATGATGAAAACTTTATTTATAACAAGGGAGTTTTGGACACGTCGGTCCTTGGGCCCCCGCACGGCCCCACTGCACTCAAACGTTCATGTCCCGGAGGCTCATGACGCTGGCAGCCCGGCCGGTGGCGATGGCTTGCTTGGCCGGGTCCTCGGAGCGCAGTAGGGTCTCCCAAGCCTCCCATGAGGTAAGGTGCTCCAGGCCCCGCGGGGGAGGATCCGCCGGGCAGAGGAAAAGAATATGGTCGAGGGTGGCTTTGGGGTGGTGGCAGAGGGTACAGGAAGGGTTCGTGTGGACTGGGTGATATCGCGAGCGTATATAAGGGGAGGGCAAAGTGCGTGTTTGGAGCCGCCTCCAAAGTGTCTGATGGTAATTGTCGAGGGAAGGATGAGGTGGGGGGTAGAGCCGACGCTCGGCTTTGTAGGCCTGCGTCATTTCACTGAATGAGTGCATGCGCTCCCGCGAGAACCCCAGGTCGGAGGCCGCCGGTGCCCGGTTGAGAGAAGCTCGGGCTAAAGCGTTGGCGGCCTCGTTTCCGGGATTCCCGGAGTGGGAAGGCACCCATATCAGCTCCACATGGCGGGGCCGGTGCGCGGCGAGGGAGTCCAGTATGCGAAATGCAGGGACGTGAACTCTCGCGCGAGCAAAATTTAGTATGGCAGTTTTGGAATCTGACAGTATATATCGCGCCTCCGTGCGGGTGATGGCCAGGGCAATGGCGGCCTCTTCGGCCTCCTCCGAAGTGGCAGTAGGGGTTATGTGAAGTGTGGCAATGGGTTGGAGGGAGGGGTTCGTGATGGCGACAACCGCGTCCTCGCCCGTGCATGCGGCATCCACCCAAACGGCATACGGTTCCGTGCCATAGTATTTGTGGAGTGCCCGTGCGCGAGCTCTGCGGCGGGGTTCGTGGTAGGTGGGATGAATGTTTTGGGGGGAGGTTTAATAAATAAATCGCGGTGAATGAGGCGGGGTACCTGGAGCTGTGTGGGATCGGTAACTGGTAGGCGTATACCGAGGGTGTGTAGGATGTGTCTCCCGGTGGTGGTTCTCGCGAGACGTATGTATTGTGTCTGTCGGTGGGCCTCAATAAGCTCCCCTATCGTATTGTGCAGGCATAGTTGAAAGAGTTTTTCGGTTGAGGTATTTTGGGGTAGGTGTAATGCTGTCTTAAATGCTGTTCGAATCATGGCATCCAGGGTGGAGATTTCCCTAGCCTGGAGTTTCAGGTAGGGGAGCGTGAAGATAAAGCGGCTGAGGACGAAGGCATGAATGAGACGACATAGGTCATGCTCCTTCATGCCCCGGTGGTGTGCAGAAACGCGGCGGATTAGGTGTGATATCGACACAGTTGTCTGCTTGAGTTTCTGTATGGTGAGTGTGTTTTTCCCGTTGTTCTGGATGTGGAGGCCAAGTACCCAGAGAGTGTTTACCTCCGGGATGGGCCGGTTTTCCAGTGTCACGGTGATGGGGGCTGTGGGACAGTTTCGTGTTGTGGGGCGGATTATGAGGAGCTCCGACTTCTCCGGTGAGCAGGAGAGTCCGATACTCCGCGCATGCGTTTGGGTGAGGATAGCCGCGGACTGTAGGGTGTTCTCTATGTCTCCATCACTGCCATGGGTGGTCCATAGCGTGATATCATCGGCATAGAGTGTATGCCGAAGGTGAGGGATGGTTTGTAGCTTGTGGGCAAGGGGAATGAGAGTGACATTGAAGAGGAAATGGGAGAGGACGGACCCCTGGGGTGTTCCGACCCCACTAAGGGTGTATGGGGGGGAGATGTGGGGACCGAAGTGAATTTCGGCCGTGCGGTTAGTAAGGAATGTTTGAATATAGGTGTACATACGTTCACCTATGTTCAAGGGGGAGAGAGCCGCCATGATCGCTTGATGGTCCAGGCGATCGAAGGCCTTGGAGAGATCCAAGGCTAAGACAGCTTTTGTGTGACCCGGAATGAGGGGGTCGAAAATGTCCTGCGTGAGTTGGAGCATGGCGTCCTGTGCTGACAGATGGGGACGGAAGCCCACCATGCTGTGCGGGTAGAGGTCTTGCTCCGCCATGTGTTGGGTGAGTCGAGCGAGTGCGACGTGTTCGAAAAGCTTGCCTAGGCATGAGGTTAGTGAAATGGGACGGAGATTTGAGGGTGTAAGTGGAGAAGGAAATCCGTCTGCTCACAAAAGCGCGTCTTCTCGTCAAATCTTTCCGCCCGCCTTTGCGAGTTTCTAGCTGCGCCGACGAGTCGCTGCTGTCGTCACTGTCGTCGTCCTGTGGGTCTCGGCATGGCGTGCACGTACTCAAAGCCCATCTCAGCGGTGGCTGCACGCAGCCGCGCTTCGAGCTCCGGATCCATGCCGTTCAAGCAGCAAGCAGGGGACACATGTTCGAAAACTTGGCCGGCGCGCCGCACCGATCGTCGCTTGCGAACTGCCGCCCCACAGCAAGCAGGGACACAAGGAGCGGTAAGCATCGCTGCGCCGCTCTACCGAAGCTCCGCCCACAACCGGTGTCGCACTTCGCCGCCGTGCAGCAGTGCCTGAGCGTTGCTTGGGATGGTGTACAAATATCACAAGAAAACACAAGATCGTCTTCCCATCACAAAGACTGCCAGCTATACTCGAGCAGCGACAAAGCATGCCTGCTTATGTTGCGAGCTTTCGGCAACGGCAACGCTAGCGGGCTCTCCGAGCGACGAGGTCTGCTGCTGCCTGGCTGCCGTGGTCGTCGCTAGGCCTATAGGAGGTATTCACATGACGTCATCCGCAAGGGGCGCTAGCGGCCGGCGCGGCATTCGCCATGTTGGTGGTCGCGCGCGCGTCCGCCGCAGCCAGCCGCAGCGTTTAAATAGCTGGTGATGGGTGAAATGTGAGTGTATTTCGCGTCTCGCCGCAGATAATTTCTGTCCGACCTGTGCCGCCGCGTGACTGAGTGAATATTCCGTGAACTGTGCGAAGCAGAAAAGAGCGGGGACGCTCAGATGGTTCTACTTTGTGAAAAGGTCGACCCCCCGTAGGAATGTGGAGGCGCCGGCATGGTGTGCGACGTACAGGACTGCTGCTGCGCGTTGAATTCACCGGTATCGAGGCCCATCTTGTGCACGGCTTAAGTTTGCTGACAGGGCAAGGAATTAAAGCATACAAACCTATGAGATGGTGCAATTTCTTGACAAGCGGGTGAGTCCAAGAGCCGTGCTTAGGGTGCCAAAGGCCGAGGTGCCGTTTTTGGAGAGGTTATTCGAAAGGTCTGTTCGCTTAGCTGTAGCTTAACTTGTCACCTCTATCTGCTGAAAGTGACGTGTTGCTACGGCTAGACATCTTGTGGATTCGAAGCAGCGCTACGTAGCTACAATCAAAACGGCAAAATATTCTCGCTGGGTCTGACGTTCGTGCTGCGAGCATTTGTTTGACCGTTCTGCCGCTGGAATTATCAGTTTCTGCGGCGCCAGTTTTAAGCGTACGCGGTCGCTGATGCATTTAACAACGTGCAAATATGTTACGGATCACTAACAGTTCAGGCCGGGTACCTCACGGCGTACAGTGATCACTGCGCGAGCTGGCGTTATAGTGGCTGTACTGGCGTGAAACGACCGCAAACATGGCGCGTTTGCCGCGGCGACGCTCGCGCCGTCTGGTAGCGCGGCCTCAGTGAATACCTCCTATAGCTCGTTTCGCGTCGAAGCCGCAGCGGCCGGCGCTTCGGAAGTTGCCTGCGCTATAACAAAAGGCCTACTCTACACATCGCTTTACTGTCAGCAGCATCATCTCACAATAACATAATAGTATGGTCAAATTCCGTGGCGTTTTCAGCAGAGGAGCTAGCGGGCGCCAGGCGAGCCGGACCCCAACGTCGGGCCAGCGGCAGCTGCAAGGTGGTTGTGGCAAGAAATTTGCTTGTATCACAGTTGTTACCTTTACCAGCAGCTCAGTATTGGTCAGCAAGCCTCAAAAATGAGAAATTTTTCACATTTCTTCCCAGGGTTTATTATTTACGTCAAGAACACTCTTTAGCTCATTTTTTATGACGCCGGCAGACGTGATCCAGGCTGACCGGCCGGCCGGCATGCTAGGCGTACAAGGAAATACAAAACAGCCATTCTACCAGAGATGATGCTTCCTAGATTCGACTTCGAGCAACGACAACATGCCTGTTCAAAGGTGGATCTTTCGGCAACGACACCGCCTGCGGCAACGCCGGGCGTCGAACTGCGCGCTGGTCCCAGGCTGCCCTAGTCGTTGCTAGGCCTAACTGGTTTCGCATCGAAGCCGCGGCTGACGGCGCTTCGGACTAGTCGCCTGCGCTATAATAGAAGACCTACTCTTCACACCGCTTTACTGCGAACTCGTCCCATAATAGAAGATATGTTCGATTTCCACGACGCCTTCAGCAACGGAGCTAGCAGGAGGCAGGCGAAGCGCACCTAGTAGAGCAGCACCAAAGCGGTTATGCGATGAAATTTGCTTGCATCGCAGTCATCACTTTTACGGGCAACTCGGTATTGGCCAACGATCGTCAGATATGATGCATTTTTGACATGCATCTATCGCAGGGCTTGCTATGAACGTGAACAAACAGCCTTGATGCTGGCCGGGGGCCAGCATCAAGGCTGGCAGGCCGGCCCGGTGTGGCTCGGCCCCGAGCGTCTACTTTTAAGATAGTTACTGCGTCATTTCCTTTCCTCAAAACTAATTTTCATTTTCAGATGCAAAGGTGCCCGTCTGCTTTGTAATGTCAGTGCATGTTAATGATCCCAGGTGGTCGAAATTAATTTCCGCAGACCTACTACGGCATCTCTTTCTTGCTTTTTTCTTTCATTCCCTCCTTTATCCCTTCCCTTACGCCGTGATTCGAGTGTCAACCTAGATATGTGAGTTACCGGGTCATTCCCGTACCTCAAAAACCAAATTTTAATTTCAGTGAAAGCCGCAATGAGTGCCTCACTTCTCTGTGGACACGTGAACCGCGCCGTAACGGAAAGGAGGAAGGTAGGAGTGAAAGAAGAAAGCGAGAAAGAGATGCCGTAGGGCAGTTCTCTGGAATAATTTTTATTGATGCAATGCGGGCAGCGTGCTCTCTTGTCCCCTGTACTTTCGTAGGTGATCGCAGTAGCAGTCGTCCCTCACATATGAGTGACTAGTGCCGCGAAAGCGATAACGGTAACGTAGTTTTCCGGTAGGGCACGGTGACACTATGCCGATGTGGCGTCGGTCGACGGCCGGTGAGCTGGTCGGTATGCAGATGCCGCAGCTAACGCACCGGTATGTCGTGCTGGAACCGACAACGACGCCAGCACGGCCAACGACCGCGTATAGTAGTAGTGTAAAGAGTGAGCTTCGATGAACTTTTGCCAGATTCTTAAATTTCGGTGGGCGGCAGAGTGCCGGCCCCATAAAGTTAATATACTGACTCTAGAGGTAAAGCTGCGCATTGAGCCCATACAAGCCAGCGGACAACGCATGAACACCGCCATGATACAACGGTTTTTGTGTTGCCAGCTGGTTTTTAAACTTGCTAAATCTAGACAAATAACGGAGTTGGAACCTAACAACCTAGTCCGTGCTGCATGCAGCGCAGCTCTCGACTGCTGTAAACATGCTGTAAACGACGGGAAAATCGTCGTGTTTGGAGCATTTTTGATGGTGTGCAGCGTGGCATACCGACTGTAACTTCATATCGGTGCCCTATTTCTTCTGAATTGTTATTTCAAGGCAAGTACCGCGATTGTGACGCGCTTGGAGTGTATTTCGTCCGTCGAGCGCGCGGTATTTTGCATGTCTTCTGTTGCTGAGTGCAAATACACGTCGGAAATTTGCTTTGACACCACGAGGACGAACACAATTCCCAAAAGTAAATGGAGCAACTGCTCTGCCTGTTTTTTTTTTCTATGGTCAGAGTTTTGTTATAGTAAATGTCGATGGTTTGTGCAACTACCGTGGGCATTTTTTTTTATCTTCGCCGAGGAAGGTGGTGCCGTGTTTTTTCTGGCGCGGGACGAACTCATAATGGGATTTTTCGTACGTATCAACTGTCACAGCTTCATCACGAACGACTGGAACAAGGTGGAGGCAGAAATGCGCGAAACGGCATGCACTGCTCGAGATACCTTCGTTTCATGTCCAGAATTCCGCGCACTAAATAGTGGGTGCTTGGTTGTTTGTTGTGGAGGGTTTTTGTTCTTACTTGTTTTTGTCTTGGTTTTTTAGGTTTTTGACTGCTTTTGCTTCCAATGTGTGGCGCTGCTTTCGCCGAGAATTTTCTTTTATTTCTCTATTTGGTTTCAAAAACCACTTATCAGAAGCTAGTAGCTCTAGTACCTACGCACGGTTCTGCGATTACATGTACGCATGCTTTCATGCCGATTTCCTGTCACTGGGTGTGTGCGGAGCGATAATACGCGGTGTCACATGCTTGAGCTGAGGATTATAAGTGTGCCTCTTTTCTGTCTAATAAACAGTTCCTAGCGTGCGCATGTGCTGTCCTTTTCTTCTGCCGTTGTCGTTGTGCTGCCGTTCATTTAAACAGAGTCACCTTTGCTTACCGCATGCATTAGTGCTGCGGAACGTAATAAAAAACGCATTTAGACAAGAACCCCTACATCTTTTATAAGTAGCATACTCACTGAGGCAATGGCGTTAAGAAAGCCGAATGCCGTGAAAAAGTAAACGCCGCCAACATTGATTCGCTTGGTGTCATCCGCGTTTAAGGAGAGTTCCGTGTGCGGGAGATTTTCGTTCACATGCACGCTTTGCAGTACACAGTTGCCTCTAAACGTGCAGATGTGTCATTTGGCACGTTTACTCACAGACGATGCGACATGCCCGATCATTTTGGAGCTTTTGCCATGTATACAACGCACGAAGGTGGCATCGGCTCCTTGCATTAAGTGCCTTGATCCTATAGCTTAGTTTGGTTTAGTTTATGGGGTTTAACGTCCCAAAGCGACTAAGGCTATGAGAGACGCCGTAGTGGAGGGCTCCGGAAATTTCGACCACCTGGGGTTCTTTTACGTGCACTGACATCGCACAGTACACGGGCCTCTAGAATTTCTCCTCCAAAGAAATTCAACCGCCGCGGCCGGGATCGAACCCGCGTCTTTCGGGTCAGCATCCGAGCACCATAACCACTGAGCCACCGCTTAATCCCCTTAAGCAACCTGAAATCCGGTTCGAAAGCATAAGTTTAAAATCGAAACTCCGAGAGCGTTTACTCGTGAACATCGTTCACAATCATCCGATATTCAAAAAAAGGGACTGCAATCAGTATGCTGAACATTAAAAAATGTGTGTTGAAATATCGGAAATACGCGTAAGAGTGACGTATAATTATTTTCTCTACCGCAGTTTTCCGGATTCAAGTTCAAACTTTACCCATCCTTGACTTTGCGAGAAAAAACGGTGCTGGCCACAATAATGTGTTGTAAGATGGTGTCCAGGATGGCGACTTACATGCGTGGACCGCTTTGCTAGCTCATCTTAACTCCCCCTGGCCGGCCCCTTTTGTGACGAGGCCTAGCGAGTCGAGAAGATTCATGTGTGCAATTTCAGCGATTGCGGAGAGTGAATTCACACCTCTTAACGTATGCAAAAAATTCAGGAGGGCCCTTTGTTGACCTAAAGCGCGCAGAGGCGAAAGCCTTATGCGCAGTATTGCTGCTTGTGTCACTGATGTGTGGTTACGATGTTAAGCTTCGCCTCTGTGTGTGTAACGCGATAGCGTCTTGCAACGCTGCCAGGGAGTCCACACAATGCCATCGCCCGTTCGGCTCTACGCCTTGCTTGTCGGTAAATTGGTTTTTGAGGAAAGGAAATGTATCTGTCTCGCATATCTCGGTGGACACCTGAACCTCGCCTTAAGGAAAGGGAGGAAGATGGGAGTGAACGAAGACACCGTACTCACTAGACGCGCCTTTATTCATTCCAAACCATCGAGCTGGCATGGCGGAGTGGTTACTGTGCTCGTCTCGCACTCCGGAGACCCTGGTTCGATTCCCGAACTCGACCAAATTTACGACTCGATTTTAGTTATTTATCTGGTGTGACTAAAACGGTTAATTAGGCTAATGGGTTAATTAACTAGTTAGTGAAACTCAGTCCCACTTAGTTGGAGCATCACTATACGATCCCTTTCATTGGTTGCATGGTTACTAGCCAAAGTTCAAATGGATCCGTTTGAAACTCGCGCACTGTGACGTCAGGACCATTTCGACCAATTGAAAAGCGTGACATTTCTGTCGACAACTCCTGCTTACAACGATGAGGCATTAAAGGCTTCCGCCTTAATAGCCGTGGAGCGTAGTTTTGGCTACAGTGACTTCAAAGCGACGACTGCTGTTGCGCTTGAGCCCGCATTCCGCTGGCCTCTGGAAACCAGCACCGTGCGCCCGCCATTGCTCAAAGCAAGCCCGGAGTCGCGAACATGTCGCGGCTTGCAACATGAGCCATCCAGGCTCGCCCGCGGCGCAGTCCCTTCCCCCTACCCTCGCTAGCGTCGGCTCGAGACTCATACGACGCTTCGCTGGCAGCCCTTTCCAGGCTGCAAACCTTCAACTGCCGAGCTCCTCTCGGCCATTCGTCCAATTCGAATGGTGGCCAGTGCCGTGACCTGATTGGAGGGTTCGAACGGCTGGCTGCAGCTACTGTCACCGGAGGCTATAAAAACAGAGCCGCGCTGAACCGGAGCCAAGGTTACCAGTTTTGGCTACTTTGCGCCAAACTGGCTACTTTTGGGACCTCCTGACGACAAAAATTTGAATTTGGCTACTTTTTGGCTGCATTTGAATTCGAAGTTAGGACTGAATAATGGACCTATTGTTTCTCCAATGGTCCCTGTGCATCTTTGCTTGAGTGCGTTAGAATGCCACACGTGAACACTATTATTCTACGGTGCCCGCCGTTTTGTTGAAATTTACCTGTGATCATGTCCTAGACCTTAAATACTTCTCGCACTTATGTTCGCTGGACTTGTCCCGCCAGCCGAGATTCCGAAACTCCGGCTCCGATATGCAACGCTGATGGGTAGCTTCCTTAGAACTAGCAATAAGAAAAGCCGATCCCTAATCACTGAATGCACCTCAGGTAAATAGGGAAGTGACTGGCTACTTAGCTGACATACCTTGTGTCCTCAGTTGTCTACTGGTTCAAAGCGCGCTGATCGGCCGCACATGCCAGCCCGACAGCCACTTATATGATGCTGAGAATGACACTCCTGGTTGAAATTTTTCAGGGCGCATGGTTTCTTTTTAGCCAATTAGTGGGGAACGGGGACGACCAAAAAGTTTCTAAACGTCATGACGAAGGATCTACGTATCGTACAGCGATATAGAGCTTCAGGCTAGCCATAAGTGGCTGAAAAGCAACCAATGTGACCTGAAAAACTTTGGACAAGGTCGTGTTCTTTCTATGCCTTGTCGTAACTCAAGGTAGCAGGACCCCACCGCTGCCACCAGTTCTAACGGCTCAAGGTAGCGTGGCCATTTGTTGCAACACCAAGGGGGCTCGTACAGGATGAGGAACAATCTGAAGCTTCGAAGTTGGAGATTACAAAAAACAAGCAGATTTAATGGCAAGAAACTGAGACACTTATTTACAAAAAGAAGAACAAGGAATCAAAATTTAAGAGTTCATGACGTCGAATGACTGGATGAGCCTTTTTCCCAGGGCCCAGAGTCATACTGGATGAACCTATTACCGAAGGTCCAGAGCGTTCGTGCCCACTTTGATCGCAGGTTATATAGCCCAAGGCTCCGCCCTTTCACCAGGCGACAATCCATCGCGACACAAAAGATCGGCACTAGCACCGCCATCGAAGACCTGTTGAGCCCCCTCACTAGGCGGTAACTCATCGTGGCACAAAAGATCGCCACCACACGTCACAGACGCAGCTGGCCAAGACACCTGTTGAGAGCCCGCACGTGGGAACTGGCGAGGAAGATGCTAAGTCCGCATTCCTATAGCATTGTGTCCAAGGGCGTCCGCAGAATTTTTTTCAGGGGGGGGCCCATTGGTTGTTGGCGCCGGAGGGGGGGGGGGGGGGGGTATATTCGTAGCGAAAAGGCACTATTTGCGGAGTAAATTTATTTATTTATATATAAATAAAAAATAAGTAAAATACACACATGAAAGAAAATTACAAGCAGCAAATTAAAGCGCGGATTGTAGAGATACATTGGAGTTTATCAACAAAGAAACAATTAAAATTAATAAAAATGCAAAAAGATACTATCAATACTCGAAGTGCTCAGTCTTACTGCATACGGGTTCTCGACTCACCCGAATTGATGACCAGCACACAGCGCAATATGTTCACAAACACGCAACTACAGTCACTCAGTCAGTCTTCCTTGAACAGCAACTGTAGGCGCCTCGGATTTTTCTGGGCGAATTGCGTAGTTACACGGGTGATAAATTCATTTCTGTGCTTCATTACACGCTCTCAGTGCACAGTCATCATATATATTGATTGGAAAAATGGTTGAACGAGTACGTTGAAAACAAAAGATGACTATATACAACGAAAACTTATTTACAAGATAAATGCACGCTCGCAGCTTCATACACCTCGCTCCATCTTGCTCGCGCATCCGCACAGTCGAGCAACCGCACACACACTGCTCGCCGCTCGTCGTTTTCTCGTCCGCTGTCTTGGTTGTTCTCACCTTCGTTGACAACCCGCCACTAAAAACACCGAAGCACAAACACAGAGGCGCGCACATGTGCAAGGGCTTACTTGCCACAATATCCACGAATGCGCACTTTTGGGGTGTAAGGAACGCCGCGCGACTTCCGAGGGGAAGGGACACCCGCAACTAATTCGGTCGGAAAATTTGTTTTTGTGCTTTTATGGGGTTCAGAGCCCCAAAACGACTCAGGCTATAAGGGACGGAGTAGTACAGAGTTTCGGATAATGTCGACCACCTGGGTCTCTTTACCATGCACTGACACGTACAGTACATGGGCGCTGTTGTGATTTGAGGCCCAGCCAGAGGTGACAGGCGAGCCAGGCAGGCGCCATCGGGCTGCGTTGACCAAAGGCGCTGGTTTTCGGAAAAGACGCAAGGAACGCTGGTGTGGGGGCGCCTCTGGAGACTGCGTCGCCGTGAACAAAAGCAGCTAATCCCCTTTGCCGAAGGTTCTGAAAGCGGCGCTTCTACCGCACTGAGCTCTCCCGTGGATCGGAGGAGACAGCGAGCGGCGGCGGCGCCAACTCGTCGCCCGCTTGCGCCTGAGCAGCCCGACAAAGCGGGGGTGGACACGGCTGATTTGTCCTTCCCCCCTCAAGAATTCATCGGTGGCCGGCGTACGAACGTATCCTGATTCTAGCGAGCGACCTGTGCCCTCTTAGCGCGCGAGCGGCGCGAACTTGATTACTTTTGTATTTTGTAAATAGTGTACAAAGCTCTCCCCTGTCCTTTCTCGCTGTCGCTCCCCTCTAAACTTCTCCTCACTATCCTCTCCCTTTCCCTTTCGTTTCCGCCGGCTGCAGCTCGGGTGCTTAAGATATTAGATAGCAATTGCCGCGGCCGGCAACACTCTTTTGCTTCACTTTTTATTTTTATTTTTTTTTTAAAATAAACCACTACCACCACCACCACCTGTGCCCTGTGCACTGTCTGCCTCCGTGTCGCTATCTCTCTAGAGATCAAAGAAACAGACACCCATCTCAAGACGGCTCGAAACACATGCTCGCCGGTGCCGCTGCATGTCTGCAACAGGTCGTCCTTCAGCAGAGCTGGCGGTGGCGTGGTTTGAAAACGGCGGAACGACGCGCGCCCGGACGCGGCATTTCGCAGATGTGACCAAGCGTCGAAGCGGGGCTGCTTTTACCCTTTTGGCTGAGCGCACCACCGCCCCTGGCGTGCGGCCATCACTCACGGTTCGAGTGAGTGATTTTCCAGGGGGGTGCAGCCGCCCCCCCTTGCCCCCCCCTCCGGACGCCCATGATTGTGTCAGCTGCTCGCGTCCATCGAACACAGGTGTGGCCGGTTGACGTCACAGCCGCAGCTGCGCAGGCTTCCTCTGATTCGTTCCGGGTTTTTTTTTTAAGCATGAAATGCTTTTAGCCCCCGTTGTCGGCAGTGTGGTGACGTCACGCCGAGACCGAGATCCACTCATCCGGGCATTGAAATCCACTCATCCGGGCATTGAAATCCACTCATCCGGGCACTGAAATCGAGTCATCCGGGCACTGAAATCGAGTCATCCGGGCACTGAAATGGAGTCATCCGGGCACTGAAATCGAGTCATCCGGGCACTGAAATCGAGTCATCCGGGCACTGAATTCCAGTCATCCGGGCTCTGAAACGAGAACATCCGGGCACCGTACGAGACTTAACGAGATTTGACGAGACTCTCTAAGCCCTCCTACGCGACCGGCATGCAAGCAACGGTTGGTCTCCAAACGAGTCACAAAAAATAACTGCTGCCAGTGCCTTCTCAATGTTTATCAAGATATCAGTCGCGCTGTGCGTTTGATAATGCACGGAATTATAATTTCCGATTTCTAATAACGCCTGCAAAAAGCACATAAATGCCACGTACACTTCGTTGTCGTACGTGATCTCTTAGGGGCTTCGCGCATCGAAGCAAAGCTGCGCAGGTGCACAGGGGCCCGGGGGAGAAGCGCTGCGTTCAAAGGGCAAGGCATCGCGCCGAACGGGTGGTGGCGTTCCTCCCTTGCTTTACGGTGCGGTTCGGGTGTCCACCGAGATGGCAGAGAATTACTGCGCCATTTCCTTTCCTCAAAAAACCAAATGGCAAGGCATCGCGCTGAACGGGTGGTGGCATTCCTCCCTTCCTGTACGGTGCGGTTCGGGTGTCCACCGAGATGACATTAGGCAAGTAAACATTTCATGCTTACTCTACTCTCGGTTACCGGAGAGGCAGAGATTTTTTGAGGAAAGGAAATGGCGCAGTAATTCTCTGCCATCTCGGTGGACACCCGAACCGCACCGTAATGGAAGGGAGGAACGCCACCACCCGTTCGGCGCGATGCCTTGCCCTTTGAACGCAGCGCTTCTCCTCCGGGCCCCTGTGCACCTGCGCAGCTTTGCTTCGATGCGCGAAGCCCCTAAGAGATCACGTACGACAACGAAGTGTACGTGGCATTTATGTGCTTTTTGCAGGCGTTTTTTTATTATTTTTTTAACCCTCAAGCTCTCTTTGATTAAAGTTTTTCACCACCACCACCACCCACAGCAAGCAGGGACACAAGGAGCGGTAAGCATCGCTGCGCCGCTCTACCGAAGCTCCGCCCACAACCGGTGTCGCACTTCGCCGCCGTGCAGCAGTGCCTGAGCGTTGCTTGGGATGGTGTACAAATATCACAAGAAAACACAAGATCGTCTTCCCATCAGAAAGACTGCCAGCTATACTCGAGCAGCGACAAAGCATGCCTGCTTATGTTGCGAGCTTTCGGCAACGGCAACGCTAGCGGGCTCTCCGAGCGACGAGGTCTGCTGCTGCCTGGCTGCCGTGGTCGTCGCTAGGCCTATAGCTCGTTTCGCGTCGAAGCCGCAGCGGCCGGCGCTTCGGAAGTTGCCTGCGCTATAACAAAAGGCCTACTCTACACATCGCTTTACTGTCAGCAGCATCATCTCACAATAACATAATAGTATGGTCAAATTCCGTGGCGTTTTCAGCAGAGGAGCTAGCGGGCGCCAGGCGAGCCGGACCCCAACGTCGGGCCAGCGGCAGCTGCAAGGTGGTTGTGGCAAGAAATTTGCTTGTATCACAGTTGTTACCTTTACCAGCAGCTCAGTATTGGTCAGCGAGCCTCAAAAATGAGACATTTTTCACATTTCTTCCCAGGGTTTATTATTTACGTCAAGAACACTCTTTAGCTCATTTTTTATGACGCCGGCAGACGTGATCCAGGCTGGCCGGCCGGCCGGCATGCTAGGCGTACAAGGAAATACAAAACAGCCATTCTACCAGAGATGATGCTTCCTAGATTCGACTTCGAGCAACGACAACATGCCTGTTCAAAGGTGGATCTTTCGGCAACGACACCGCCTGCGGCAACGCCGGGCGTCGAACTGCGCGCTGGTCCCAGGCTGCCCTAGTCGTTGCTAGGCCTAACTGGTTTCGCATCGAAGCCGCGGCTGACGGCGCTTCGGACTAGTCGCCTGCGATATAATAGAAGACCTACTCTTCACACCGCTTTACTGCGAACTCGTCCCATAATAGAAGATATGTTCGATTTCCACGACGCCTTCAGCAACGGAGCTAGCAGGAGGCAGGCGAAGCGCACCTAGTAGAGCAGCACCAAAGCGGTTATGGGATGAAATTTGCTTGCATCGCAGTCATCACTTTTACGGGCAACTCGGTATTGGCCAACGATCGTCAGATATGATGTATTTTTGACGTGCATCTATCGCAGGGCTTGCTATGAACGTGAACAAACAGCCTTGATGCTGGCCGGCGGCCAGCATCAAGGCTGGCAGGCCGGCCCGGTGTGGCTCGGCCCCGAGCGTCTACTTTTAAGATAGTTACTGCGTCATTTCCTTTCCTCAAAACTAATTTTCATTTTCAGATGCAAAGGTGCCCGTCTGCTTTGTAATGTCAGTGCATGTTAATGATCCCAGGTGGTCGAAATTAATTTCCGCAGACCTCTACTACGGCATCTCTTTCTTGCTTTTTTTCTTTCATTCCCTCCTTTATCCCTTCCCTTACGCCGTGATTCGAGTGTCAACCTAGATATGTGAGTTACCGGGTCATTCCCGTACCTCAAAAACCAAATTTTAATTTCAGTGAAAGCCGCAATGAGTGCCTCACTTCTCTGTGGACACGTGAACCGCGCCGTAACGGAAAGGAGGAAGGTAGGAGTGAAAGAAGAAAGAGAGAAAGAGATGCCGTAGTGCAGTTCTCTGGAATAATTTTTATTGATGCAATGCGGGCAGCGTGCTCTCTTGTCCCCTGTACTTTCGTAGGTGATCGCAGTAGCAGTCGTCCCTCATATATGAGTGACTAGTGCCGCGAAAGCGATAACGGTAACGTAGTTTTCCGGTAGGGCACGGTGACACTATGCCGATGTGGCGTCGGTCGACGGTCGGTGAGCTGGTCGGTATGCAGATGCCGCAGCTAACGCACCGGTATGTCATGCTGGAACCGACAACGACGCCAGCACGGCCAACGACCGCGTATAGTAGTAGTGTAAAGAGTGAGCTTCGATGAACTTTTGCCAGATTCTTAAATTTCGGTGGGCGGCAGAGTGCCGGCCCCATAAAGTTAATATACTGACTCTAGAGGTAAAGCTGCGCATTGAGCCCATACAAGCCAGCGGACAACGCATGAACACCGCCATGATCCAACGGTTTGTGTGTTGCCAGCTGGTTTTTAAACTTGCTAAATCTAGACAAATAACGGAGTTGGAACCTAACAACCTAGTCCGTGCTGCATGCAGCGCAGCTCTCGACTGCTGTAAACATGCTGTAAACGACGGGAAAATCGTCGTGTTTGGAGCATTTTTGATGGTGTGCAGCGTCGCATACCGACTGTAACTTCATATCGGTGCCCTATTTCTTCTGAATTGTTATTTCAAGGCAAGTACCGCGATTGTGACGCGCTTGGAGTGTATTTCGTCCGTCGAGCGCGCGGTATTTTGCATGTCTTCTGTTGCTGAGTGCAAATACACGTCGGAAATTTGCTTTGACACCACGAGGACGAACACAATTCCCAAAAGTAAATGGAGCAACTGCTCTGCCTGTTTTTTTTTTCTATGGTCAGAGTTTTGTTATAGTAAATGTCGATGGTTTGTGCAACTACCGTGGGCATTTTTTTTTATCTTCGCCGAGGAAGGTGGTGCCGTGTTTTTTCTGGCGCGGGACGAACTCATAATGAGATTTTTCGTACGTATCAACGCTCACAGCTTCATCACGAACGACTGGAACAAGATGGAGGCAGAAATGCGCGAAACGGCATGCACTGCTCGAGATACCTTCGTTTCATGTCCAGAATTCCGCGCACTAAATAGTGGGTGCTTGGTTGTTTGTTGTGGAGGGTTTTTGTTCTTACTTGTTTTTGTCTTGGTTTTTTAGGTTTTTGACTGCTTTTGCTTCCAATGTGTGGCGCTGCTTTCGCCGAAAATTTTCTTTTATTTCTCTATTTGGTTTCAAAAACCACTTATCAGAAGCTAGTACCTCTAGTACCTACGCACGGTTCTGCGATTACATGTACGCTTGCTTTCATGCGATTTCCTGTCACTGGGTGTGTGCGGAGCTATAATACGCGGTGTCACATGCTTGAGCTGAGGATTATAAGTGTGCCTCTTTTCTGTCTAATAAACAGTTCCTAGCGTGCGCATGTGCTGTCCTTTTCTTCTGCCGTTGTCGTTGTGCTGCCGTTCATTTAAACAGAGTCACCTTTGCTTACCGCATGCATTAGTGCTGCGGAACGTAATAAAAAACGCATTTAGACAAGAACACCTACATCTTTTATAAGTAGCATACTCACTGAGGCAATGGCGTTAAGAAAGCCGAATGCCGTGAAAAAGTAAACGCCGCCAACATTGATTCGCTTGGTGTCATCCGCGTTTAAGGAGAGTTCCGTGTGCGGGAGATTTTCGTTCACATGCACGCTTTGCAGTACACAGTTGCCTCTAAAAGTGCAGATGTGTCATTTGGCACGTTTACTCACAGACGATGCGACATGCCCGATCATTTTGGAGCTTTTGCCATGTATACAACGCACGAAGGTGGCATCGGCTCCTTGCATTAAGTGCCTTGATCCTATAGCTTAGTTTGGTTTAGTTTATGGGGTTTAACGTCCCAAAGCGACTAAGGCTATGAGAGACGCCGTAGTGGAGGGCTCCGGAAATTTCGACCACCTGGGGTTCTTTTACGTGCACTGACATCGCACAGTACACGGGCCTCTAGAATTTCTCCTCCAAAGAAATTCAACCGCCGCGGCCGGGATCAAACCCGCGTCTTTCGGGTCAGCATCCGAGCACCATAACCACTGAGCCACCGCTTAATCCCCTTAAGCAACCTGAAATCCGGTTCGAAAGCATAAGTTTAAAATCGAAACTCCGAGAGCGTTTACTCGTGAACATCGTTCACAATCATCCGATATTCAAAAAAAGGGACTGCAATCAGTATGCTGAACATTAAAAAATGTGTGTTGAAATATCGGAAATACGCGTAAGAGTGACATATAATTATTTTCTCTACCGCAGTTTTCCGGATTCAAGTTCAAACTTTACCCATCCTTGACTTTGCGAGAAAAAACGGTGCTGGCCACAATAATGTGTTGTAAGATGGTGTCCAGGATGGCGACTTACATGCGTGGACCGCTTTGCTAGCTCATCTTAACTCCCCCTGGCCGGCCCCTTTTGTGACGAGGCCTAGCGAGTCGAGAAGATTCATGTGTGCAATTTCAGCGATTGCGGAGAGTGAATTCACACCTCTTAACGTATGCAAAAAATTCAGGAGGGCCCTTTGTTGACCTAAAGCGCGCAGAGGCGAAAGCCTTATGCGCAGTATTGCTGCTTGTGTCACTGATGTGTGGTTACGATGTTAAGCTTCGCCTCTGTGTGTGTAACGCGATAGCGTCTTGCAACGCTGCCAGGGAGTCCACACAATGCCATCGCCCGTTCGGCTCTACGCCTTGCTTGTCGGTAAATTGGTTTTTGAGGAAAGGAAATGTATCTGTCTCGCATATCTCGGTGGACACCTGAACCTCGCCTTAAGGAAAGGGAGGAAGATGGGAGTGAACGAAGACACCGTACTCACTAGACGCGCCTTTATTCATTCCAAACCATCGAGCTGGCATGGCGGAGTGGTTACTGTGCTCGTCTCGCACTCCGGAGACCCTGGTTCGATTCCCGAACTCGACCAAATTTACGACTCGATTTTAGTTATTTATCTGGTGTGACTAAAACGGTTAATTAGGCTAATGGGTTAATTAACTAGTTAGTGAAACTCAGTCCCACTTAGTTGGAGCATCACTATACGATCCCTTTCATTGGTTGCATGGTTACTAGCCAAAGTTCAAATGGATCCGTTTGAAACTCGCGCACTGTGACGTCAGGACCATTTCGACCAATTGAAAAGCGTGACATTTCTGTCGACAACTCCTGCTTACAACGATGAGGCATTAAAGGCTTCCGCCTTAATAGCCGTGGAGCGTAGTTTTGGCTACAGTGACTTCAAAGCGACGACTGCTGTTGCGCTTGAGCCCGCATTCCGCTGGCCTCTGGAAACCAGCACCGTGCGCCCGCCATTGCTCAAAGCAAGCCCGGAGTCGCGAACATGTCGCGGCTTGCAACATGAGCCATCCAGGCTCGCCCGCGGCGCAGTCCCTTCCCCCTACCCTCGCTAGCGTCGGCTCGAGACTCATACGACGCTTCGCTGGCAGCCCTTTCCAGGCTGCAAACCTTCAACTGCCGAGCTCCTCTCGGCCATTCGTCCAATTCGAATGGTGGCCAGTGCCGTGACCTGATTGGAGGGTTCGAACGGCTGGCTGCAGCTACTGTCACCGGAGGCTATAAAAACAGAGCCGCGCTGAACCGGAGCCAAGGTTACCAGTTTTGGCTACTTTGCGCCAAACTGGCTACTTTTGGGACCTCCTGACGACAAAAATTTGAATTTGGCTACTTTTTGGCTGCATTTGAATTCGAAGTTAGGACTGAATAATGGACCTATTGTTTCTCCAATGGTCCCTGTGCATCTTTGCTTGAGTGCGTTAGAATGCCACACGTGAACGGTGCCCGCCGTTTTGTTGAAATTTACCTGTGATCATGTCCTAGACCTTAAATACTTCTCGCACTTATGTTCGCTGGACTTGTCCCGCCAGCCGAGATTCCGAAACTCCGGCTCCGATATGCAACGCTGATGGGTAGCTTCCTTAGAACTAGCAATAAGAAAAGCCGATCCCTAATCACTGAATGCACCTCAGGTAAATAGGGAAGTGACTGGCTACTTAGCTGACATACCTTGTGTCCTCAGTTGTCTACTGGTTCAAAGCGCGCTGATCGGCCGCACATGCCAGCCCGACAGCCACTTATATGATGCTGAGAATGACACTCCTGGTTGAAATTTTTCAGGGCGCATGGTTTCTTTTTAGCCAATTAGTGGGAAACGGGGACGACCAAAAAGTTTCTAAACGTCATGACGAAGGATCTACGTATCGTACAGCGATATAGAGCTTCAGGCTAGCCATAAGTGGCTGAAAAGCAACCAATGTGACCTGAAAAACTTTGGACAAGGTCGTGTTCTTTCTATGCCTTGTCGTAACTCAAGGTAGCAGGACCCCACCGCTGCCACCAGTTCTAACGGCTCAAGGTAGCGTGGCCATTTGTTGCAACACCAAGGGGGCTCGTACAGGATGAGGAACAATCTGAAGCTTCGAAGTTGGAGATTACAAAAAACAAGCAGATTTAATGGCAAGAAACTGAGACACTTATTTACAAAAAGAAAAACAAGGAATCAAAATTTAAGAGTTCATGACGTCGAATGACTGGATGAGCCTTTTTCCCAGGGCCCAGAGTCATACTGGATGAACCTATTACCGAAGGTCCAGAGCGTTCGTGCCCACTTTGATCGCAGGTTATATAGCCCAAGGCTCCGCCCTTTCACCAGGCGACAATCCATCGCGACACAAAAGATCGGCACTAGCACCGCCATCGAAGACCTGTTGAGCCCCCTCACTAGGCGGTAACTCATCGTGGCACAAAAGATCGCCACCACACGTCACAGACGCAGCTGGCCAAGACACCTGTTGAGAGCCCGCACGTGGGAACTGGCGAGGAAGATGCTAAGTCCGCATTCCTATAGCATTGTGTCAGCTGCTCGCGTCCATCGAACACAGGTGTGGCCGGTTGACGTCACAGCCGCAGCTGCGCAGGCTTCCTCTGATTCGTTCCGGGTTTTTTTTTAAGACGAGGGACACCCTTTTTTCCCTGTCGTCGGTTGCTTCTCGAAGGGGAGGTCGTTTTCGCCGAGTGTGGGAAGAGCCTCGTCGGCCACTTCCCAGAAAGTCACCCTTTTCTGTGAGGTCATCGTGGGGTCAAGTTGAAGTCAAACGACCCGTCAAAATTGCCGCTACGTTGAATCTCCCTCCGTTTCATCTCGGGTCTCAAGATGGGTCGTAACAGCCTCCAATACATATGAACTGCAAGAGGCGATCAGTCTGTTTTTGCAATAGAAAGCCGGAAAAGAAACCACAGGGGAAAAACGAAGGGCAGGTCCGGTCCCGGAACAGTTGATGCTTTTGCCGCGCGTCGGTTCTGCTGCTTCAGCTGCCGATCGTCTTCTTCTCGCCTCGCGCCGCGCATCGGTTCTGTTGCTCCGTCTGCTAAGCGTCTTCCTCTTTACACGTGCATGAAATCATGCCCTTGTTTACAGAGCAGTGAAGAAATTTCGTGCAAAAAACATCGTGCAAAAAACATCGTGCATGCTATATTTATATGGGAATTGAAATTGTTTAGCCAGTGGCTTAGGAACTGAAATTACTTCTCCTCTGCAGAGAAAAACTCTTCTGGTTACTTTTCCCACATTTTCACTCGTTTCAGAAATTTTTCGCGCATTTCCGTGCTCCTGTCTCATGATGTTCGTGTATTCCCTTTCATATGATTAGCGATACTTTTATACTTCAAAGTTATTCTCATCCGATATTAACCTGCAACCTTGAAGAATTATAAATTTCGTTGGACTTTTATACTTCTGGTGCCGCTTTTCTGCAACTCTGCCGTTTTTTTTTTTGGCTGCTTTTGAAACTTCGGCGACACGTGGGCTACTTTTTGGCTACTTTAGTGATTTTTGTGGCTCTTTTTCGAGTTTAGGACCTGGCGACCCTGGCCGGAGCAGCAGACGCGTAGCACACTAGCCATCACGCCAGCGAGACGCTCTCCCGGGCATCTCCTTACTCCTTTGTGCTAGCCCATTGTGCTCTTGGCCCTTGTGCTTATCATGTAAAGCCCTTGTACATACTGTACATAAACGTCCGTTGGCTCACCGTCGCCTCGACCGTTTCTTCGCTTAGCTGTGCGCAACAATGGCAGCAGGCTGAGATGCTCCAGTCCCAACGGTGAGACAGGGTGGGATGTCCAGTCGCAGCAGTGGTGGCAACGGTGGGATGTCCCAGTCTCAATACTGCCTACATCGCAGGACGCCCGTACAAAAAGGGAGAAGTGCCGATGTGACCCGGACTGCAGAGCATGTGTGTTCAAGGTAGGCAGCCGGCAGCAGCCGTCGGCGTCGACTGTGGACAACAAATTGGTCTGTTTTCATTAATGAATGTGGTGTCCAAACGTATTTGCAGGTAAAGCGATTTAAAATCAATCAAGCACTGGTGGCATCGGAGGAAGCAGATACAATTAGCAAGAAGCGCCGTAGATACGCGAAGCGTTTCCCAAGTGTGTAAACGAGTAAAACTACATTTTCTAAGCAAGAGTAGATAATATTTAAGATATGGAGAGCCCACCTTGCGTCATACCAAGCAAACGATCAGTACTAGCTGTTGTAAACAACCTCAGCACGAGGCTGCAGTAATCGTAATCGCCGCAATCCTGGCGGACTTAGCGCTCGCAGAGTAAATACTAAATGATGCACTATTATCTTGAAGCACTCATTTAGGCGGCGGCGACTATTCGTCGGTGCGGGCAGTGAAACATTCGAGTCGTGTTGTCTTCTGCATCATTGCATCATTGGCATTTTATCTTCGTTTTTTTTTACCGCTTCCACACTGCTCTCCTTCCGTCTTTATCTGCCAAATTCCCCTCCCTACGCAGAGTAGCATGCCAGCGATTTTTGAACGCCGGCTTAATTCTCTGTATTTCATTAAAGAGTCTCTCTCTCTCTCTCTCTCTCTCTCTCTCGCATTTGGCACTTTTCTCTGCTCCTTTTGTGCCGCGAGCTTACTCTAGTGCCACCTTGTGATAGTTTGAGTTTATTTATCGAGCCGACAAATAGCGGGTAAGAACAGCCAGCGACAGATTGCCACGCCGTTCACGGCGCACTTCGGCGAAGGCATGCATGGCACGTGCCGTTTTTCACATGCGGGAGCACTTCACTGCTTCTTAGTGTAAATAATAAAGCAGGGGTGCACCGATTTCTGTTTCCTCTATAATCAGAAAACAGGCGCCACGAGCAAGTCCGCTTTGCCAAGGCTCACTAAGCTCGCGTACTAAGTTGAAGGCTTCCGAAAAGAAAACGCGGAAAATACATTTTATTTCGCTAAGCTAAAAGAAAAAAATTAGGCAGTGGCTTAGCTCTGGTTAAGCCTGGATATACAAGCGAAAAGCTTCAGTTATGCTTGGTTTGACGGCCGTCCACACACTGCCTGTACGGAACTGCCCGCAGGAATACGGAGAGGAGGGTTGCCGGCTGCGACACGGGCAACACGCGGCTGCAACGAGAGGTCAAACGTGGGCGAGGAGCAGAAGCGCGCAGTTGTAGCGACAGCGAGGAAGCGCGCGGCTGCGCCGAAAGTTGAGGCGACGGAATCGGCGGCGGAGACGGCTGCGGCAGCGGTGAGGAGCAACCACCTGCACGCCGCGTGATGTCACTCGGTTTCGCGCATGCGCATAACTCACTAGTTCGGCTCACGCGAAGCTCGGCTCTGACCCGCGTAGTGAAGCTTTGCGCTTCAAAAAACTTTTCGAGTATCCGCCGTCCACGGTGAGCGAGTAAGCACCTCAGCGCAGCGAACAGCACGCAGCAGACGACGCGGGGCGAGTATGCCCTTGAGACGACAGCGATCAGAGGTTGCCAGGCCAGCAAGCAGCCCGCAAGAGAAACGAAAAACATTCGTTTTAAAAATATCTACCGTCCAGAATCAACTGAAACTTCTGGGAATCGTAATTTAACGTGTTGGGAATTGTATGCAATTGGCAGGGTATGCGCGAAAATAGGCTGTCATGTCCCCTTTAAGATAAACTAAAGTAAACTGAACTAAGATAAGATAAACCAATAAAGAATGCGTGGATGAATGACGTGGTCAGTATTGCGATGATTTTGAGGAACATTTCGATATGATGCCTGGGTGAGGTCACAAACTCGAAAAAAATTGCAGCGCCCTCTTAAATTCTGCCATCGTGACGTTTTCAAGTGGCCGCCTTGTCACTATCCCTATCGGAATCCTGCAGTTGCCTACGCAAAGAACGAAGTTGCTTCCACGCTGTCTTCAAATTTTCACCCAGTTAGAGCACATAAAACCAATGCTTTTATTTATTATGTGCTGTTCTCATCAGGCGGAGCGTCTCAGCATTTTCCACTTATGGAGCTGCTCTGACAAATGCCGCTCTCTCGCGCGCTGTGTTCTTACTGCACGTGCCACGTACTTACTGTACGTGCCACGTGGCGTGTAAGTGCCGCGTGGTGAGGCCACGAGATACGTAGGCGACCTTCGAAGTCTGAGCTTGTTCTGAGCGCCTGGCGATCTCGTCCTATGCTCTCAGAGGCCGTCCACTAAAGGGGTAGATACACCAAAGTTTTCTTGGTGTATTTTTGTACCCTTAGTACCTAATTTATCATTGAAATTATTCGCCCCTGCAGTTCCGGTTTTGGTTCCGGCAGTCGAAAGACGGTTGCAACGGCACAAGTGAGCGCCAGATCACATGAGGAATACAAGACCTGCAACATGATAGCTCTTTGTTCACTTCGACAAGTCTCCTTGTCGAAACGTTGGCTCTAGCAAACTGAGGTTTTCCCCTCCCTTGTTCATTTTGTGATCGCCAAGGACCATCTACCGCACCCTCTCTCTACCATGGACTTTGTTCACTTCGTCATTCAAGCTTGTGGAGTAGTTTAGCGCAGCAGTTAAAATAAATAAAAGCTACGAAGCTGCCGTTATATTGCAGTTTTCGTGCGCCTCACGTGGTCTCATACTCACCTTTGACGTCGCAGCCATGCATCGCTTGGCAACTGAAACCGAAACCGGAACTAAAACTACAGAGAAAAAAATTCAGTTACAATTTACCTACTGAACGCTCGAATTCCACGTGGTGGCCCATGTTTGCCGATGTCCTACGCATCATCCCGCAGCAAAAGACACTCCGCTGTCTGCACACCTTCAAGCTTTCCAGTTTTTCAAAAAATCCTCATTCCCTCGTTTTCTCGACTTCGCGAGAGGTATATCTTTAACATGTCATTGGCGTTTTGGCATAGCGTTCAAATACAGCACGGCATCCTTGCCTGTGGTCTCATTCTCGCACAAGCACCTACGCGTGTACGCACACGAAATACAATGTATAACGGCAGAGGTCGAAGGGGAACAACTCGTCCCACGCCGAGCTCTCCACGCCACTTCGAAACGTTTCATCGCGTACGACCGAGCTGCTAACACTCGACGCCTCGCTCTGCTGCCAACACTCTAAGACGACAACGAACGTGGAGTACGTTTGCACAGGGGCATTCAGCGTGTACCAGGCCAGGGGGCCAAAAGCGGGGCTAAGGACACTGTCCACATCGGTGCTCCTCCATATCAAAATCCCCATTGTGACAGAGCATTTTGATTACACAGCGCTAGCTCAGCGTAAAGGTATGTGGGCGGGAACGTTTCAACGACGTTAAGCGTGAGACGTCACTGCATTGCAGCGTTCGTGGCGCGCAGCTCGACACCCTGG
Organism: Amblyomma mixtum; assembly: GCF_055824585.1. Lineage (NCBI taxonomy): Eukaryota > Metazoa > Arthropoda > Arachnida > Ixodida > Ixodidae > Amblyomma > Amblyomma mixtum. Next base: position 59,183,278 of record NC_143016.1, read on the forward strand.
AAGCGAATATGGGTCGCCTGAAGCCGTATGTGCACTCGGAAAAAGAACTTTGCGAGCGTCGGGTGCGAAAGCGGGAAACGAAGTTCTTGCAGCTGATAACAGTACGAAGAACCTAGATGTGACGCTGCTTGTACTATAGTGGGCAAAAGAAAGAGATCTCCCCACCCCGTTGTGTTCCGAACCTTACCGCTCTGCATGAGGGCGCCACCTGACTAACCACTTCTGGCGTCCAGACCGGCGCTATACCGGCGCACTAGGCCTGTCCGGACACCAGGCGCGCTTTGTTGGGCGTGGCGCTCCCACGCAGAGCGGGGCTGTTGAGGGTATTAAGTCTGTGACAATAAAGTCAGAACTACGCCAACAAAAGTTTCTCTAGACAGTCTACTGTATAAACAGTCCACACTCTTTTGTGAATAAGTTATGTAGACAATCTAACTTCGCTACTCTCCTCTCTCTATCACAAAATAACTACTGCGTCCGGCTGCCGGTTTAAGCGAATACGAATAGATAGGTCAGTATGAGACAGAATTCTGGCTGGCTCACGATCGAGGCCTAAACGAACCAGAAAAAAACCTTGTTTGACAACGCGCACACGCACTGAAAACAGCAGGCTGTACCGCGGCGTCGCCGCTATAACGTCGTCTCCGGTGGACGCTGACATCCAGGGATATTATGTAACTCGTTCAGGCTCACAAACGGCCTCCGTCATGGCGACGACCCCTAAACACTGTAATCCAGCTCGCGCGCCGCAAGGCGACACCCATTATAAGACAAAAAGCCTCCGTGCATACACTCTCTCTCAGACGTCCGTAAATGTGTAGCCTGTTCGTATCATTTAGCGATAACATTCCTCAGCTTGCGAACGGCGAAGAGCGGCAGCCGTTTGGGAGGTCTAGTTTTTTCCCCCTCTCACCCCTCCTCTCCTCTTCGTCAGCCGCACTTCGAGTGTGCGTCTGTGTGTGCACACGGCGGTGCCCTCGCGCGCGCGCGGACCGAGCCTTCGTGCGGGCGCAACGAGCCCTTAATTATATCACGCTCCGCTCGGCGGCCGTTCAGGACCGGTCCTTTCGCAGCCCACCTCCTCAATGTAGGCGGCAGCAGCGCTGCCGCGGTAATTGCTGCGGCGCACCGCAGGGCGCTCGCGACTTCAAGGTTTGCTTTCCGCTGCAAAAGAAAAAAAAAAGAAGACAGAGAAAGAAACAAAAGCTCTCCGAAGAGAGCGTGTAAGTCGACGCTCGTATAATAGAGACGCCCCGCGCTCCCGATGTATATATGGGCGGCGGTAGGGTGCTAAAAGGTAGGCGTTAAGGAAATCAATGAAAATAAAAGAACTCGCGTGTGTTTCTTTTGTTTTGCAGATTGGAAGACAAAGCGACCGGAGCTTGCGGTTCAAGTAGACAGAGATAAATGACGTTGAAGGAAAACGTTACGCTGTGTGTGTTCTCTTCCTCGTTGTCGTTCTCCTTTTCCTCTTTCTTTTTTTTTTTACATTGAACAAGTTAAAATACGTCTTGCAGCAGAACAAAGCGGCGGCTACTCCTCATCGCTTTTTGTATATAGAAACGTCCGGAAATATATCGAGTGATATGTAAGCCGTAAAAGCGACAAAAAAACAACAATGAACAGAGCTAACGTAACGTCTGTAGACTATATATATATATATATATATATATATATATATAGTAAAAAACGCACATCACTAGTGAACATATTGTTAATAAGGCTATAACTGGTTGCAGCCGTTTAGTCCTGTTCAGTATACCTTTACGCTCAAAACGAGTCGCACCTTGTGTTGTCCTTCGGTATTTCCTCTTGTTTTGTATTTCTGAGTACCGCGTATACACTTTAAATTAACATTGTTAATTATCATAAAGAAAATGAGCACCTCGAAAACCAACAAGCTCTACGACACAAACAGAAAAAGCAAATGAAGCACTGAAGGCATTCAGGCCGTAAAGCGCTCGCACAAACCGCGAGCCAAAGCTGTGCTGTTTACAGTGACTTATAATGCTGGTGCAAGCAGCAGACATCATAATTTTTAATATGATTTTTTTTTTTTGCGATGATCAGCATGCACTGTGTGCTTAGCAGTGGTAAAAGGTTTCCTAGCTTGCGCAAGGGAACGGTGTGCTTTGGTTTCGTCTTATTTCGCATGAGGAAAACTCCGTGAACACCATGGCGAGACGTGGTCTATATATGTGCTATTGCTATTTCATCAAGGCGGCTGACCGAGAACGGCATGGTAAACCGCCTTGAAGCGAACGGCGTGTTCTGGCACACACACAGTATACAAGACACAGCGTGCTGCGATGCAGTTGAAGTAGTGCTTACGCACTAATTTTCTATATCCTCCTAATCACACAGCCTCGATTATTTCTCACACGTGAGAACATCACAGGCATCATACGAGCAGTGGGAGGCAGCCCTAACCACCAATCGTCGGTACTAACGTAAGTCCATCCGACGGGTCATCAGCGCAGGACACCGGGGCCCTAAAAAAGGAGTCCGGCAGCCTGACTCGTCCAACTTATACAAAAAACTAATAACGTTTTATCACCTCTCCCTCTCTCTCTTTGTGAAAGGAAACTTTTTTACTCCATGTTTCGATCGGAGGACCGATCTTTTTAGAGTGATTTGTCTTCGCTGGGGTTTCCCCTTATATATATATACATATATATATATATATATAGTGTGTGTGTGTGTGTGTGTGTGTGTGTGTGTGTGTGTGTGTGTGTGTGTGTGTGTGTGTGTGTGTGTGTGTGTGTGTGTGTGTGTGTTTGTGTGTGTGTGTGTGTGTGTGTGTGTGTGTATCGGGCATCTGGGCATCTGTCACGATTCGTTGCAACCATTGCGGTGTCACTGTACCGTGGCAATTCAGTGAACGCATTTCATGGTTAACCGTATATATACTTGGATCGATGTGAAGTAACCTGATCTCCAGAAGAGTAATTCCATCAAAACGCAACGCTGCGTGTTGAAAGTGTCCATGATGATTCTTCGGCTCTCGCAAGCACTACAATATTTGTGTTACAATTTCGCCTTCGTGCAGCGCGTGTACGCGTGTAAGACATACGCAGGCTTCTCTTCGGACGCCTTTACAGCAACGGCATATTAATGAAAGAGGTTCGTGATTCGGGCTTACCTATACCACCTGCAAGCTCCACTATATTCATACAGGCTAGATATGTATGCATAAATGGCGTATTCGGGCCGCACGCGACCTGGCCAAGCAAACATCACACCGTCCTGAGCGCACTGTTGAATCGTCTAAATGTGAGACACATGATGTGACGGACAACAGCGGCATCTACTATATACGCGTGCACACGGGCGCGTTCTAGCCAGCAAATGCCCTTGCTTTTATCGCTCGGTATTCTCGTGTATGAGGTCGAATCTATGTTGCTAATTAAACATGATTTTAATTGGACAGCGTTAAGGAGCTCGTGTCGCAGAAAATCTGGCGTCGTCGTGGGCTTCGTTCACCGTGGGCGACAAATCCTCGAAAAATTACCAAAGAAGCAACCTATAGGAGGTGGGTGGGCCACCTAGGTCACGTGACCTTGTGGCGCCATCACAACCTGCCCACCGGATTGTGAGAAAACTGCGCACTGTGGCAGGTGGCAGTTAAATTAATTGTTGGTCGCGAGAGGTTGCTGGGAAGAGCAACCTGGTTCGCACAAGCCCCACCGGTGGCAGCACCTTCCATCGCAACGCCGCGGCGCATTGCTTAACCACTGCGCCAGGAGTGGTCTGAGTACTGCCAGGGATCCTTGAATGTTAAGAAGAGGATGACCAATTCGGCGTATATGGGCCATTAAGCTATCGCGTCATACCCGTAAGGCGGAGCTGAAGTGCCGCCTACAGTTTTTTCTTTTACTGTTCCTAATTTATACCTTTAGATGTGCGATACGGACCGTGAGCGTATATCTTAATGGTAGATGGATTGGATGTATTGCATACTTCAAGATATGGCAGAAGAGCGGTAAACATTTGATTGCTTCTTTCTGATGTCAAACATATATGCTACGCTTGAACATAGTGAGCCTTGTTACGCGTAGCAGCACAAAAACCTGTAGCCTCTCTCGAGACTCTTCGAGACTAGGTTCGAAGACGGGCACCAGACCGGTGAGCGTTGCGTGTTCCTCATCTGGTTCGATGCAGAGGCGCTGACCCGCGGAACACGCATCCAAAATCGCAAAGAGAAATACCGCGGAAGCACAAAAAGGGAACGCAAATTTTGTGGGGACGCCTTCGTCCCCTGCGTTCGCTTTCCCTCAACGCACTAGTTCCCTGTAGTTAGCTCCCCCGAAACGCACTCTTCTCAGTTTGGTTACGGGGAGGGCGCTCGCGTCGCAGTGACACCAGCGCCACGGACGGCGTTTTGCTGCGCGCTCGCGGGGAGCGACGGGGTCTCTTCTCCCTGGGACCGGGATAGCGAGCGGACGTTTAGCTCGCTGCTCCGCTCTTCGCCGCGGGCGCCTCGTGGTCGGTACTTGCTCCCGCCACCCCGTCCCGTCTGGCCTCGGAGCTTCCCTTTGCCCTAGCGTGGGCGAACGTTCGCTCGTAACCGTGCTGGTGAGTCGGACATCCTCGATTCCTCAGTGTATTTTGTTGCTAGCTGGCGTTATTGTTGTTATAGCAATAAATGCCTTGTTTGTGTCAGCCAGTGTGTCGTTCCTTTGTTCCCGTAGAGCAAGGCCCGCCGTGGCCGCCGTGCGCTCGGTAGCGTACGCGACCACGGGGTGGGGTCCGCGCGGTTTTGAACTGGGTCAGCCGCGCTTAAACGGGGAGAACGTGTTTATCTCCACAGTTTCAACCCCACAATTTCAACAGCGAGCAAATTAAGGTAAAAGCAACAAGCGATGAGGAAGCAACACAGAAGCGCGCCGATGGCAAAGTCGGGTTGTAATCAGTTTGAACGACTGATCAGTACGAAAATGAAACAAGTAAAAGTGGCAAACCGCAGGAAAAGAAAGAGGAAGGTACGAAGCTGGTGGAAAACGGAAATTAAGGACGCCATCGAACAACGAAGGGTGACTTCAGTAGATCACACAGAGGCAAAGAATGCGCAGCTTTCTCAAGAGGAAACAGACCAAAAAGCGGAATGTTATCGACAAAAGAAAATGGAAGTACTGATCCTTGTCCAGGTTCAAATAGAGCAGTCCACTCATCGCAAGATGGCTGAAGTTCGCGATACTACTACAGCTGGGTCAAAAACATTCTGTAAACATATGAGCTGCCTGGTTAAAAATAATAGAAGAAAGCAGGAACGGATTCAAGATTCTGAGGGAAAATGTTGAGGGAGATGACGCTGTGAAATACTTTGCATCAGTTACAGCTGAGTCATCTAGAAGCCACGATAGGGTAATCTCCCCGAATAGAGACGCAGCGCATGACAGGATAACGGAGAGGAGCTTAGACCTGACCAGTAGTAACAGGAAAAAGGCGGAGGCAAATATCCCTTAAGGCTCAACCGCAGGGATCAAAGAAATTCCAATCAAGCTTATTAATGAACTTGGTCCAGGCAGCAAGGAAACGTCCTTAAAAACATTGGAATTAATCAGAACAAATAAGTAAATTCCGGATAGCTGGCGAAGGAACAGAATAATTGGCAGTGGTTTAGCTTTGGTTAAACCTGGAGGATTGCGAAAGCAACGGGGATAGAAAGAGAGGCGATGAAGAGCGCGCAGCAGCGGCGGCGGCACCTCCGAGTCACCCGCGCAGCGACGGCGGCGGCGCGCCAGTTGCCGTGTGACGTCACTGCCTTATGGCCTTTCGTATGGCCTTTCGTCAGCTCCGCGAAATGGCTCGGCGACTCGCGTAGTGTTGCTTTCGCAACAATAAGATTTATTTATAAAGGGAAGGGAGATACAACGACCATAAAATCCTTCAGACCGTTTGCAATAATGTTTCTTACAAACAGGCTGGCAATGCAGGTGGTGCAATTAAAAATGCAGACGTGGAAAGAAGGTAATAAATTACTCGGAGAACTTCAGAATGGGTTGAGTATATAGGCGCATATCTGTTAGCCTGATCGTGTTTGCCCATTGCATAGAAATAACGAGGGTGAAAAAAAGGTCTCTCTATATTTAGCCTTCCTGGACATAAGCGATGTATACGGCAACATAAATACGGAATTTATGTGGAAAATACTCAAAGATGAAGGAACTGTCCGGATATAATAAAGTTGAAATTGCATGGGAAAGGATATGAACTACGACAACTGTCAAAGTAAACAAATGATTAAGGCAGGGTTTCCCTCTATCACCACAGCTTTTCATGATTTATGTCACTGATATGAAGAAAAGCCTACAGGAAATTAAGCTATGTTATAATCTATCGTACAGATGGCCCAGAACGGCCTTAGAGAAGCGGCTTCTTGGTTTAATCGATACGGACTATATTGTACTCTTACCTCATAGCCTTGAGGTTTATTGGCTCTGGTTGTAGTTAATAATCCAGTGCGAAAGACAGAGACGTGATAACCTTACTGATAACCGCATTGTCTCATATTAAAAAAAAAAAGGTTTGATCGATTTAAGCGACGCCTTAGCATCTGGCGTGCAAGCGACCGGGTCAGCGGCGCCGGCGGCAGCTGACATGCACCTGCGAACAGGAACTTGCTTGTACCGCAGCTATCACTCCTACCAGCTACGAGTCAGCCATCTTCAAGGAGGATTCATTTTTGGCGTTCCTTTATCACAGGGCTCATCGTTTACGAGAACAAATTTTAGTACGCTTTTCCCTCGCTGGAGCCAGGGATCTGCCGTAGAGGAGGTGCTGCCTTGAAGCGTATAGATATACAGGGTGTTTCACCTAAGACTTTCTGCAATTTTTAAAAATAAGCTATTTGAATTAGATGCGCGCTTTTTCTGGCATAGCATTGTCAGTGGTGCAGTACATCATAATGCAGCAAAGACGTGCTAATAGCAGGCTTGTTAACCAATATTTAATAGTAAACTTTTAAACTATTACCGTTGGGCTCCTTAATTATTGAGAGGCATGCAGCCCAGCGTAAGTAATGACCATATCCGTTTGTAGAATTTCGAGAACGCGATTATCCTCGGCGCTGTGGCCCAACAAATTTCGCCTACATCGCGCCAAAATACATGCGGTTTGAGAAGCTTGCAGGCAAAGCAACCTCTCCAGTGAACCTAACTCGTCGAAATAGCCAAAATTTGTTGGGCCACAGCGCCGAGGATAATCGCGTTCTCGAAATTCTAAAAACGGATATGGACATTACTTACGGTGCGCTACATGCCTCTCAATAATTAAGGAGCCCAACGGTAATAGTTTAAAAGTTAACTATTAAATATCGGTTAACAAGCCTGCTAGTTAGCACGTCTTAGCTGCATTATCATGTACTACACCGCTGACAATGATATGCCAGAAAAAGCGCGCATGTAATTCAAATAGCTTATTTTTAAAAATTGCAGAAAGTCCTAGGTGAAACACCCTGTATAGCTTGCGGGAGGCGCAGTGGTGTACGATATAGTGGAGGCAGCGCAGCCACCGGTCAGTGCCATCGGACGGCCCTCTGCGTTGTGCACGGCGTTGTAAATAACTAAAACATTTGCAAATAAGGCTCCGCTCTGCCGATTACTGCGGAACTTCGTTTGTCGCACCGAAGGGTATAGTTGCCGTAACCGAGAACGGTGGCGATCTGTGTAACAAAGGCCAACCGTGATTCGCGATAACCGCACTTAAGTTCGGTAACCGCGGTTAGACTGCCCCTATGGATAGTGCATATAAGGCAGTGCTGGAAGTGGCTCTGGCTCACATGGATGTCAACACGCTGGAAAAACCAAAACGTTAACATACACGATCCCATGACTACAGCGCGACGAACGGGACAGTGAAGAAGGAAACACGCAGGGGCACAACAGAGCTCTCTGTTCGTCGCGATGTAGTCACGAGATATCGTCACCAACTCGCCCAACAACTCACCTTGTTAACAAACAGGTGAGGAAATATTATAACCAAAAGAGAAATATTGATGCAGTTACATGTCCCATAGAGGCAGTTTATGCGGCATGCGGCCAGTTTGTCTCACAGAACAACTCCAGTGGAGGAAACAAACCGCACTGGCAGAAGACAATGTAGATCCCTCGTTCACCACAGCGCGGGATGGAGCGGAGGAGCAAGCGAGCAATGCAGGACGTCCGGCTGACTCTCCGCGGATGACATCACTTCCGCCAGTTCTCCCCTTTTGCCGTCCCCAACACGGCGCGCCTGGAAGCGAAGAGGGCGTGTCTGCGGCGGGTTTTTAACACGCGATTTCGGCACTCTTTGTGCACAGAATAAAAAAAAAAATTGGCACACGTGATTTTAAAGGTCCCTGCTTCCCAACCCCTGCATTTCACGCAATTTGAAAACCGTTTCAACTTCCCTTTAAGGGTATGACAGGATAGCATTGATGAGACCCGTCAGCGGCCTGGAGTCCTCTTTGCATACCACATCGCAGACACGAACTATGTCCATAATTTTGTTTTTATTTTTTACTTTGTTTTTATTTACCACAAGACACACAAGGCTTCCCTTTAACCAAGTGGAACGAACGTTCTTCAGTAGTCGAGGGGTAGCGGGCCTGGCTCACAACCGAAGGACTGCGGTTGGAGTACCGGCTTGACCATTTTCTTCTCAGCGAACTTGATTTTCTTCAGAGGCACTGCGTAATGATGGTGAAATGACGTCACAACCATGTTGACCAATTAGGAATGATGTAATGTAATCCCTGTTGTACTGTGTGATCGCTGTGGGATGTTTGAATTACCCGCGCGATGTTGTGTGGTTGTGGCTTCACGACCCTCTTGATCAATGGGGAATTATCGTCCCACAACCCCTTGTTTGGTGTCGAACGGGAAGTATTAACGTCAAAAAGAGGGGCCACAAACGCTGTAGCGTATGCACCGGCACCATGTTCAAATTCTGCGCACTCCTGTTATTAAGGAAGTTCTTCCCCTGGCAGCGTTTTGGGAGGCCCCTGTCATATCATCTGCGGGGTGTGTTTACATGGTCTAAACACTAAACAATGGATCCTCGTCGCGGGCTGTTTAGCGGTCCTATCTTGTAGACGCGCCGAGACCATTTGTTTCGCTATACAGCTGGGGCGCAAACAATCGCAACACTGACATTTGAGTCTATTTCATGTTGGATAGCGCCAAGGCTTCCAAACGATATTGAGATCAATCGCCGTGACATATACACAATGCGACGCGCTGCCGCCGGTAATCCGAGAGATCTCCGCAGTCGTTCGGGAAACATCGGAAGTCCGCACGGAGCGTTTCCGTTCCCAGTGCGTCGGTTGCGTAGTACGTGCGCCCAGGTGGATGAAATCCGAATGGAGAGCTTCGAAATGTTCAGCGTCAGGTCTGGCGTCGCGTTCGTCTTCATAATCAACCTCAGGTCCGCCGTGGTTTCCTGTCGATGTTCGCTTTAATTTGCCGAGAATATGAGCGAAAAGCAATTCATGCTTGAAGTCATCCTCTACATAAAGCGCTCGAAAGCACATCTGTAGCGGCTCTGGGCGGGTATCGGTATATAACATGTGGGGACGCCTTCGTCCCCTGCGTTCGCTTTCCCGCAACGCACTAGTTCCCTGGTGTTAGCTCCCCTGCAAAGCACTCCTCTCGGTTCGGTTACTTTTAACTAACAGGGGAAGGCGCTCGCGTCGCAGCGACACCAGCGCCACGGATGGCGTTTTGCTGCGCGCGCGCGGGGTCTCTTCTGCTCGGCACCAGGATAGCTCGCGGACGTTTCGCGAGCCGCTCCGCTCTCCGCCGGCGGCGCCCTCGTGTGGAAACATGTTCCCCTCAGCTCGTCCCGTCCGGCCTCGGAGATATTCCCTCTGCCCTACCGTGGGCGAACATTCGCTCGTAGCCGTGCTGGTGAGTCGGACATCCTCGATTCCTCAGTGTATTTTGTTGCTAGCTGGCGTTATTGTTGTTATAGCAATAAATGTCTTGTTTGTGTCAGCCAGTGTGTCGTTCCTTTGTTCCCACGAGCAGGGCCCGCCGTGGTCGGTGAGCGCTCGGTAGCGTACGCGACCACGGGGTGGGGTAAGCGCGGTTTTGAACTGGGTCAGCCGCGGTGAAACGGGGAGGACGTGTTTATCTCCCCAATTCAACCCCACAAACACGCGTAGCGCAAGACCTTTGGGGCTAGCGGTTGCGCTACCACTATATGCCATGTCTGCTTCCGCGCAAAAAATTTGACAGAGGTGCATTTCTGTATACGCAGTTGGAGTTTGCGCGCAGCCAGAGAGAACGAGTGTTATTTAGAACCAAAAGCTCCTGTAGTATAAACCCCACGTTTCGCAGCTCTCTCGACGGATTTCATAACGCGCTGCAGGCAAAACCTTTAACATGATTGGTTGAAAGAGACAGAAGCGTTGTGGGAAACAACAGGCACTGAAGGCGACTATACTTTGCTCGATTTCCTGCTCTCTCGGTGATATTGTCAGTTGTGCCAACTTACGGCACTACCAAAGGCAGAGACCTCCTAAGACTAATCAAGAGAGCGCGTTAAACGTGTTCCGCCGTTTCGTGCTGTCTTCTCGGGGATTCCCCATATATGGCTATAAAGGAGTATAAATCGATGCCATCTACGTATCATCCCTCATGCACGCTTACGCACGCTAAACGCCAGCATTTTGCATGACCTTATGTCATTTGGTATATTCGTACCTTTAGTTCAGCGCATGCAAACGAAGAGGCAACGATAAGTTCAGCCTAGTGGCGTCACCTGGCGGTTAGAACGGGAAGCATTTTTATCAACAAACCAATACTCTTTTGGGACTAGAAGTCCCAGAATCGTCACTCTAAATAAAAAATAAACCAAGTTTATCGCTCATCATCATGATGACTCATACGTTTTGTTATAGGTGAGATCAGCCGAAGCGAAAGCCCGGTGCCCTATTTATGGCCAGTGAACATATTAAAAACAGCAGTAACAGCGATGGATTCAGTCCGAGGCGAGAGGTCCTGTTTCGAAGGGCGCCGCCATTTTGAAACGCTGTTTTAAAGCATGCGTGATCCAAGCACTCAAAACTCAGGAAATAGCGTACAACGCGAGCCCACGTTAAGGCTCAATATGAAATAGCGGTTGCCACATGACATTTTAAAGCACGCTATCCCATGTGCCCGTATGCCTATTTTATACTGCCACTGCATTCCGCAGCGTCAGAACGATGGACTACATGTACATGCGTGGTTCCTATCGAATCTGATTTTTTTTTTTGCTCTATAATCGCAGGGAACTGCCTGTGAATATTCACATGTGCATGAACGACTGATGTTTAGACCCCCGATTCAAATCCGCTCAGCAGAGACAGAATCGAATAAGACGGGCGAACACGACAGGATGTAGCACAGCTATAAACTGAATTTTTGTTGAAAACTGTCGTGTCCGGTCGCTGTGTTGAATGCAGCGAAAGACGCACACGGTACTTTAAGACTTCGTTTATTTAAAGCCGATGAGGGTGCGACCAGCGTCGACCGAGGCAGGAGCCGAACTGGCCGCCCGAAGAAAGGAGGGAGTGGAGAAGCGTCCACGGGAGGGAGTGGCTTCCCAGAACAGGAGGAGGGTGCGGGGGCGCACCGTGGGGGGGGGCATCCGGCGACAGCGTGCGACGAGGGGCAAGCGGTCGTTAGGAGGAGGATGCGAGTGGTCGTTAGGAGGAGGATTGAGTGGTCGTTAGGAGGAGGATGCGAACTGTCGTTAGGAGGAGGACGCGGGGGCGCACACACACAAAAGCAATAAGGGGACACAACACTTCCTTCCCCCTTAGAAAGTTGCCTGGTATCGTGCAGGGGGTCGGCGCTCACGCGTGGAGGCGCGCTGGCTTTGTGCGCTCGGGGGAGAAACACTTGTAGGCTGGCTGTTGTTCGCTGTGTCTCCTGGGTCTGTCCTGGGCGAAGTCTCTTCTTCCGGGAAGAGGTGCCAGGCTATGTGGGAAAATGGTGCACGTGTTCTCTCCGCTGGCGGACAGCTCTCAGACGGCGTCGTAAATCTACGCAGCTGGTTGAGATGTCGGCGTGCTACTGTGCCATGTATGTTGACGAGCCAAGAGCGCAGGCCTATGCGTCTGACAATTGTAGCTTCCTCCCAGCGTGGCTTTTTCAGAAACTGTCGGGCGAGGACGCGCTGCCCCTCATTAAGCGTGCCGCAGCGCGGAATTGCTTTTTCTTCCCGGAACGTCTCTGCCTTTGGCTCGGGGAGGATGGCTGTGAGCTGGGTTCGCATTTCACGCTCGAACATCATTTTCGAGGGGGTCTCGCCTGTTGTGCTCTGAACCGTCGTGTGCTGCTTGAAGAGAAAGCGCGCAAGGCGGCGCTGCAGCGAGCCTGTCTGATCTCTTTCAAGGGCGCGTTTTAGCTCGGCTACGTAGCGCTCGGCTTGTCCGTTTGTCGCTGGGTGGTAGGGGGCCGATGTAACTGATGAGATCCCGTTGTCGCGATAAAACTTGAGGATCTCCGCAGACACAAACGGTGTTCCGTTGTCCGACACTACCTTGCGCGGCAGGCCGAACGTTGCAAATAGTGATCGGAGGTTGTCAATGACTGCTGCCGAAGTCGTCTGTCCCATTTGCCTTATCTCAAGCCACTTTGTGTAGGCATCTACGACCACAAGGAAAGTGCAGCCCTCAATTGGTCCTGCAAAATCAATGTGCAGTGTGTGCCATGGTGTGTCTGGCTTTTCCCATTCTGGGACAGGAGCTTTCGGCGGGGCGCTCCGGCTGCTCTGGCAAGGCTTGCATTCTCGCACCACTGTTTCGATGTCGTTGTCAATGCCAGGCCACCACATGTAGCTTCTGGCACACTTTTTAATTGCAACGATGCCCCGATGTCCGGCGTGGATGAGAGACATAGCTTGTGCGCGTAGTTCTCTCGGCATCACAACTCGGGACCCAAATATGATGCAGCCGCGATGGGTGCTCAACTCTGTAGCTCGCCTGCGGTAAGCGTCGAAGTTGTCCCCTTTGAGTTTATGCACGTTGCCTTGTTGAACAGCTGTGTAAACTAGCCGGAGAGCTGCGCACTTCTGCGTAGATGCTGCAACTGTGCCTGCTGTAAGCGGAGGTTCTGGCAGTGCTTCGAACATCAGAACGTCTCCTGGTGGAAATGGTTCGTCAACAGTTGCGTCTAGTGGCAGACGGCTTAGCGCATCGGCGTTTTGATGTTTGCCGCATATCATCACGCCTAGTGGAGAAAACCAATTTCTCCCTAGAAGGCTTGATCCTGTGCCCTTCACAACAAGCAGAGGTAGCGTATGGGTCTGGCCGTTGTAGTTAACCTGCACGTTGGCAGAGCCCAATAGACCTTATGCAAAATTGCTGCCATCTATCGGAGAAAAGAAGAACCAGCGTAAATCCGCCATGTTGGAGGATGACTGAAGCTCGTTCCGCCTCTGCTCTCTGGATTTAGGCGTGCCCTGCGTTAGCTTCCTTACTGCTGTGCTGGCTCGAAAATCTTGTTTACTGTCACTTGAGCCTGTAAACATGACTGAATGGTCAGTCGACCTGTTTCTGATGCCCAAGTTTCCAAGCGACTTCGCAGACACTTACTACGCGTCCAAAACACTTTCCGAACGCCACCGGGTACGGAGATACAAGTTTTTCACGGAGTCCTACATCAGTTTACCGACGCTGAACACCAAGAAATGTACGAAGCAAGTGTAATTTTCGTTTACGGCTAAAAATGTGCGCATTTCAGTCTAGTTTGAGTCAGTTTTTATTTGGTTGGATACTTTTTGCGAACGGGCATGCCGCTTGAATTGCTGCTGTTGTGGTAGCGTTTTCTGTGTGTTGCGTCGACACCGAAAGCAAACGATAGTAAACTTCACGCTCATGTTGTCAGTGTGGAAAAAAGTGGCCTGTCAACATGCGACGCTTTTCATTTTCCTTGAAAAGTTCATACAGCATTTGTTTGTTTGCCCTAGTGCTCTAGCGCACAGAGCCCCTAGTTTGCCCTAGTGCCCTAGACAGAGAAAGAAAATACGTTATTATTATTACCGGCCACATAGACCCCTAGGTCCTCGCACGACCCCACTACACAACTGTTTACCATTCTTAGACTATCGCCGTTAAAAACACGTAGCCCGTGAATGCAGCAGTGTCTATGGCTTTACCACGACGAGCAAGCAGTTGTGCACTGAGATTTTTGGAGGATTCTACATGCGTTATGCATTCCCGCTACTAGTTGGAACTATGGTACCGCTTGAGCGGCTTCCCTTACGGTCCTTTATTTTTTTTTACACAACACACGGTTTCGTGGAAACCGGTCGGTTAAGTGAAATCGCTACATGCAATCAAGCCGTCGCTCCACAAAATAGGCACCTTTCCCTGGTCTAACAGAAACGATTGACTGACTTGCAGTGCACAAACGTTCCGTGCCACGGGCACTTGATACTTGCTGGTGTTTCCGTCGAAACAAATATTCACACTTAAAACTAACGCGTGTAACCGCTGCGGCGGATAACGCTAGGAGCGACGGTTCTCACAAAGCGCGACCCGTACCACTGAACAGCTGATCACGATTACTCTCTTGCGAGGCCGATAATAGCAGCATTTCACGGGCAATCGCAGGAGAAAAACTACTTTTGTGTGATATTTTCTTCGTGCCTACAAAGCTTATTTCTAATTTCGTTCGCTACATAGCGATAACGAAATGCGTTTCGCGACGTCTCGACATGTAGCGACGGTACTGCAACATTTGTGTCGCCGATGTCGGGGATCGCAGTCCAAAAATAGAAATGCGCTCAGATCAAGTGCTCTTGCCTTTTTTCCCTGGGCGTCTGTGTGACCCTTCTGCGTAAAGCAAGGCAGTAAGCAATATGTGGGCATACTGAGGACGGTGAAACTCGAGCGCGCGCGACGAGCGTGCACCAGTACGTGCTGTGAATCCGGCGGCTATCCTCCAACATGGCGGATCGCGCGCGACGACCGCTAGATGGCAGTGCATTTCGCATAAGGTCTATAGTGGCAGATTCTGTCCTGACCACGTTCGCAGGTGCGTGTCGTCTTGTTGCAGGGCGGGTGCGTCAGATGGCCATGAAGTTCGGAACGTGTCCTCACTGATCAGAGTACAGGCTGCGCCGGAGTCCACCTCGAACTTAATCAGCTGGTGATGTACGCTTACTTCTGTAAAAATCTTCGGTCGCGTGCCGAGATTCATGGTGTTCAGGTCGTACAACACAGATGGTGTTGCTGATGTTGTTCCATGGAGATCAGATAGCGGCGTATTCTCTGAGGCGTTGACGCTGTGATTAGGCTGGGAAGGTGACTTTATCTTGGCAAGTCTCCGTTTCGTAATGCATGCTCTTTCGATATGCCCTCGCTTGTGGCAAAAATTACACGTGGCTGACTGGAATCGACATCCCTGGGGGTTGTGTTGGTCGTCACACCGCCAGCAGCGTTGTGCCTTTTTGACCGATTTTACAACAACAGAAGGCTTGCGCACCTGGTTGCTTGTGTGGTGTACCGGCTCGGTGTTCCGGCGAATCCCTCTCTGCTGGTGACCGGCGCTCTCCGCTCGAACGGCGATGTCGTAAGCTTTGCTGAATGTGAGGTCCTTCTCAGCGAACAGGCGCTGCTGCAGTGACTCGTCACTCAGTCCGCACACAAATCTGTCGCGTAACATCACGTCCAAGGGAAGCATGGTGGTGTTAGCAGAAGAAGCTGCGTCTCCCTCCTGCCCGGTAGCTGTTGTCGACAGCGTTCCAAAATTGCAGTCGGCAGCGAGCTTCTTGAGCGCGGCTACGTAGGCGCTCACAGTTTCTCCTCCCAGTTGATCTCGTCGTTGGAAGCGAGCCCGGCTGTAGACCTCGGATGGCCTTGGGTCGTAGTGCTTTTGCAGCGCTTTTACGATGTCGTCGTAAGACACTGCCGCTGGTGTGCTTGGCTGAATAAGGGCGCAGACAGTATCGTAGGTCTGCTCCCCGCACAGCGTCAGCAGGTTGGCCCTCTTCAAGGCTGGGTCTGTGATGTTGTTAGCTTCAAAGTAGAACTGAAGGCGTCCAACCCACGATGACCACGATGAGCCGTTGAATTCTGGTATCTGATTGGGAAACCCTCGCGTAGCCATGGCTTGTCAATAGCGTTGCGTAGCGCGGGTCGAATCCACTTTCTCGTCGCCACTGTCGTGTCCGGTCGCTGTGTTGAATGCAGCGAAAGACGCACACGGTACTTTAAGACTTCGTTTATTTAAAGCCGATGAGGGTGCGACCAGCGTCGACCGAGGCAGGAGCCGAACTGGCCGCCCGAAGAAAGGAGGGAGTGGAGAAGCGTCCACGGGAGGGAGTGGCTTCCCAGAACAGGAGGAGGGTGCGGGGGCGCACCGTGGGGGGGCATCCGGCGACAGCGTGCGACGAGGGGCAAGCGGTCGTTAGGAGGAGGATGCGAGTGGTCGTTAGGAGGAGGATTGAGTGGTCGTTAGGAGGAGGATGCGAACTGTCGTTAGGAGGAGGACGCGGGGGCGCACACACACAAAAGCAATAAGGGGACACAACAAAAACAAAACAGAGAAAATATATGGGCAGCGGTAAAGGAGCGCCACCATCGAACGCATACGCACAGAAGACAGTTTTGTGAAACGAAGGAATCCTCGGCACACAAATGAAAGTATGGTAGTGAAAGCGACACTGGTTCGAAGTTGCTTTTCGTTTTAATAAGCCATATACGTGAATAAAGTGTTTAGCCAGTCAGTCATCAGTCAGTCACGTATCTTCACAGCTATGAACAGAAAAAGGAAACAGGCGGAGGAGAACGGAGGCGTCGATGGGCTCGACTTTTACTTTAATTTTCGGATTAATCCAATCGGTTTACGGGAATTCCAAAATATGGCGTATCCCCACCCTGTATGTGAATGCTGTACATATTCTCCTTAGCAGCCGTGCGAGTCTTGGGTGCACAGATGCTAATGAGTTATTACTCTTCAATTTAAGACTTTCTCGTCCCAACGTGGTAGTCAAATCAAGTGGTTGTTTGTAATAATCTCTTACTGACGGCCGCGCTCGCCGCTACTTTCAGTATTGCATGCCGGGAAGGCAAATCTCTCCCAGAAGCACAATTATCTTCTTATTTTTGATGAATAGCGACGCTAGTAAATGCTGCAACAAAGCACTAGTTTTCGTAAGGTTCTACAGAGCATAAAGACTTGAAAAGCAGGTAGGGCAGCAACCACAGATGCGGCAATAGTTAGCACTTGTGACAACGACGGCCTCCTCGCGCGGAATGTGCGCAGTCGTATATAAATAAACGCAGCCACTTCCACGGACCAGTCCGGCGCCCTGCTCTCCTAGAATACGTGGCCCGCGTACTCTATACATATTGCGAGCAGTGAAAGGCGGCGTAGGGCGAGCCCTTTAATTCAGCCTGCAGGTGGAGAGGGAGGGAGGCATGTGTGCAGGCCACTCATGTATAGTAATGAGAGCGTGAATAAACATTGCGGCACGCACGCGTGAGCCGGCCGAAAATCCGTTCCGCGTGCGTGCGCGCTTGGAAGCTGCAGTCTTGTAACAGCTGCGCAAAGCGTGATCTACACGCCTGCCTGTTCGAGCGCGTGCGCGGGCTTCGATAGAGAGAGAAAGAGCGGAGGCGCGGCCGCGTGAATACTCCGGGGATGTACACCTGTGTGCTGCTAAGTGTACAAGATGCGCCCTTTGGGCTTCACACGCCATTACAGCCTGGAGAGAAAAACGCTTGTGGGTCAAGGGAAGGCAAAAAAACAAAATGATTTCCTCGCATGCCATTCATGGAGTCTGTGAGTAAGAGTTTGGTTCACTGGAATGATGCGGCCTACAGCGAAAGACTGCACTTGTGAATACACCCGCAGAATTCTTAACGACGTGCAGTGATTCTCAAACATTTTCTCCGGATAGAATATACGGAAATGGATACGAGTGAATAAGAACCAAGTGAAGCATTTTGGACTACATGTGTATACAGATCTCTCCTTCCTACGGCTGCGACCTCGTCTTCTACAAAGAAGATGTGAACAACTAACGCATATATGCAGTCAGATAAGCGATTTGCAGGCGTTTTATTACAACAAAAAAAAAAAACAGTAAAGGGAGGGAGCTTGGGCTTGGGGTGTCTGTTACAACCGGCGTCGTCGCTTCGGCGGACGCGGTTGATGCGACGCGCGTCTGTTCTTTCCATCTTTCCTCTCACATCATTCAACTCCCTTCTTTCTGCACGGCGATTGTGGCTCGGCCCGAGCCAGTGGGCATGCAGGCCTGTGCACTTTCCCTTTCACCCTTCCTACAGTCGCAACAACAACAACAACAACAAAAACAGTATTATCTTTTTTTGGAGAGCCTGGTGTGGTAACACCTGTACTGGAGCCAGCATTACACGCCTATACTATACTGAGATGCATTCATGGCTCCGCTACTGTTCGGCTGACGACATCACTGCGGAAGGCTGGAAATCGCGCGCTGGGGAATGTTGCAGGCGCATTAGTGCTTTGCAAGTCTTATATGCAATGTACTTCGTAGGTAGGTGCATATTTTTGCTCAACACGCTAAGTTGCGTGTGATGAGCAACTGAAAATGCTGTTATCGGTGCTTATTTTATCATTAAACGTCCTGCAACTTCCAGAGGCTCGAAGGGCCAGCCATGCACTATTTTGAAGGAATCTCCTTACATTTTATTTCAAAACACAGTGCAATGAACCGTAGCTGGCAAAGTAGTTTTTATGAGTTCAAGGCGCAGCGCCCTCTTTTTGAAGCATGGGAATCGCATTTCATTCTTTTATTGCTCAACAATTGACGAATTTGCGCCCACATCAACTTTCGAGAATCACAGTCGCTCGGAGGAGCCTTCCAGCGGGGGATAGCCAGGCTGTTCTTTACAGTACAGACTAGTGAAAAAAAAAAAAGGGGGGGGGGGGGGGGGGGATATCGTTCGCATCTGGCTTGTCTCCTTCTTCCTGTGTGATTTTTTTTTTCCAAAACTGCATATGCACAATGAACTAGAGCAACACGCGGCGAAGGCTAACCGCTAAACGAGTACGGTTGCTGAGCCGTGGTGGTTGAGTTACTGCGCTCGGCTGCTGTCCCGAAAGACGTGGGTTCGATCCCGGCCGCGGCGGCCGAATTTCGATGAAGGCGAAATTCTAGAGGCCCGTGTGCTGTGCAACCCCAAGTGGTCGAAATTTTCGGGGCCCTTCACTACGGCGTCCCTCATGGCCTGAGTTGCTTCGGGTCGTTAAACCCCAATAAACCAACAAACCATAAACCAAGATCTATACAGTGGCGGTAGAATTTTGGTGGACTCAGCGACTAAAAACCAAACGCACTTATGCTCTGATTTCGGTGCCTATGCTTAAGGAGCACAGATTATCGATCTCGTACGCCCTCTGCTAATGAAATTAGAGTCTGACGCGATTTGAATGTGAAACTGCAGGTTTACCTATTACTCCGAATAAGTGCTCTCGTGCTGTCTATTTTAGCAAAAAGGCTGAAATGAATACGTGAGCTCAGCTATAGCCAAAGGAATCCTCTACCCTATGCCGTCATTTTTATTACTGATTAAACAACTGTCGCGCCAGGATACAATTACTAGTCCACTGTGGACGGAAAAAAACACGATAATTTTCAAATCGCGGGAGAATATACTTCACGCGGCCGAGGTACTTTTTTGGTATGTAAAGATACATTAACAATTTACTAATCACTGACATTAATTATTACCTCTAGCTTCGAATCAATGTCTCGGGGGAGTATTCATTCGAAGCTCTAGTATTAAGCGGACACTATATTTTTATGCAGTCTCCGTTTGCTTCTGTATATATGCTGAGTTCGAATCGCAGGGCCGCGCTTTTCATTTCTACGCACGCTTAGAGGCGTTTGGTTCAAACACACGAAAAAAAAAAAAAGCTCTCTCAATGAGTTTGAATTCCTCGCGCTCTAACGCTACCCTTGTCGCGTCGTTATAAAGTCTTGATGGGTTAGTTTCAGAGTACTTTAATTGTGACGAAGCCTCTCCGTTTCGTTTGGCCACGTCATGTTCGCTTGACATGATGGCCAGCTGGTAAACTTGTATACGTATGCTATCAAAGGAAAACAAACGACATTTTGTACGCCAACGTGCCGGAAGCTGTCGTTCGCCCAGGCTCCGAAGAAGTTGCCTTGGCTTTCCTGTACGTCGTCCAGTGAAAGAATGAAATCTTATTCTGTACAACATGTAGCTTGAATGAAATCCACCCTAACGTCTCCCTGAAGCTTGCACGCGCAGCTGAACTCTTATTCGCTTGAAAACGAAGAAATAGAGCTCATGCCTTCACCTGAGCATTCAGTGAACAGTGAAATTGCACTCTGCGCTTGCCACAAACTTAGTATCATTCTTTATACAAAACAACGCGACGCGCCCTAGCAATCAATTCATATCGTTTACTCTAATCATTCTAATGTTTATTCTAATCATTCCGCTTTAGTGGTTTTGATGCTTTAGGAGTTTCGGAACTTCGTTCCTCCAAATTCGAGAACATGATGAGAAAACGGCTTGTTTCTACAAGACTGACTAACGACTGACTGACTTTTCGATTCTGCGTCAACTACCCAAGCTACACATTGCAAACAAGGGCCGCTCAGTGATGCTTTCTCTAGCGCGTTGTCAATGCTGGCGCGTTCATGTTTTTCGGAACATGGATAAGCCTCTCTGCGAAGGCTCAAAGTAAGAAGCAAGGACTTCGTTGGTACCTGCCATTGCACTGGCCAGCGCAGGAGCTAAATTTATTTATTTATTTATTTAATTATTTATTTATTGGAAATACCTGCAGCGCCCGAAGGCATTATTGCAGGGGGGATGAGGATACATAACAGAAGAATAGGCCAGAAAAAAAAAGAGGAAGAAAAAAAAGCAATACTACAAGGCATGACACAGCAAGTACAAAATGAATGAAATATGAAACAACAAAAAGACATGGCGAAAAAAAAAAAGAAAGCCAACTGCGCACTCATACATCCGACAGCAACGCGCGGAACATAGACTCTGAACGGCACTCAACAATTTCATGGGGCAGGCGATTCCAGTCATGAATGGTAGATGGGAAAAATGCGTTTTGATAAGTGTTAGTTTTGCATTTAATTTCTCTAATCTTCCACCCATGGTCAAGTCTGTTCGACCTGAAATGCGGTGGAAGCAAATAATTTTCTTTATCTATTTTTATTTAAAGAACGTTCCTGGCTCTGAAACCTTCCTTTACGCTCAACCACGAAGCCGTTTAAATTTTCTTTTTCGAACAATAACTCTTGCTTTCCCCTCATGTCAACTGTCTCCGGCTTCCCCGAGGGAAGCCGACTTTCCAGAGGGTACGAAAAGAGGGAATTAACAGCCGGCCCCCCAAAGAATTCCAGCGGACTACCCCCTCGGTGTGAAGCACGCGGCTTAGCATTGCCACCGAGTCGGTGAGGCTCGCTCACCCTACGCTGTGAAAAGGGGGGCCGACAGCCTGTCACCGAGCGACAAGAGCTGCCACCAAGCAAGCTCACAGCGCCCGCCTGCTCGCCAACACACACACGCACAGCGTTTCCCCCTCCGCTGGCCCCGTCGCCAAAGCGAAGCGAGGAGCGGAAGGCAGCATCGATTTCTGGCCGGCAGCCCCGCGCGCGCCCGCTTGTCCAGCGCAGTCCCCTCGCAGCGTCGCGCGGCGCCATTGTGCTCAGCACAGACCCCTCCGATCTTCGCCGACGCCGTCTTCCGAGGAACTCTCTACTGAAAGAAAGCGAGAAAAAGGAAAGAAAGAAACGAAACGAGGCTGGATGGAGGCAGTCGAAAAGGAAAGCAGAAAATGATTTATGTGCGTTCCCACCGCCCTCTCCACTCCTCCTTTCTCGCTCGCGTGTCGTTTTTCATTTCTGGGCTGTTTACAATGCGCGCTCGCGCGCGCTCCTAGATTTGCTGTCGCAGCTTGCGCCACCCTCGCGCTTAATTTCGCGTTTGCACAGCCGCGCGATGTGTACAGCGCGTCCACTCTTTTTCTTCTTTCGCCCAGTGAGCGACAGTACAATTGTTATTTCCTCAGTACATTTGCCGGGTGGGCTTTATCCTTGTTTTCCTGCTTCATTTCGGCTCCCCTTCTTCTTCCGTCCCACTCCTTCCATAAGTCCCTGTCGTCTCCGCCAGGGTTTGTTACTGGCGATGAGCTCACACCGCCTGAGCGGTAGGAAAAAAAAAAAAACCAGGTTAAATTGCAGTTTGGAAAAAGGCGCTGCCGATTGCGGCACCTGTACCCAAGTCAGCTCAACCGCGGACGCAGCATTCGCACCGTCTGAAGGGTCCGTCTCCACTCTCTACGTGGTCTCCTCCCCCCCCCCTCCTCCCCGCTGAGGAGCGCAGTGGGGCACCTGCCGCCGCGCCAGGAAGCGGTCAATCAGGGACTCGGCAGGGAGGAAGCGGGCGCCCACTTCCGCCGCGGTCGCTGCCGCCGACCGACAAGGAAGCACGCTGCTGCGGGGCTCGGCTTGCTCGGCTCTCTGACCGGTCGATACGGGCGCGCGTTTCGGCCGCTGCTTCGTACCGCACGTCGCGCCTGCAATTGCTCCCTGCCCCTGCCTTTACGCACGCCCCCTGTGTTCTTGTAATGCGGCTCGGTTGTTTGCTGCTCTGTTTTGCCATAGCTTTATGTCTTCCGCTGCCCCTTTGCAATCAACTGCTGAATAAATCGTTTTCGAGAATAATGGTTCGCTCCTCGGGCAGGGGACAGGGCGCTAGGGACAAGAGGCTGCGGAAAGGAGGACGGGAAATGCAGCCAATGGTCGTAAAACGATAAACCTGAAGTGGCCGCTGCGGGAGACTGCAAAACATTAGAGAGATTTGCCGTGAATCAGGCAGTTAGGTTCGCGCTACTGCTACGTTATGCAAAAAATAAACGTCTGCAACTAATCCACTGATGCAATCCTATATATTTTAGGCTTCAATTTGAAAGCTTTAGTTATGCAATATACAGCTGCAAGTGCATCGAACATTACCAGGAATTCTGGACAGCGCGCAGCCTGTATCGCTAAGCCTAGTGGCCTATAGCGCTTCACTGGAAGCCACTCGGTCTTTCGGTCTTTCACGTGACGGCAGTCAAGGGAACTATAAGCGCTTGTCCCTAACTCCTAGCAATGGAGGTCGCAAATGGCATGGTTTTCGTTCTTTGTTCTCAGTATAGCCTTTCTCGTAGCCGTTAGAGTGTTCGCTGCAGTCTACTAAACAGAACAGAAGCAGAAGATAAAATATGTTTGCGGCAATAGCGCGTTTGACCTGCTGGATTATGTTTATTCCATCCAGTACCTTTGCGAGTGACAGTGGTGAAGTAAGTGTGAAGTAATAAAGGAACGCGTTTGCAACGATCAAGTATTAACGTTCTTGTTTCTTCGATGGCCTGCGTTGTTACTAAATGCCACGAATATGCTTCTTGATTTTGCATTTCCTTAGCGTATGTGGCTACAAAATAAATGCAGCAATCGTGCGGAATTAAACGACTCAAGGTGAGTTGCAGCACCTCCGAAATTTTTTAGGTGCCATTCTCATCACATGCAGTTACCCGAGAGAGCGCTTCTTCAGGGCAATGCAGATAGAGGGGCTTTTTCGCCAGGCCTCCAAAAGAAATGGCCGCGTTAACATGGTGAGAGAAAAGGGGGTTCGAAAGCGCGCCGCCGAAGTGTGCCCAGCTCATGAGAGAGGAGCGCCATGAGCAAGAGGAGGAGGAAACAAACTATAGACCGTCTCGCGTTTCTCGGCGGCCGACCGCATTTGAGCGGTTGGGGAGTTTCAGCCTGGTTAGGCCCTCCCTGCTCGCTCACCACGCCCCTGAATCAATGCCCCAAGAGAGAGAGGAGGACGCAGTTCTGCGATCCGCTCCTCAAGGGCACACATTTGCGTGCCCTCGAAATCGCCGGTTAGCCGCCAGCGCAGAGCGAATCCTACGAAAGTGAGGGCTGAGGAGGAGGGTCCTTGTGACTCACGTTAACGATATCTCAGCGCTGCACATTGTTCGCAGTCGAGCCTACTTATAACGGCCGCAGTTATAACGAGCACTCGCTTATTACGAACGAGCCACGGTGCGGCCGTCAAAATGTGTATTGGGGCAATGGCACCGTGTCTCAAATACAACGAACAACTGCGGCCCCACTACTCGGTTGTAGCGAACGAGGAGAGGCCGACAGCTCGAACCCGAATTCGATAAACTCGCGCTTGTCGCAAGCGCGGACATTGACGAGCGTCTCTCAACTGCATTGACACCCCCCAGAAAAGAGTGTGGAGGCCCAGAAAAGGAAGAAAAAGGGTGGCATTGAAACTGATAACCGCCGGCCAAGCAAGCCAGAAGGCATACGAGGTAAGTCAGTGCATGCGTGAGTGCTGGCTCGGCAAAATGTCTAAAATAGAACGAGAGTGTGGTGGGTGCTAAACAGGGGCAGCGCTGAAGTACAAACCATTGCGGTTGGTCGGCGATCAACCAACTGCAACTATGTTAGAACTTGCAATACAAGACACGTATGCCGTGTTGGCCCAGCCGGTCACGTATAGCATAAGCCGCCGATCATATCGGCTCTCCACTATGTGCGGTGCCACCACATGCGAGAATACGCTGCGCTATTTGTTAGTAGCTGCATGGACCCACGAACAACAGGTGATAGTCTAAAGCCCGCGTGCATGGTGAAACGAACGCGGACTCGTTGCAACGCGTCGTTGATGCACAACTGGTCGGAGCTGTTATTGCCGACTAGGATGCCTTCACTGGTGCGAATGGTAACGCCTACATCGCACAGCCGTGAACTGACGAAGCCACTAAACGCGAAGTACGAGCACTTCCCGACTGCCGGAATGTGCAGAATGCGATTACGAGCAGTCCGACTTCGCACTAGAGGGCGTGGCGGTTAGTTATATCGCGTCTCCAGACCACTGGCAGCACGGATCTTGGTAAGGAACACGTGACTGTAAAAGAATATACAGAGCACCGTCAGAGGTCACCAGTGAGGAAGCAGGAATTATGACGGCATATACGGGACGTGCATAACTCAATGTTTAATACACGCCAGCTTTGTCTGAATTAGTATTTTCGGCTGTAAAATGGAAAGTCCACTTACTACGAACCTCTGATGGAGCGAACACAATCTGCGCGATCGTTAGGTTTGTTATACAGCTCGACTGCAAATGCCCGCCAAGATGGCCCAGCTCAGTATTAGGGCGCTCGCGCTATTAGTAGCCGCGGCTACTGAGCCGGAGTACCCTGGTTCGAAACCGGCCGCGGCGGCCGCGTTTCGATGGAGGCAAACCGCAAAAGGGACCCATGTGATGTATGAAGTCAGTGCACGTTAAAGATACCCAAGAGGCCGAAATTATTCCGAAGCCCTCCTCTACGGCACCTCTTTCTCTCTTTCTTCTTCCACCCCCACCTTCCTCTCTTCCCTCACGGCGTAGATGAAGTGTCCACCGAGCAGTGAGACAGTTATTGCGCTATTTCCTTTCCTCCTCAAAAACCATTAATCGTTTTATATGCAGGAATGCGCAGTAAGATCATGCAACTGCCGGGTATCACAAAAGCCCTCAAAACAGTTGCAGGGCGGTACTTACCTGCAATATTTTTATTTCATCATCATCAGTTGGTTTCGTCGGCTGCTGTAAAAAGTCCTCTCCTGTTGATCTCAAAATTAAGCATCTGATCCCCCCGACTCCCGTCCAATGCTGCGGTTACCACTCTGTATATATCCTAACTGACCTTCGATTACCTGTTTTCCAGATTCCACCCAAGGCGATTTCCCCTTCATGCTTTCCGGTAAAATATCATCAGCTAATGTTTGCTTGCTAGCGCATGCTGGCGTCTTCCTGCCTCGTTGACGAATGTGTTACCATTTATTACTTTAATTTCCACAGCGCGCTGCACTGTCCTCAATTTAATTTCAACTGCCTTCAATTTTCAGCCCCTTCGATGCGTACTGGCAAGGTACGCCTGTCACAAATATATCTGCTTAATATAACACACACAAACGCACACATGCGCACACGCGCGCGCGCGCGCACACACACACACACACACACACACACACACACACACACACACACACACACACACACACACACACACACACACACACACACACACACACACACACACACACACACACACACACACACACGCGCGCGCGCGCACGCACGCACACACACGCACGCGCGCGCACGCGTCATTCGTATAGTACAAGGGCGTATCTGTGGATTTTTGCTCACTCCCATACTTTCGCAAGAGCAATGAGTTGAAAGGAGCGCTGATTTACTCAGCCAGGCGAAATGTCCAAAATGATTTATTCCCCGGACTGTGACACCGAGACACCGCATGAGAGAATGATGAGAGAATGAAAACCTTTATTGAATGGTTAGGGAGAATTAAGTACAGTTTGGTTGAGTGGAGCCCTCAGCCCAGAGCACCAACTGGCACGCGATATGTCAGCTGCCCGCCCAAGCAGACATTGCAGTTTCTGCAGGTTGGAGTTGGTTCTCCAGAGAGAAGGTTGCATATCGAGGATTAATAAAATCCCTCCATAGTTCGACATTTCATACGCCAGAACTCTACAGGGCACGCAGAACTGCATCTCCGAAATGTTGAAAAATACTATGGTCGAAGTCAAAGAAACGTGAGTATAGGAATTAAATGCGAAGAACTTTGATTACACACGATGTGCTGCGTTTTTTTTTTTTTTTCTGACCAAGAATGTGGCCTGCTTGGTCACATGTACTTTCTGTGAAGGCTCTGCTAGCAACGAGAGTGTTGTTGCTATCTTTGCCCTTTCAAGAAAGCCGAGACCGAATAGTTAACTAGTAATGGTACTTACTGGCAGAAATTGTTGGAGTTTATACAATGTGCTTCACCTAAGACTTTAGAATTAAAAAAAAAAATGGTTTTTGAGTTCGAAGAGTGCTGCTTCCGAGATAGCATTGTCAGCGGTGTAGTACTTTGGAATATAGGCAAGACGTGCTAACTAGCAGGCTGGTTCACTAATATTGAATAGTTAATTTCTTAACTATTACCGATAGGTTCCTTAATTACTGAGAGACGTGTAGCCCACCACAAGTAATATCGATATCAATTTTTAGAATTTCGAAAGTGCGATTACCCTCGGTGCTGTGTCCCAACAAATTTAGGCTACATCGTAGCAAAATACACGCGCTTTCGAGAAGCATGCAGGCAAAGCAACCCCTCAAGCGCACATAACTAGTCGAAATAGCAAAAAATTTTGGGCCGCAGCGCCGAGGGTAACTGCCTTTTCGAAAGCCTAGAAACTGATATTGATATTACTTACGGTGGGCTACACGTCTCTCAGTAATTAAGGAGCCTAAAAGTAATAGTCAAAAAGTTACCTATTCAATATTGGTTAAACAACCTGCTAGTTAGCACGTCTTACCTGTATTCTGATGCGCTACACCGCTGACAATGCTATGCCGAAAAAAACGCTCTCCTAACTCAAAAAACCTATTTTTGAAAATTGTGTAAAGCCTTATGTGAAGCACATTGTATTTGCTTACACAAGGTACTGAACCATGTTTTGTGAGATAGAGAAACACAGCTGAGTGCGGCTCTTGTTTTTTTTTTTTTTTTTTTGACGGAAACTATTTCGCACTCAGACCTGCTATCCTTGAGTGTCAAAATTTTCAGCATAGTTCTTAAAAGCCTCGTCGAATTTAAGAACGCTCGTGACATTTAAACGTTGCTGACCACACCATCACAGAACAACACAGGAAAGGGTAATCGGACAGAAAGGCGCCTTTGTCCTGCTGTGAGTGTAGTCAATGACGATGATGATGATGATTACTGCCCCACCAGCGTTTGCTCCTTAAGAGTGTTTGTTTCACTTAGAATGGTTTCAAACTTCAGGCGATTTAATTATAAGCCTCGATGTCACCTGCAGTCTGTTTCATCAAGTGGTTACGTTAAGGTGATTAGCTGTATGAGACAGCTCACTTAATTCCATTACAGAAAATTTCTTGGCCGCACACGTGAAGGTACAAATATATTCAAGGTAGTTTATTTTCCAACATTGCCTTACTGCGAGATGGCGATAACGCTCATGACCCATTTGATGTTAACGGCTGCAAGCGGCTGGCTTTGACAAAACTAGCAATTTAACACCCCCCCCCCTCCCCCCTCCTACAGGAAGAAAAAAATACGGCCCGATACGAACGTGTTATGTCTGGCTCCAAGAGGGCTATCTCGATGTTCTTTAAAGATCGCTGACAAAGGACGACCTCTGGCATAAACGGCTTCGCTGCCGTAATATGCGGTTGCTTAAAACTCGTCTTTACCTGCTGACCAATAAGGATGATGATGATAATGTTGAATTTTAATGGCACAATTAACGGCAGCTTTGACCAAAGAGCGCCGTGGCACAAGGAATGTTTCTTTACACAGGGTGGGGTCAAAGACCCATTTTCAAGCATTTCACCGTATAGAAGCCGAGTACCAGGCAGGGAAAAGCTTGTACCCATTGTATATCACCGGTGGGTAGCCGGTGGCACAGGGGATCGAACCCAGCACCTCCTGCATGCAAGACGGATGCTCAAACCACTAGGCTACCGCTCTGGTCCAAAGAGGATGCTGTGCACCAACTCTGAACTGGGCGTTTTGGCAAATATTTCATTTGTGGTATTGCGATCCGAGTAGGTGGTTGGGCGACACCATACCCAGTCCTTGCTCGTTCATGACGATGAACCCGTGTAATATGATCCTCCCAAAGAATAAAAAAAAACAAAACAAAGTAAATAAACATGAGAGGAAACCCATGGTATCAGTGCATGCTTGCCCAGACTCACAGCCAACTAAAAACTATAAAAAGAAAATTGCCAAATGCACAAAAAATACATTTTGAGAAAAAAAAAAAGAGGAATTTAGAAGAGGTAATCCATGTCAGCCAAATAAGCTGCGACCGGCACTCTACGTCGCCGCTCAAGACGGTGGCACATGCGTTGTTCTTCAATAGAGACTATCGTTATGTTGCGCCATCGCGGCTTTATTCTGCCGCATTTTCGGCTCTGTGTTGCGCAAGACGCCGGACAATAGCACTGACGATGTGAAAGCTTTTATTTTGAGGCAGAGACTCAAAAAGTTCTTGTCCATGCCGCAGGCATTTGCAAATCGTGCGCCCCCAAGAGAAGTCTCCAACCCGAACGATAGGTGTCTCTACTTTCCGGACGGCGGCGATGGCATTGAATCACCTTTCGCCAGTACCGCCCAAGTGCTGTCCGTTCGATGCTGTCGCATGCTTCTGTTAAATAAACCCAGCGAACTCCTTCAGAGCTCCGTTGAACAGAAATTTGAAGCTTGACACGCTGTCCTTCTACAATTACTTGCTATAGCGACATCGCTACCGTCTCCGGCGTGGTCTAGTGGCTAGGATATCTGGCTTTCACCCAGAAGGCCCGGGTTCGATTCCCGGCGTCGGAATACGTGTGGTCTCATGGTGTAATGGTTAGCACTCTGGACTCTGAATCCAGCGATCCGAGTTCAAATCTCGGTGAGACCTGCATTTTGTTCCTTTACCAAGCAGTGCAAGCCTTTAATTTATTTATTTATTACCAAGCAGTGTCAGCCTTTTATTTATTTATTTATTTATTTATTTATTTATTTATTTATTTCCTAATTTACTAATTTACTAATTTATTTATTTACTAATTTATTTATTTATTTATTTATTTATTTATTTATTCATTCATTCATTCATTCATTCATTCATTCATTCATTCCCTTCTTTCCGAGAGGTACGTCTGGAACAGAGCAGAGGCACGGCCGCTTGATGAAAAGCGCTGCGCTTTGTATCTAGCGGCCGTGGCAGAGGCCTACAATGAATTATGTCCCGTATGAGCATCTGGGATGCTTTGGCTTCTTTAGCTTTTCGGCACATCACGTGCAACGGATTCAAGTCGGTTGGGCCAAAAGGCGGGTTGAGACACTATACACGTGGAACTCACCACATAGGATGATGAGTCTCCGACCACGGCTCCTAAGAGCTCATGAATGCATGACGAAAACAGCACGGATTTTTAGTTAGCTCGAGCACAGTTAAGTAACCACGGATCGCTTATCTTTCACGACCAGGGGCGGCGCCTTGGCCACGAGACGCAGAAATACACAATATTAAAAAAAAAACTTCGCTTTGTGTCCACAGAAGCGCACCGAATTTTCATTTTTACTTCTTCTTTTTTTTTTACACAGTGTACATATACTCTATCTGACCATGCAGTGCGTTGGTTCGAAACCACTGCTGCGGTCCGCATGAGTCATTATTATCGCACACTGTTATCGGTTCGCTGTTACCATATCACCCTCGCGTGGAGGCGATAAGTCCACTAGCGACACGCCTCCTAATTCGCGCTTGGTGGAGGCCACGTGGAGGAAGCGATATACTAGCAGCTGCGCTGCGATAGCTGTTTCTTGTCCGAACATCGGGAAGAGGGGTGGATTGAAGGGGTGAGGGTGAGCCCTTTGACATGAGCACCGGTCGCGAACGCACACCCCGTTATCAATGGGAAGCATACTTCTTGTCAGCAGGGCAAACGTTATCGCATTCAAACATTGCCGCCTTGTGGCTCTGACGCGCTTACGCGTATGAGGTTGTTGACAAAAGTACTCATGTTATTTTCGCAGTATCAGCGCGAAGCGATCAAAAGGCTTCAGCCGCGAGAACGCACGGTCTCGCCGCATTGCGAGTTCTTCGCAGGAGCCCGCAGAGGCTCCGCATGCATTCGCCTTCGCATAAAAGCGCCCCCTATAGAGACTCTTCTTCAGCGCGCGTGTACGCCGCGCTTGGCCCGCCTGTTAACACCGTTTCATTCGACCCCCACCACCTCCGCTGTTTTCGCTTCCGCGCTAGTCCCGCCGTGGCGTCAAGGGGCTAAAAATACGCGGGTGGGAGTGCGTCGCTGCAGCCGCTGCTGTTGCCGCTGGGACGACCACCCCTTCCCGCTTCGATTTGCGCCAGCTCTTCCCGGGCGCTCGCGCAGACAAGCGCGTTATGCACGCGCCGCTTCCCGGCTTTGCCGCCGGATCTCTGGCTCGGGAAATCGGCGGAAGAGCGGATGGTGGGCGCTGGGTGGCAAATCCCGCCGGAGAATTCGGCTTTTTTTTTTAATTCGCAAAGGGACGCACCATGGATACGAGGGATGGCGTGGTTATTGAGTTTGGTTTAATTCCGACCTCCCAAAGATGTGAGTTTTAGTATAGGTTTCAGTACGTGGGCATCTTATTGATTACTCACAGAAATGCTGTCCCTGTGGCCGGAAACATTACTGATGCGATTCGAGATAACATCCCATCAATGACATCAGTGGAACGTATTTGGGCCCTCGAAGTACATAACACCTTAGAAGAGCTCAAGGAGGCGGTTTTAGAAGGTCAAAAAAGCGCCTAACCACAACACAAGCGGGTAGGGATATCCTGACGAGACTGGGACTATACGAAGGCGCTACGAACTAGTGAGAGCAAGTCCCGAATTCCGACACCCTCAGGAGAGAAGATATGTGTAAGCCCGAGATCCAGGCACATGCACCACGAACCGCAGAAGGGTAGAAGGAGAGCCAGAGTCAAAGCACTGGCAAAAAAACTATCAGAAGAACCGGAAGCGGTATACGTGGACATCGGGGCTTATGCCGAGCCAGACAGGTTCGCGAGTGCTGCGGTCGGCAACCAGACGAGTATATAATCATCAGGGCTTCAATCTATTCCAACGATCCTGCTGTAGCGGAATCATTGACCATAGCCATCAGCATCAAAACTCACACTCAACAGGGGAAGTCTTCGCACATAGTGACGGACTCCCAACAAGCCTGCAGGGACTACCTTGCTGGAAAACCTCACGGAAGGGCGAGCACGCTATTAAGTACATTCTTACATAGAATAACATGGTCACCTGGTCACGAAGGCCTAGCTGGAAACGAGGTAGCGAATGATCTAGCCCGAGCTCTCACAAACCGGGCGGATCCCCATCCCTACCTCACCCCACTCCTCGGACCGTATGGTGACAGGCTAGAACACTTTAGGCTAGAAAGAAGACATTTCTCAAAGCGACACAAACAACTGTCCTACTCGGATGCCATTGACTGGAGGAGAATACAAACACATATCCAAGTCTTTACATTTTACGCAATATCAGACCCACACAATACCCAAGTTACTGTCCTTGGTGCGGAGCAAGCCCCACGCTCTACCATACATCTTGGGAACGCCAGGACAAACCGGAGAAAACGTTAATAGTGCCACACCCGACACACGAGCAGTGGGAGGAGGCCCCGACCAGTGACAACAAGGACCAGCAAGCCTGGATCACCCAGCTCCCGCAAGTCAGCTGCCGCCAGCGGAGCCCTGGACTAGGAGCCCCGACCACCCTGCGCCTGCGAATTACTCTACTCTAATGAAAAGTTCTCTCTCCGAAAAAAAGATTTCTCGCCATGCCACCGTCACCACTTAGTTAATCATAAGTCGACTGACTGACAGACATGCAGATTAATTCAAGCTGCATTTATCGCAGGGACCACAGCTCCTAAGCCTAAACTGGCAGGGGTGCTTCTGGGGCGTTTAATAATTGGGAAATGACCATGGCACCGATGATGGGAACGATACTGCAGGAGGAGGAACTGGTATCTGGGAGAAAAATGATCTGAAATTGATAGCTGCGTTCATCAAAACTGCAGTAGACATGCCTTTGCCTTTGCTTGGGAAGGCAACAAGCATTCACCGCCATAGTATCGCTTTTCGCCGTCGTCAATGTCCCGCCCGTGTCTCGGATGAGTGACGTGCCTCAAAGGCTGCATAGGAATCAGTATACCACCGAAATGCATATGATGACTGGCACAAATGTTCAATTCTATGCGCTGCAGCTCATCGCTGCGTGAGTATCATGTCACAATATCAGGCAATGCGACTGCGTATTGTTCATGGATCACGAAGTAGCCCGGGATTTATTTTATAGTTATTGGCTGTGTTGTTCCTTGGGATGACTCTCAATTGGACATGATAGCGGCAACTTGGCGGGAAAGGAAGTTCCAGCCAAGCACTGTTTGGAGAGAGAGAGAGAGAAAGAAAAAGAGCGAAGCTGGAAAGGTAGGTATATGCAAATTTTTAACGCTAATGACATGCGCAAGCCAAGGATCCTTTCAAGGAAGGGTCGCTGCAGTGGCTCAGTGGGTATGGTGCTCGGCTGCTGACCCGAAAGACGCGGGTTCGATCCCGGCCGCGGCGGTCGAATTTCGATGGAGGCGAAATTCTAGAGGCCCGTGTACTGTGCGATGTCAGTGCACGTTAAAGGACCCCAGGAGGTCGAAATTTCCGGAGCACTTCACTACGGCGTCCCTCATAGCCTGAGTCGCTTTGGGACGTTAAATCCTATAAAACCAAACCTTTCAGGGAATAAAGAAGGGATTAAGCGCTCTACCGCATACGAAGCCGCTTTCAGTGCAAAATATCCGGTTGTAATATTAGTGGCTATAAAAGGCAAAAATGGCTCGGGATCGACTGTATGCGCTTTGGTCGCAATTTCGTTGTTTTCCAGCGTAGTGCAAAATGAATTTCAGCCCAACGGGAAAAGTGCATGTGGCTCTGTAATATAGGCATCGTTTGCCGAAAATTGAGCCAGCGTTATCACACGACCACGTGTATTACAGGGAACGAAGAACCTAGCCGGCTTTCTGCACAAAGCAAAAACTGCAATATGCAAGCCTGAAATAAATAAATCATTTCATTTCACCACATTTTCAGAATGTGTCTCTCATCATCGGCTGTGTGTGCCTGATTGTTGGGTCTGGTTGGCCGGCCTCTGTGTGAAACCTCCACTTGACAACCGTGGCAAGTGGTAAGTGGTGATTAGGGCATTCTCCTCTTTCCGACTGCTACCTGCCGCGGCTGGTAAGTGGAGAGAGAGAGTAATCCTCCTTTCCCTTGTAGGGGAGAGCAGGGAAAGTCCGGGCTAAGAATGACTACGCAAAAATGAATACAAGAAGCGATTAAGAATATATAAATGGAATAAGAATAGAATCAGAATGGCAAGAGATTGGAAATGGAACTGAATTAGAATAGATTGGCGGTGTGAAAAAAAAAAAATGCCATCCCATTTCCTCCGCATCAATCCAACTGATCGCCCCTAATTTTTACTCCCATCTCAATTACTGCAGTTTACTCTGGACCGGAACATCACCACAAAATCTGCAGAAGCTATATCCCTTGACGAAAAATGGGCTTAGGATTCTTTAACAACACTGTTGTTGTTCATGTCGCACTAATATCAATCTTAACTATTGGATGAGCAAGTGCCCTTCGCATAAGATTCTGCGACCTGCATGCAACGGGTGAAATTATGAAGTTGATTGATTAATTAATTTAATTAGTCAATTGATAAATGTTTCTATCCAGAACTGCTGGGTATGTGCGCAGCAGCAGCCGCCACATGCTTATGACAAAGCTGCCAGCGGCGGCTTTGCAGCAAGGACCATGAATGCGGGCGGCCAAGGCGAAGCATCGTGCTCTGTATTAACGCTGCACATATGCGGGTGGCCACCGAGGACCAACGCTCTGAGGATGCTGCCCGCTGACGCGCAGCTCGACAAGGTCCTCAAGTCCGTGCCAGAACATTTCTCACACCATAAAGCACCCGCTGTAACCCTCTCACAAACACACTCGTCGCCACTCATGCGTGGTATATAGCGTCATTCGAAGCGAATGCAACAACTGCAGAAGCACACAATGGACTAGCTAGCCCTGATCATACGCATTACCCCGTGTGCATTCGCCATTTCATTTCTTCTTTTCTCTTTTTTTTTTTTTTCAATGGGGACCTCTATGGGTACGTCAACTACATTTTCGTGCCCATCGGGACCATGGCTGGAGCGGGAGCGCTGCCGAGAGGCGGCGGTGTTGTTAGGGGAATTCAGAATAGGGTGACCATATGGCTTAGGGGGATAGGGGAACAACGGGGAGCTAGTGCGCATGCGCAGAGCACTAACACTCCTTAGGTTAGCGCTCCGAGCATGCGCACTGCATTCCGCTATTACCCTATCCCCCTGAACGATATGGCCACCCTATTCTAAATATCGCTGTTGTTATTGAAGGAAGAACGAAGAGGAAAGTGTACTGGGTCCGGCTGGGGCACAATCCCCGCCGGGTGCCGATAGAGGAGGTTGAAAGAGATGTGAGAGGAAAGATTGAAAGAAATAACGGGCGTCGTAGCAACCGCGCCCTCCGAAGCGACCCCGACGGCGGCGTTTGCGGAACCCAGGCTGCGCAGAGCGAGCAGGCATGTCGCTCTCGCTCTCACGAGAACTGACTGCTTTTACTCGTGGTGATACTCATGTGTGAGCATGAGAGCGAGAAGGACATACCTCTTTGCTCGGTGTATAGCCCCGATACCGGCAGATGCCGTTTACACGGTCGCTATGTCGTCAAACCTTTGATAAAGATTGTACGTACACGCACACATTATCGCAGAAGGATAGACATTTGGGTAGATTAGTGGATCTACCAGCGCGAGAGACAGAGACGTCCCTTACACATCCCTGCCTTTCGCGCTGGTAGATCCACTAAGACACCATATTATCGCGAGTTTTGTACTGCCACGAATTTCTTTTGCACTTACTCTATAAATAGCACCATTTATTGCTTATAGCCACTGGATCACGCCCTTATCGTTTCCTGTTCACCATGCGTAATAAATTGAGGCATGGTTTGGTTTGGTTTATGGTGTTTAACGTTCCAAAGCAACTGAGGCTATGAGAGACGCCGTAGTGAAGGGCTCCGGAAATTTCGACCACCTGGGGTTCTTTAACGTGCACTGACATCGCACAGTACACGGGCCTCTAGAATTTCTCCTCCAAAGAAATTCAACCGCCGCGGCCGGGATCGAACCCGCGTCTTTCGGGTCAGCAGCCGAGCACCATAACCACTAAGCCACCGCGGCGGCAAATTGAGGCATGGGGATACATAATTTCTCAGTACGGCTCAATGCATTGCGATCATGCGAGGAAAAATACTGAAAAAACGGTTTTTGAGAACGGAAATGACAACTCTCTCCCATCTCGGCGGACACCTGAATCGCTCTGTCAAGGGATATAGGAAGGAGTGAAAGGTTTAGGTTTAAGGCCGTTTAACGTCCCAAAGCGATTCAGGATATATGAGGGACGCCGTAGTGAAGGGCTCCGGACATTTCGACCACCTGGGGTTCTTTAACGTGCACTGACATCGCACAGTACACGGGCCTTTGGATTTTCGCCTTCATCGAAATTCGACCGCCCCGGCCGGGATCGAACCCGCGTCTTTCGAGTCAGCAGTCGCGTGTCATAACCACTGAGGCACCGCTGTGGCTTGGGAGCGAAAGATGACATGAAAAAAGAGGTTCTTTATAGTGGAGGGCTCCGAAATAATTTCGACCACATGGGGATCCTTAACGTGCACTGACATCGCACAGCACACGGGCGCCTTTTGCGCTTCTCCGTCGAAACGCGGACGCCGCGGCCGGGTTCGAACCCGGGAACTCCGGCTCAGTGCCCGAGTGCCTTAACCACTGAGCCGCCGCGGCGGGTGCATGCGATGCGCTAATGTATATAAATATATATATACGAGCGCGTTATCTGGGAAGTTCAAAGCGATGTATTTATTAGGTATGCCCAGCCGACCGCAACGTTCTGATCGCGACGAGTGCCGAAGGGAGTATGCATCGACGTCGCAGTGGCCGCCATTTTGTTGTACATATAGCGCAGAAAAGACGGCGCGCGCACTACTTGGTTTATCGCCGCCTGCTCGCTGCATTGATGAAGTTGTGCGGTGTACAACGAAATGGCGACCGAGACGTCACATGAATACACCCATACGCGTACGAGATCTCTGACGGCATGTGTCTTTGCATACTTTGCGGGCAGGAGTACGTCTAAAAATTCACGGGCGATCAGTACGATTGATGATAAGGTGTATGCGCTATCATATGGGGCCCGATTCCTTGAACGCACTGACCCGTGGCGCGCTCTTTCCGCAGCCATGCAAACTAGAGCGTGCGCCAGAGATTTTCGAAGCATTCTGCGCACACGCAGCTAGAGGCTGTCAATTTAACACGCCGGGAGGAAGGCTGGTTTCCGTGTTTTCAAATTCTTTGAAATCATTAGGGATATTGTACAACTTGTTTAAGTGTGATGTCAAGTTGGATCAAGCGTTTGATCAAGTGCCATCAAGCGTAGGCTTCAAATGCACCACGCGTTCGAACGGCTGGCACGTGCAAGTGGCTGCGTGCTCTTGCGTTTGGACTGTATACCGCGCACGGATGAAGGTGGATGAAGAAGACTATTTAAGCACATTGCGAGAGGCTGATCCCCGCCGTGAGTATGTGCCATCAAGCCCGAGGACATCATCATCATCACCATAAGCATGCCAGTTTAAAAGGCGGCGAAAATGGCTACGAACTAGCGCCTGTGTTAACGAATGTTTCTGAGAAGGCTTTTACCGTGGAACTGCTTCCACCTTCATTTTTGTGGTCCCATAGAGTACTCATACCTAAAATAAATGACCTAGCTAAGCTAAGGCAAGTTAAATCCTACTGTTCGATTTGTCTCACAGATGTAGATTAAACAATTTTTACGAAGGCATTGGACAGAGAGCTAGAGAGTGTGATGAAAGAAATTGTAGGTAGTCATCGGACTTGAGGTATCAAAGGACGCAGTATCGTCGTTCAGAAAGCACGCTGTGTTCTGGAGGCTTGCAATGCTACATGTAGGTAGCACATGTCGGAATGCTACAAGTAGACTTGGGAAAAAGCTCTTGACCGCGTACGTCACAACATTATTCTTTCCATGCTAGACCACGTTAACTTTGGAACGATTATTCGCGATAGAGTGGAAATGGCTTATAGCGGTTGTACAACACGCCTTAGTGTGGATAGAAAAGTTGGAAACCGAATCCAGGTCGAACGGTCTGTGCACCGAGGGTGCCCTCTTTCCTCTTTCGACCGCACAGGAAAGAAGTTCGTGCCCTGGTACGTGCACGCCGGTGATGTTGCTGTTTTCTGTAAAAATTTTGAAAGGATCTGGGAACGGCCAAAAAAGTAAACGTTTTCTGCGAGGCAAGTGGCAGCGCGGTGAATCGGAGAAAGTGCTTGGGACTTTGGCACAGTGAATGACCTAAGGTCCAGAGTGTTTTCGCCAATACATCGTGGACCACAGCCCCACCCAAGGGCTTAGGTGTCCGTCTTGAATACTATATTGACAGTGAACCCTACTGGCGAAGAATGGCTTCTGAATAAAAAGAGAAAACAGAAGGATTTAATGGACTAAACCTGTCAGTGTTGGACGCGACACAGCTTGCAATCTTTCCTTGGTCAGCAAACTGTGGCATGTAATGCAGGTCCTACATTTTTCTCGTCCGAATGTGCAAAAGCTGCACAGAGTGTTTGCAGCGTTTGTGCGGGGTTTTTCTTGCGGGCGGACTGAGCCGAACCACCCTCTTTCAGCGAAAGCTACATTGGCCACGAACTTGGGATTTCGCTGTGGCGGTGCTCCGAGGAGGCACAGAGACCGACCTTGAGCCGTTGCCTAGCAACCGCCGCAGCTGGCGGACGCCGCGCGCTCGCCGCGCCATCTGGCATGACGTCACAGCGCACGCCTCGCCGCGGAGCCGGCGCCGCCGTTTGGTATGACGTCACACCGCTTGCCTCGTCGTTGCGCTCACTTTCGCTACGTATATCCTGGCATAGCCGAGTTAAGCCACTGCGAGTTTTTTCAGCGGGTCCGCGATGGAGGTTTTTGATTACGCCTTTTGTTTTTCCGACAGTATAATCAAACGGCACCACTCCTGGAGCACTGGTGGAGCGGTTAAAGCGGTGCCACCGGTGGAACTTGAGCGATCCAGCTTGTCCCGAGCAACATCGCGTGACCAATCATTAGTTTAACCGCCACCTGTCACGTTGCATGAGGGCGCCATCTTTTATGGGTACCATCGAGCGGTAAAGCACGCACAACACACAGAAGGGTTTTCGCTCAACTGGGCAAGTAAGGCTTCCGTCTTAATAGCTTTACGAAGATCTCTGCGAGTCATTCTTCGCTCCACCATCGCATAGAAACCATGTATAGTGTAGGTCCAAGGCAAGTTATTTTTAAAAATGGTTAAGAGAATGAGGATTCCTCCTGCAGTCAAAACCTTTCCTTTACCTTTACTCAGCGGCACTTGGCCCGTAAAAACGTGACTGCAGGAAAACGGATTATTTGTGCCTAGGGGAGTCCACTGCTTTCTGTGTAAAAAAGATGAAGCGACTGAGGGTGTTTTCTTGGACTGCTGGGGCACGATTTATTTTATTTTTTCGGAACGTCCTCCAAAGGACTCTTAAGATTTTCCGCTTGACCTCAACGGCATCAGATACGCCTCGACTGAAAACAAGGATGGTGTGCCTTGCGACCTTATGGTAGCTTTGGGACTGCATGGTATATGAAGGAGCAGGATGGCGGTGCATCATGCATATCTCGACGTACGGCCACTTAGAGAGTATTTTAAGGAAGTAATTGCAAGATATGTCCAAATAATCAAACTTGAGGATACGCACCTGATTGCCTCCCGTTCATTGAAACCTTAAGGACAATTAGGGAATTTCAGCCTTTCTAGGTCAGTCACAGGTTGACTGGCGGTTCTTGTGTACATATTGTATACGATTTTGTTGGCGATCATAAAAAAAAGTGTCGATGTTGTAGTGGTATAAAGTAGCGGCAAGCGAAGCTGATTTGCTCTCGCCGCCGCAGATTCCGCTCGAGCACATACGTATATGGTAATCTTTTTTTCCTGCATACTTCTCCACGCTTTGTGCGACAAGCGTCGTACGGCGAGTTTTCGCTTATATAAGCGTTATAATGCTAACTCATTAATAAATAAACAGTTTCGAGTTACATACTCACCTTGCTTGCGCCGACCCGAATTTGGTAGACCTGATAAACATGTACGTATGATGCGTACGAAAGTACAACAGTTAGTCTGAAAGCAAAAAAAAAAAAGCGCAGGGAAACATTGTCGTCTTTTTATAGTTATTTGGGAGTGAAATGACCGAATACATAAACTTTTTGCATGCATGGGAGATAATTTGATAAAGTGGGAGGGGGCCGAACCCACGATCTCCGCGTGACGCATGCAGCGCGTTTCCCGAACTGACCTACAGCGGCGGCTGTGCCCCTCTATCTTTTGAAGGTACAGCCTTTGTCAAAAGTTTGGAGCCCAGGGGGTTTTCTTTTGAGCCACACTGTGCCGTTCTTAATGGATCTCTAGCGCTCCAAATTTCCTGGACATAAGAAGATTTCTGGTACTGCCTCCTGCAACAGGTAGGACTTCCATGAATGCTCCTGGAGTCCCAATTTAAAGCTTGGAAGTGAACCCCCTGGGCTCTAAACTTTTGACAAAGACTGTACATACCTATATGTTCAGCTGATGGCAGCTTAACCTTGAGAGTTACTTGAGGACACACTCTAAACAAGAATACACCTATATGGGAGTAGAAAGGGAGTAAGCCGTCCTCTGTCGCACTCCCTTTTATCTTAAGCTCAACCGCATGGAAACAGAGCGAGTGAACGCCATGATTCGTCTAGCAACTAAGGCAGCCTTAAACTTACCCCGCAGCACTAGCACAGCCAAGCTTCTTGAACTAGGCATGCATAACACCTTTCAGGAACTAGTAGACGCGCACCTCCAGACACAGTATCTGAGACTTGCCGCGAGCGCAACTGGCAGGCATATCCTCGCTTCCCTTCGCATCAACATTCCCGCTAATCAGACATCCCTTATAGCTATTCCTCGACGCATTCATACCCCCCTCGTTGTGCAACCCCTTCCCCGGAACGTTCATCCCCAGTACCACATCCCTCGCCGCATGACTCGCGCTAAGGCCCTACACAAGTATTATGGACAAGCCCAGGACGCCATTTGGGTAGACGCCACGTGCACAACTCATGAAGCTGTAGCTGTTGGTTACAATCCAGCCCTAGCACAGCCCCTCACACACCGCCTTCCCTCGGGCTGTACGCCTGAGGAGGCAGAGGAAACCGTCATCGCCCTAGCCCTTGTACATTCCAATGCAAACTACATCTTTAGCGATTCCAAAACGGCTCTGTTCAACTTCGCGAGAGGCAGGATTCACGCCCCTGCTTGGGAGTTGTTGAACACCCCCACCAAAAACTTACCACGCAGGGTAGAGCTCCAGTGGGTGCCGGCTCACTCTGGGAATCCAGGAAACGAGGCTGCCGATAAATTGGCCCGAGGTTTGATTTGCCGGGCTCAGGACGGCCTCGATCCAGGTTTCTCGAGAGAACGGGCGCACACCTTTGCAGAGCTCACGAAAATGCCCCGCTTGGACCGTCGGACTTACCCTCCTCCACACCCCTCCCTTACCCATTCCCAACAGATCCTCTGGAGACGCCTCCAGACCCGCTCTCTCTCATCCCCTCAGCTGCTATCCCACTACTGTGGCACCTCCCCTGCATACACCCTGTGCGGCGACCCTCACGCCACACTCTCCCACATCCTTTTCGGCTGCCCTGCTGATCCTCCCCCGCAGGGACAGCCCACGTTATCAAGTTGGGAGGACTGGGAGGTCGTGCTCTCGTCTCCGGAGCCGCCATCGCAGCTTGCTGCGGTGCTTCGGGGTGCCGACGTCATGGACAAACACCACATGAACGTTCCGACGTAGAGTGGGACCGTGCGGTGGTCCAGGGACCCAACGGGGGTCGAAACACACTTGCCGTAATAAAGTTTTTCTCTCTCTCTCTCCCTTTTATAAATGGGAGTGTGATGGGGGAGAGATTACTCCATTTTTACTCTTTTCTGTTTGTAGTGCGCTCCGCAGCACCACACCCAACCATACATTTTGTACCGCTAGTAGTGCCACGTAAAACGGGGTCGGAGGTGGGAAGAAGGAGCTGTGCAAAAACACTTCTGTGCTGCTTGTGGGATCACGAGAAATTGGAATTCGCAAGTGGGAGCGCTGAGGGTCGCGCCAGGATATGCAGGAAGCCAAATGTATTCGAAGGCGAGGGAATCACGAGGATGTATTACTGTTATTACCGACAGCTCAAGTGAAGATCAGACATCTTGGCGCAAAACTTTCAGCGCATGAACTTTGCACAATTAGACATAATGGTGCAATAAAGTTACAGCAGCGTCAGAAAATGCGAAAAGCGGGGTCATAGTATAAACAGCTCAAAATCTGCGAATTCTTATAGTAATTACCGCGGTTCTGGTCCCAACGACTGAGTCC
Organism: Amblyomma mixtum; assembly: GCF_055824585.1. Taxonomy (NCBI): domain Eukaryota; kingdom Metazoa; phylum Arthropoda; class Arachnida; order Ixodida; family Ixodidae; genus Amblyomma; species Amblyomma mixtum. The sequence continues at coordinate 59,225,506 of NC_143016.1, forward strand.
TTGGAGGGAATCAATTAGAGAAAAGCAGATTAACTGACAATGCCCTTAAGAGTACGTATTTTCTTCGCACCGCACAAGACAGACAGACTTTGACGCGCGTAAATTGCACACTGGGCCATGGCAGCGTATAATTAAAGAAAAGAAAATAAATGCGCCCCCCCTCCAACCACCCCCTTTTTTCTGTACCGAGAGCTGCTTTCGCTCGTTACAGCGTTTGGCCATGCGAAACAACCAATCAGAGCGTGGCTTTATAACCTTCACGTGCAGAAAGTATATGAACCCGATAATCATATTTCCCCCGCCGCGCACTCAAGCATGCAAGCACTTCCTGTGCGGCGGCGGCGCGCTTGAAACGCTTCGCGGCTTCGCTCGCCGCCGTCGACAGTCGCGCCCTCTGCAGACGCAGCGCCGACTCATAAGTATTCACGGCGCGCTCTCTAAATGCGCCGAGATGCGCTCGTAATTACAGCCGACGTCATTCAACAAGTGTCGTCCCCTTGCTCGGCTATATACGGTGTATATACGCGCTGTGCATTGCATACTGCGAGCGATGTTTCCATGGTTTAGTTATGCGCTACGACATTCTGAGTGCGTTTACGTTCGTGCCAGCACGTAACTCGGCAGCAGACGTCAGACCTGACGCTCGCCGTTCCTACAGACAAGTGTTTGAATGCCAAGCGGCGAAAGAGCGTATACAGGCAAGCAACCTGGTCTCTCCGTATACAAGAGTCAAGGTCCGTCCGCCTGCGCGCTTACAGGACCGACTATGGCGATGAGTGAGCTTCTGCTGCGCGAAACTGGCACGCAGGAAATTGAGAGAATGTGTACTGGGCCGCTAACTATACTCGCGAACCTGGTTCCATTAAAAGGAATCTTCTAGGTATAAACAGGAGATGCATCGCGGTGCATGGCGTTGTGGCACGCTGTATATAGTATATGCTTGGGTGCTTTGTCCTGCGTATACAAGTAGGAAAAAAAAAAAGAGGAAATGCAAACTACATCGCGTTGACGCTCCCATTTCTTAACATCTAAAGCTAGCAACACTTCGGAATTGCTATGGCGCTTATATGACACGGGCACGCCTTATGTAGGCCCGCGCAAGACCCCGATGTTGCGTATACGTACAGTGGTGGGTGAATGGTGTATGTATACTCTTGAAGCGTTGTCTGATGTCTGAAGAAGCCACATAGCGGCTTTGAGAGAAAAAATGTGCTCATTGTTCAGAGATTCGAACCACTTAACCGCTTGCTCAGATACGAGCATTCTGACAATCAAACCATGCACACCGCACGGTTTTTTTTTTTTTTTTCGAATATATATCTCGTATTTTTACAAGACACAGCGCATTAGGCTGAGGCAGTGGCTCAGAGGAACTCGTATGGCATATGAAATGCAATGACACGCGTTTTCGGAAGCTGCACGTGGGCTATGGATAAACGGTACGTAGCGAAGAGTTCCGTGTTAATTTAGACCACCTGGTGTTCTTTGCAGCGACATCGCAGAGCACATGGGCTTCTTTTGCATTTCGTTTCCATCAAAACGCGGCCTCAGCGGTCGGAATTTCATCCTGCTCAGCTAGGTAGCCGAATGCTGTAACACCTGATCTATAACTCCCTGATCTATAAATCCCTTGAGTGAATGGGTGAAGGAACTGAAAGAAGGATGAAAGAAGGCAGGTGTATGTCACTCATACAATATACCGGGTGTTTCACCTAAGACTTTCTGCAATTTTTAAAAATAAGCTATTTTGAATTAGATGCGCGCTTTTTCTGGCATAGAAATGCCAGTTGTGTAGTGCATCATAATGCAGCTAAGACGTGCTAACTAGCAGGCTTGTTAACCAATATTTAATAGTTAACTTTTAAACTATTACCGTTGGGCTCCTTAATTATTGAGAGGCATGTAGCCCACCGTAAGTAATGTCCATATCCGTTTTTAGATTTTCGAGAACGCGATTATCCTCGGCGCTGTGGCCCAACAAATTTTGGCTATTTCGACGAATTAGGTTCACTGGAGAGGTTGCTTTGCCTGCAAGCTTCTCAAACCGCATGTATTTTGGCGCGATGTAGGCGAAATTTGTTGGGCCACAGCGCCGAGGATAATCGCGTTCTCGAAATTCTAAAAACGGATATGGACATTACTTTCGATGGGCTACATGCCTCTCAATAATTAGGGAGCCCAAAGGTAATAGTTTAAAAGTTAACTATTAAATATTGGTTAACAAGCCTGCTAGTTAGCACGTCTTAGCTGCATTATGATGTACTACACCACTGACAATGATATGCCAGAAAAAGCGCGCATCTAATTCAAATAACTTATTTTTAAAAATTGCAGAAAGTCTTAGGTGAAACACCCGGTATGTGTACATAGTCCGCAGAAAGTGCCCTCGAAGCGGTGCACGCGGGCTCGCGCTTTCTTTTGCGAAGCGTGAAGAAAAAAAAAACACGCTGGCCTGAACCTCGGCAGGAAACATACAGGGTTTCATATAAGCCATGTTCTTGAGCAGTAGCAGGCGTTTCGTTTCGCTGTGCCGTGCCCAATTGGCTTGTCCTTACCGGGCTCGAGTCGTCAACCTGTGGGCGGTGCTGTATGAAACGTATACAGCTGGCCCCGCTTACATCGCGATTTCACTGTCGCATAATGATAGTGAACAGCAGGTGTCTTGACTAGAGATGTAAAATTTCAAGAAATTTTGAATGGCATGAAAGAAACCATTTTTTTTATTCAGGGTTTTTTTTTCATGAAAAATTGGAAATTTTGCAAAACATGTCAAAAACAGATTTATTTGCAACAGCACAACGATCAATAATAATGCTCCGAAGTTCAGTCGAATATGCAGTTATAGATGTCATATTGCGAAACGAACTTCTTGTTCTATTACATCGAGAAGATAAATAATGATTTGCACTTCTGGCGAATATGGAGATATAAATATCATATTTGTGGAACGAACTTCTTGTTCTATTGCACCGAGAAAGGGAAGATGAAAACTGATCTATAAGTCACGCCATATCAGACTCAGAGTCACTGTCGCTGGATGCGGCACTGCGCGCAGCAGCATGGATTGAAGTTGTGTCCACCGCTAGGTTCGACAGCACATACACAAGCTTTCGAGCGCGTTCCCCTGAAAGCCTGTTGCGAATCCTTGTTCGCACGTTTTCGAAATGTGACCAGTTTCGTTCGCAGCTGGCGGTTGATTGTGGTATCTGCAGCAGTCGGCAAGCCAGGGGAGTTAGCGACTGGGTCTGCAAAGGCCTTGCCACCAGGTAGATGGGGCGACGTGCTTCGCTGTGTCCCAGACCCCTGTCCTGGATCAGATTCCTGCGGGTGTCCTGTACTCTGCTACGTTGGAAATCAAGAACCTAGGCTTGCATTTGGCTAAAACCGCTTACGTGCACAGCAGCCTATGTTATTTATGCCGTGTGTGTCGCGCTGTAGAATTTGCAGCCATTTTGTTCTACTTCAGCCGTGAGTGCAAGTATTAGTGTGTTTTTAAGTCAAGCCTGGATCTTATATGTGACCTGGCCTTCAACCCGCGTACTCGCAGCACGAACGTTTTAAAAGCACTACCTGGTACCGGCGATGACGACTGCTCTCCAGTCGTTCAACGATGCACACTGCAATGGTTTTCAAAGCAAAAACAAAAACCTAAACTAAAAGCAAGCAATCATAAAACCTTGAAAATGCATTGTGAAATTTTCGATGTTTCTTTCCATTTTTGCTCGTCTGAAAAAAACGAAAAAAAAAACGTTTTTTTTCCTCCAAAATTGGAGTGTTTTTTTCAGGCCTTCACATCTCTAGTCTTGACTGCGTCACCACATTCGCCTTTGTCGCTTTCATGTCACCGCGCCGTCGCACTTGGGTTGCGAATAGTCCGGAGAAATGGGGAAGCCGATGGGCGATGGTTCTGGAAGTTGCTTTTTATGTTTATCCGTCGCGGTCAACATATCTGCATGCTTAACGCTTGTAAAAGTGTACCAGAAGTTGTTGAGATTGCCGCTCCGTGGTTGAGTGTTGTGCGCGCAGAGTGCAAAGAGACAACCGCCTACGAAGAGCTGCACGTCGTCTCATCACACACTTGCACACATCTCATCACTCTACACACTCTCTCTCCTCACACCTCTGTCAAAATAAAAGTCTTTCCAACAACAACCACACCCACTATCAATAAGAAGACATGTTTAATTCCCCCAAAGAAGGGGAGGGAGGGAGGGAAAGGAAGAGGAGCGGAGAATAAGCAGGAGAAGGTACTGGGTTTGCTACCTTGCACTGCGTGAAAGGGATGGAGGTATAAAAGGGAAGGACAAGAAAGAAATAAGTTAGAAATGAAAAGTATGAAGTGAGTTTGCGTGTGAATAACGCCGAAGCGTTCAGCACTTGCGGCGAGCAAGAGATTTCTTACCGGGAGGACACGGTTTTCCGATGCATGCATGCAAACGAAGGAGAGTACTCATTACCGGCCGTACTCACCTATGGGGCAGAAACGTGGAGGCTAACAACGAGGGTTCAGCTTAAGTTAAGGACAACGCAGCGAGCTATGGAAATAAAAATGATAGGTGTAACGCTAGAGATCGGAAGCGGGCGGAGTGGGTGAGGGAACAAATGCTGGTTAATGACATCCTAGTTGAAATCAAGAGGAAGAAGTGGGCTTGGGCAGGGCATGTAATGCGAAGACAAGATAACCGCTGGTCCTTGAGGGTAACGGAGTGGATTCCAAGAGAAGGCAAGCGTAGCAGGGGGCGGCAGAAAGTTAGGTGGGCGGATGAGATTAAGAAGCTTGCGGTGATACGGTGGCCGCAACTGGCAAAGGACAGGGTTAATTGGAGAGACATGGGAGAGGCCTACCTTTGCCCTGCAGTGGGCGTAGTCAGGATGATGATGATGATGACGACGAATGAGAGTGAAGCGAGGCGTCGAAATCAAGGCTTTTGATCGCGTGAGGCATGCCTAGGGAGAAAGCATGAGACAAAGAAAAAGTCTGAATAAACTGCCACCATTAAATCTCGACACGGTTTTTTGAGGGGAAACGCGTACAGTTCCAAAAGCATAGAAACAAAACGTGGAAAGTAAGCGTTCGGATTAAGCGTCGAGATAAGACCGTTCTCCAAGCACGTGGGACACGGAAGCGAAAATGTATATAGGTTTGACTGGTTCTGAACATTGTGTAACACAGCAGCAATCTTTTGCATCAAAAGCAGGAACGGGAGCCGTTTCTAATCCCTTTTTTCGAACGTTTTCCGCTCGCCAACACGTCTCTTCTTCTCTCGCGAAAAGATGCCGGTCACTCTGGCGTTTTATTTTCAGCACACACTGCATGGTGATGCCGCGAAGGACGGCGAAGGCAGGAAGAGGCGCAGGAAAAAGCTTAATGAAAAGATAAGCTGACAGCTCGGACCCGTAATTCAAGATACGGCCAGATTACCCGGGCTGAGTTGAGGTGTTTAGGGACCCCCGTTGGGAGACGAGATGAAGCACGATAAGCACGTAGGAGCCCCTGCCGTGTTCTCGAGCTCTCGCGCAAAATGTCTGTATACGAGGCGACGCGGCAAGATTTCCAGCGTGGTATCTGATCCAAATGGAGGACGCGCGTGCGTTCTAGTAAGTTAGGCTACTCTACATGAAGGCACTTGCAAGAAAAGCCGACATGAAACTGAAAAAAGCGCCGAAATGAAACTGACTTGACCACTGGCTTGACCGCCCGATCGCCGAAGCGATAGTTCACGCACAATAGTATACGAAGCACAGCTGTTCTTCCTCGTTAAGGCAGCGCACCTATAGACTTCAAGCGTGTCTGGGTGGGCTGTTGTGAAGGGTAGGTGTCGACACACTGCATACGCTTTGCTCACACGTCGCACAGAGTTGTCACTGCGCGCGTAAGGCTGATCATCATGCGCAGAATTTATCAGAAACTTCGAGGCCACTGAGTTTGCGTTGCACCACACGATGTCTGGTATAACATCCCCCCCCCTCCCCCCTTCCCTTTAAAAGCGGGGCAAAACTTTCTTCGCTTCTGTAGAACTCTGTCGTTCCAGAGGGAGCTCTAAACGGCCCAGCAGCAAAACACTAAACTTTTGACAGTGCAATGTTATAAGTGAGCATGCGAAAAGTGAAAACACTGAGAACAAGGAGAGAGACGGAACCAGCCGTCAGACCTTTGCCAATAATGGAAGTCAACCATATCTCGAGCGCATGCATGCGCGTGGCGATAGCTCGAGACAAGGCGGACTACTTCCCGCGCCCGCAGGACGCTGCTCGACCAAGCGCAGAACCTCTGCCTACCTTGGTACCTCTTGGTACCAAGGGTACCAATAACGTTTTTGGTACCCTTGCTCATGTGCCTGCCCTGGCAACATGTACTCGAGGGCCAGTCGTAGAAGAGAGCCATGCACATCGCGGGAGCGTTGGGTTTCGCTGCAGCACCGCTCCGCAGCGGCAGATATGGCCGCAACCTCGGAGCAGTTCATAAAGTTGTTCAAACTGTCAATGTTATCATGCAGGCCGGGGAATTTCCCTTTTAGTTCTTTTTCTTGCGCATTCTACGCTTTTTCACTCCTCTCAGGAGAGCTGTGGCAAACTGGAAACCACAGCTGTCCGCCAGCTGCGAGCCGTCCAAGTCTTGCGCGCTGATCCGTCCTTCAGATGGACCTGTTCCACGATTTCTTAAGGATTTCTCGTCAGCGCTTGCGCAACAGGTGCACGACGACCTCTTTGCAGAAGGGAAGATTTCTCTAAAGAAGGGTTTTCTGGCGAGTTAGTTGGTGCTTGTCGGTCATGATTAAACTGCGCGAAAAAAACACGGACAGAGACAGAAAACACGTACACACACAGAGCGCAGAACGTTGCAGCTTTCCCTAATCTGTATTCACTCCGTTTGATACATCAGGTGCAACTCTACGGAAGGTACGGAAGCAGTCCGAACGAGGAAATAAAGCGTATTACTCCGCGTTTGTTTAGTGGCCGAGTGGTTTAAAAGGCACGAGGAAGCGACAGCATGCTTTCTCCCGTCTTGACCCGCACAGATGCACGGCTTAGTTAAGATGTTGGAGTGCAAAGAAGCACTGTGCTCAAATAATAACCGTTAATAACCGTCCTGGTAATTACTGCCTTTAATAATCGACGTCGCTAATAATCAACAAGAAAAGTACTAGTTGTGCAGCGCTTATAAACCTCTTCAACAGCGTCGCTTTGGCCGGCAGGACTATATAGGCATGTGTAATGTGCCCATTATGCTTATAACCTAAAGCTCATTTCTTGCTCTGTGGGAAAAGATGCGGGGAAACCTCCTGGCAACTGCATTCAGTCTTGTTCCTTCCAACACTATATATTCAGATGGCTAGTGCAGACGCTACCTTTAGAGGCAATAATAGAAGCTAGGGGTCCACAGTCGAAGGCCACACAATCGCCTGAAAACACAAGAACACGAACCGCTGCGTTCACTGCTTAGAGCCGCATCTAACAAAGTGTCTGTATGCCTGTCTATGCGGTTCGTGTGTGTACTGCACTCCGTTTTTTTTTTTTTTTTTTTGCTATCGTCACCTCTGAATCTCGTACTATACTGTAGCCAAGCGTACTTCTTCGGTCTTCATTCTGTAGTTTGGTTATCGGTGTCTCGCCTTTCAGTAAAAAAAAAAAAACCAACCAGGCTTCTGATCCGTTCGTGCTCGGTGCTGCGTAGGTAGAGCAATTAGGCCTAATTAACGTGAGGGAATTAAGGCTTTGCTTGTTTGTTTCCGCGTTAATTAAATCCTTTCGGATATTCTTAGCATCCTCGCTGCTTTTTACATTGATTTGCCGCAAAACATTCTTGATTATAACGGAAACTGGACAGCACTAACGAATACCAATATACCTCCTTGTTCGTGCAACCGAACGCGGCGGTACGCGCGGGTTCATAGATGAAGTGGGGGAAGGTGCGCTGCGACGGTGGTTGGGCAGGGAAAGACCAGGCAACCGAGCAGGGAAATCTAGGGAGCGAGGGATAAGATCTTTCGGTCATTGTTTATTTTTCCCGCGGAACTATATTCTCGAGGCTGGCATGTATGTAACCTGCTACTCCTTCTTTTCACCTGAAGTGAGAGAGGCTGGTGTTCTTTCATTTGCTCCCTTGCTTCTCTCCTAAAGAGGCCACGCGCCGACGGGGGCGTGCTATCGCGGTGGCGACGGCGGCGGCAGCATCCGCCATGGATATCGGTACGGGGGTCTGGGGAGGACGCTGGGGAAGGCGCGGCGCGAGCGGGGAGGCAGGCCCTTGGCGAGATGGCGGCGGCGGTGTCTTCCGGGGGCGAAGATCGATACGGCGTCCGCTCTTCACAGCGCTGTGCTTCTACGCGCCGTGTCGCTGGTTGGAATCGCTGTTTACTAGGTATGCTGCTGGGAACAGAGCGAGCTGCATGGAAGCAGTAAAAGACGTATCAAGGACGCCGATTTTAAAGCATCACGATCGACCTGTAGCTTTATACAGATGACATACTAGTGAAACTTTCTTGCATCCCCCCGTGCGCTCTTTCTGTTTTCGTTCCGATCTTGCTGGGATCAAAACAGCATTTAGCTACACCGTATAGCTGACCACGGCGAACGTTGAGCAAGGATGTACCTCGTGTCCGCAAGCAAGAATCCTTTCCACGGCTTAGCTACTGGGAAGAACACGCTTGAAACCGTTTCGTAAAATCATACGTTTGTTTACGTTGTACTGAGTAAACAAAATGTGTACCTACAAACGCTCAAAGATGATGAAATTACAGGGTCGTGGCACATTCCAGCAATATGTGGCGCCATAAGACCACCATTTCGTGAACTACGCTCTCTTTTGCAAAATGCCGAAGGTTTTTTGACTCAAGTAGTGTCTCACGTTAACTCCTTTTTTTTTTATTTTGGAGGAACCCCGAAAGACAGATTATATTTTTTAATAGTGCGATATCTTGGGAATTTTAAAGCAAACGAAGTATTGCACAGGTGTAGAGTATGCACTTTTTTTCTTACCGTTCAAAAAAAAAAAAAAACAATCGTGCAGAAAGCCAAAGCCACTACAGCAAGGCGGCTGAAGATGCGTCAAGACCACGAGAGCTCAGATCGAAGCAGCCGAGCATCTCAATTCGCTAGGAGTATCGGAGAGCTCTTGAAGTAAGCTCTACGCTCTGCACAATAAAGCTTGTCCAATAAAGCGCATCCAGAAGGGGAAATCTCACGCATGTAGTCTGAAAAGCGCGTTCGCGACTGGTCCCCATCTTGCTTTATAAAGCTACAAAGGCAGTGAGACGATGAAAACTGTGTTAAACTGGCAGCCTTATTCAGCTACATTAATAGGCCAGTCGAGATGTCAGCATACAAGCCGTCACATGAACGCGTGCGTGATCGAGGAACGATCTGAATGAAGAAAAAAAAGCAAAAACAGCACGGACGCGTATTAGCGATTAAGCGCTAATTAGATGGGTACCAAACACGAGCAAAAAGTCCGTTGTCTGTTCGCATAGCGCGAACGCTCCGTCCCGCCGCATTGCCCTCACTCTTAGTCGTTTTCTACGTGGTAAAAATCCCTGCTTACGCACTGATTCGAATGTAGTAAACATTCGCAGTTGTTTTTCTTTTTTTTTTTCCTAGAAAGTACAGTGACGAATTGAGACCAGCCAAATATGAGGGGACTCCAAAGTGAAAAGAAGACTCCCATATTTCCTCCCCAACGGTACACCAAAGCCTTTTTTCATCTTTATAATAGTCCTCTGAAAACGAAAAAAAAAACACAAAGGGAGCAAAGACTAGCAGATCTTTGCCGGGCTTAAAGCCAATACAAAATAGCAAAATGAGTTGAACACTAAAAAAAAAAAATAGCTAACACATCTTAAAGGAAGAACAGTTTTGTAACGGAAGTAAACAAATACAAAACTAGAAACGTGCTCAGAGTCCAAATCGCCGAGTCGTCGTTCGAGGATGAAAAAGAAAATAAAAAATAATGGTCGAATTGCGTGGTTATGCCAAATGCGAATTAGGTGTGCTAGCATTTCAGTTTTCACTTCGCTTCCGGTGTTCAGGTCCAGTGTTCACGGATGGCAGTTGTTCGGATATGCATTCCCTTGTTATGACTCGAGGTAGCGTGGCCAGTTTTTGCAACACCAAAGGGGACTCGTACAGGATGAGGAACAATCTGAAGCTTCGAAGTTGGCCAATTACAAAAACAAGCAGATTTAATGGTAAGAAACTAAGACACTTATTTACAAAAAAGAAGAACAAGGAATCAAAATTTAAGAGTTCATAGCGTCGAGCGTCTGGATGAGCCTGATACCCAAGGCTCAGAGGCACTGGATGAACCTATTACCACACGTCACTGACGCAGCTGGCCAAGACACCTGTTGAGAGCCCGCACGTGGGAACTGGCGAGGAAGATGCTAAGTCCGCATTCCTATAGCATTGTGTCCTGTTGACGTCACAGCCGCAGCTGCGCAGGCTTCCTCTGATTCGTTCCGGGTTTTTTTTTAAGACGAGGGACACCCTTTTTTCCCTGTCGTCGGTTGCTTCTCGAAGGGGAGGTCGTTTTCGCCGAGCCGAGTGTGGGAAGAGCCTCATCGGCCACTTCCCAGAAAGTCACCCTTTTCTGTGAGGTCATCGTGGGGTCAAGTTGAAGTCAAACGACCCGTCAAAATTGCCGCTACGTTGAATCTCCCTCCGTTTCATCTCGGGTCTCAAGATGGGTCGTAACACCCTACAGTCATAGATCCCAGGAAGTCTTCCAACCACTCCTGGCGCCGTGGTGCAGAGGTCAAACGACGTGCCATTGCATTTCTATGGCAGGTGCTGCCGTTGGTGAAACTTAGGTTGCCTGAGTTGGTTTGCGATCCCGATTGCGCTTCGCGAGCAGCCTCTCACGGTTAATTCAGCTGCCGCCTGACAGGAAACCGCCTTCAGACAAACACACAGCGGCTAAATGCGGGGACCCTTATAAAAATTTCTATAGACAGTCCATAGACTGTCTATAGACTTTAGTCTATGAAGTCTATAGACTGTCTATAGACAAATCCTTTAGACTGGTCTATAGACAGTCTATAGATTTATGGCCATACACTTTTAGTAGACTTTTGTCTATAGACAGTCTATAGACAAATGTCTACTGGAAGTCTATAGGTCTATAGGAAGTCTATAGACACAGGTCTATAGACAGTCTATAGACGATCTATAGACTTATGGTCATACATTTCCTATAGAGCTGTCTATAGACCGTCTATAGACATTTGTCTATAGACGGACTATAGACGACCTATAGACTTATTGCCATAGACTTCCTGTAGATTACTGTCTATAGACAGTCTACAGACAAAGGTCTACTGGTCCAGTAGACATATGTCTATAGACTGTCTATAGACATTCCATAGGTGTGTGTCCTGGCAGTGCTATAGACCTTTGTCTATAGACAGTCTATAGACCTCTGTCTACTAAACTATTAGTAGACCATTATCTATAGACTGCCTATAGACTGTCCACAATCATTGAAAAAGGTCACCAGACAGAGTTCACACATGAAACAATCAATATACTTACAAATTTAGTTTATTTCCAAGCTATCCAGGCTGGGAACATGCAATACATGCACCATAAGAATGCACCACAGTAACATAAAAGTTGAAAGTAACAGTCCGGCTAGTTTCCTCAGAAGCATTCTTGTGGCCTGTTGTCTGCAGTAAATCATCCGGACATGCTCACCTGTACAGCACAAAGGAAAAAAATAATATGAGAGGAACTGAAAAAAAAAATCCCATTCCATCTCTACACATGTGCTTTACAATGCAAGGCATATCCTGGCTCTGCCATTCTAGAAAGGCAATCTTGATCTTTTGGTTTGGTTTTATGGGGTTCAAGGACCCAAGGCGACACAGGCTACGAGACGCTGAAGTGAAAGGCTGGGGGAATAATTTCGGTCACCTATGCAGAGTACACAGGCCTTTAGCATTTTGCCTCTATTAAAATACGACCGCCTAGGCCGGAATCGAACTTGCATCTTTCAGGTCGCCATACGAACATGATAGCCACTGAGCTATCACGCCGGCTCAATCATTTCAGTAAATACACGACAGATTATAAGTGTCGTCATAAAACATTGTAACAAAGACCCCTAATCCCTGGAGCACTCTACTCTGAATCCAGTACTGATATTGATTTCTGTATGGCAATACTGTTACAGCCAATACTGATCTCTTTATGGCAATCCTTTTACACTATTTGTAACAGAAGACTTCGAACAATTGTGCCACATATCTGCATTGACTCGCAAGGAGCTGTTAAGAATGCCGCCTCCATACAATACAGATTCATTGCACCTTACAGAGGGATCCAAAAAGAAGAATATTGCAGCATTTATTCTTATAACCGCTATAGAAGAAGCGCTTCAGAATACCTTGCGTGAATTAAGCCTGGTACACCTGGCCAAATTTTTAACTGGCTCGGGTGTTGCATCGCTAATTGCACCTTGTAAAATAGGTGCCTTTCGGCTACACTGCTGGCATATTCCTGCTGTAATTTAACGAGTCAAATGTCATTTCGTGGTTCCTTTTTGTTCATATAATGTTTGAGTGCAGAACTTGCGTGTTTACATCAACGTTATCAGAAACATTCGTCTGCCACTACGAACAGCTGAAACAAGCGGCATGCGCAGCTATGGTTCTGGCCCATATGGCCTCATATCCTCTGGGTAAAGTACCACTCCTTTCATGGCGAACAACTCGTTTACCCAGATTAGTGCAAATGCGCCACCAGAACCATTGCTGCGTATTCCGCTTGTTTCGGCTCTTCGTAGCGGCAGACGATGAATATTTCTGATAACTTTGATCTAAACATGCAGGTACTCCACTCAAACATTATATTAACAAAAAGAAAGTATGAAATGCCATCTCACGCGTCAAATTACAACATGAATATTATGCCAGCAGTGTAGCCACAAGGCACCTTTTTACAAGGTGCATTTAGCGATGCAACACCTAAGTCAGTTAAAGATTTGGCCGATTGTACGTAAGCCGATACTCAAACGGGCACAAGCTATACAACACCAGCAGGCAGAAGCAACCAGTTCACCACAGATTTGCGCCTATAACTTGAAGCACAAAGACGGAACAGCATACTCGTACATCTGCGCTCTTAGAAACAAGCGGGTTGCAGCGCTTCCATGCCGCGCTCATTATTCAGAAAACTAATACAGCACACAGAGGCTGCAGCTGCGCCGTTTCAAAAGCAGTCGCGAGGTTGAGACAGCAAATTACTGTCACGATAAAATGCCGTCTGAAATTCACTTAGTTTTTCCTTCAAGTGCAGCTCCAACAGCGCAGTAAAGAGGTGTTTCTTGCATGGAGGCAGCCTAACCCAACGCTGCTAGAAAAATCAGCGAAAGCATTGAACGTGCTCAAAGTAGGAAGTATTTCAATGAAACAATTAACGCCTTCAACAGGCGCAGCTATAATAACACGAGAGCTTAATTCAATTTTAGGCTCAAATAAGCGGCGAGTCACATCGGCGCTTTCGTAACGTAGCAGTTTGAAATCAGAAACACATACTTTGCCTCTCGCGCAAATGTTATTCTAGAAATCTGTGCACGCGTGAGCGGGATTCATGAACGAACCACTCGGAACGAAATGTAAGCCACCTCTTGTCGAGCCGACCTTTACCCAGCTTTCAAAATGACGTGCCCGCAAGCCAGCGGCGGCGGCCAACGGCTCTGATGACAGACACGGACGAATCCATACGTGCGCAACGAAGGGGAGATGGGATGGAGCTCGTGGGTTCTTCGCGGTGTTTGAGCACGCCGGCCATTCGCGCCGGCAACGAATTTTATTCACCCATCACACTACAAGCATTCCTCCAGCGCCGCTTGAATACAACTTTGACAAACGTCTCGTGCTCCAGTCTATAGCGTTACAAGACACCTTTGCTGAAACGTCGGCGTCCACGACGCGCACCGAGCGAGCGTCCATACGTAGCAAGCAATGCACACCTTAAAAAGAACAGCACTCCATGGTCCAGACAGGCGATAACAAAAAAATAAGAAAATAAATGTAATCCACCACTGAACGAGAGTGTATGTAAGTACGTTTTCGGAGGTGCAAAGTAAATTGAGCTCACACGGCGCTAACTAACACACAGTTCCATTTCGGCCGTCATTCACAGGCTAAACGACATTTCTGGCCGCGCATCTACCTTGAAACACGAAAAATCTAGTAGACAGCTCGCGAGGAGCGGCTTATCATCAAAGGCATCGCACAGACTGCCTTTCCGCGCGTTAGTAAAGACAGCGGGACAGAGATAAGCGGCATCAGTCGAGAACCCGATGGCTTCCGCCTTAGAAACGAAGATAGGACGTTTGTAACTGCGCACATAATCTGTTCTGCACACATAGCTCTGCTTAGAGTGGTTTAGGAGACCAAATGAATAAAATATAAACGTGTAGACTTACCGTAAGCAGACGATGAAGCTGGATTTTGAAGAAAACGTAATCTGCGAAATACACGCCAACGCCATTGATGCAGCCACGCACAGGGTTGTTTGCAGCCCGAATGATTTTTCGCCGTCTCGCGGTAAAATGGGTATAACGTGAAACAGAAACCCATTTCACGGTCGTATCTTTACCGCTCGCACTCTTGCCGTGTGCAGCTTGATCTGATATCCAAGACCACAGAAGGCAATTGGTTTATAAGCTTAAATTCTTCGCTTACCCTCTAAAAATCTTATTGTTTTCGTGAAAACAGAACCGAAATCTAACTTCTTGTCGGTATACGCGCCGCATCTCCCACCGAATAGTACGTGGTACAATCATAGGTACAATTCTCAAATAATAATTATAAGGTTGCATAGCATAACGTCTTTTTTGCGTGTGTTCGTGTTTAGAAAACTGATATGCGCCACATCAGCGTGTCATCGGCTCCGAAGAAACAGGTGCAAGGGTAGGAACAAAAAAATACTGGCTTTGTGATTGTTGCGTCGCAGCACTTATTCACGTGAATACAAACTGCAAAGGTAGAAATGGCAGATGTTAATCGCACAGAGGACCAGGCTCTTTGAGATTAATGTAAGATGTTTCTAAGGGATGGGCGCTTCCTTGAATTCTCACACCCGTATTTCCCCCTTTATTTTCAGGACGTTTTAAAGAGAAATGTAGAACCGTTGATGAAATGTTTCTGATTTCAGCGTGTTGGACAGTAACGATCGAAAGATGGAATGGAATTGTGTAGAGCGATTCCTTTAAGAGACAGCGTATTCGTTCGATGTAGTACAGTTTGCGGGCGCCCTTACTTCAAGAACGGCTGCCTTTCCTCGGCTTACTTGTTAGCATTAAATATCTAATTGTATTGACAATACAAATCACGGTATAACGAAAAGGAGCTTGTGAATGCTCCTGAAAACAATATACAGGAGGGTGTTGTAATGGCATTACGCAATACTTTGCCTGCCCTGTACGGGACCCCCAGCTTGCTTACTTATGTGATATGCTCGAGCGCGTCCAAAATAATGCTGCGAGATTTGTGTCCATTAATTACAGCTTCTCAACTAGTGTCACGTCTCTTAAAAACCACCTTGGCTGGGGATCTTTAGCTAACCGTAGGAAACATTTGAGATTACAAATCATACATCGCATCTATTTTGGAAAGCTGAGCATTGACAAAGACCGGTATCTGCTTCAACCTCACTTTTTTTCTAGACGAGTTGATCATCAGTGGAAGATCCGAGAGATTAAGTGTCGCACAGATGTTTACAAAACCTCGTTCTTTCCACGGACGATCAATGAGTGGAACAGGCTACCAGCCGGCGTCACTGAGTGCTGCACGGAAGGTCAATTCCACGCATTCTTATCTGATGTATGACGTGGCGCGCAGTTGTATTGCGCGTGTCTTTTTCATTTCATTAGTGTTATTTTATTTGTGGAGCGTGGTTGTCTTCCTTCAGTGCATGCTTTTCCTCATCTATTAGTTGTGTGATTGTATTTCTGTTATATGTGTACTTTCGGCCAAATGAGCAGAAGTTATTGTGTCCCCCCCCCCCCTGCAATAATGCCTTCGGGCGCTGCAGGTATCTGTAATAAATAAATAAATAAATAAATAAATAAATAAATAAATTTCCGTAATAGCGAAGGCAGTGCGGGACTCCCGACATAGTTGCGGTCACTAGATGCAGGTCCCCTCAACATGCAGTGCCAAAAGAAATTGACATTGTTCTGGATTTAGTCGAAAGTCAGTGTATCGAACATTGTTAGATAAAATTACCATTGTTATAGACTGGTCTATAGGCAGTAGACTATCTATAGTGTACAGTCTATAGACGAAAGGAAATTGAGGTAGTTGTAGACAGTAGTCTATAGAGAGTCTATAGACCGTCTATAGACAAAAGGAAATTGAAGCAGCTATAGACCGTGGTCTATAGAGAGTCTATAGACCGTCTATAGACGAAAAGAAATTGAGGCAGCTATAGACCTTGGTCTATAGAGAGTCTATAGACCGTCTATAGACGAAAGGATATTGTGGCAGCTGTAGACCTTAGTCTATAGACCGTCTATGGACGAAAGGAAATTGAAGCAGTTATAGACTTTAGTCTATAGAGAGTCTATAGACAAAAGAAAATTGAGGCAGCTATAGACCTTAGTCCATAGCGAGTCTATAGACCGTCTATAGACGAAAGGAAACTGAAGCAGTCATAGACTTTAGTCTATAGACAGTCTATAGACAAAAGGAAATTGAGGCAGTTTTAGACCTTAGTCTATAGCGAGTCTATAGACCGTCTATAGACGAAAGGAAATTGAAGCAATTATAGACTTTAGTCTATAGACAGTCTATAGACAAAAGGAAATTGAGGTGGCTATAGACCTTAGGCTATAGAGAGTCTATAGACCGTCTATAGACGAAAGGAAATAGAGGTAGTTATAGACTTCAGTCTATAGAGAGTCTATAGACCGTCTATAGACAAAAGGAAATTGAGCCAGCTATAGACTTTAGTCTATAAAGTGTCTATAGACAGTCTATAGACAAAAGGAAATTTGAGCCAGCTATAGACTTTAGTCTAGGAAGTGTCTATAGACAGTCTATAGACAAAAGGAAATTGAGGGAGCTATAGACCTTAGTCTATAGAGAGTCTATAGACAGTCTATAGACGAAAGGAAATTGAGGCAGCTATAGACCTTAGTCTATAGAGGGTCTATAGACAGTCTATAGACGAAAGGAAATTGAGGCGGCTATAGACCTTAGTCCATAGAGAGTCTATAGACCGTCTATAGACAAAAGGAAATTGAAGTAGCTATAGACTTTAGTCCATAGATTTTCTATAGACTGTCTATAGACAAAAGGAAAAGTCTATATGATGGCTATAGAGTCTATAAAAAGTCTATAGAAAGTCTATAGACCATTTTTATAAGGGGAATGGCCACTATAAGCGCAATCGCTCTAAAAAAATTAAGTGATCAATGCAATTGATACTTGGTTGATTGGTTTATTGGGGTTTAACGTCCCAAAGCAACTCAGGCTATGAGGGACGCCGTAGTGAAGGGCTCCGGAAATTTCGACCGCCTGGGCCCTTATAAAAATGGTCTATAGATTTTCTATAGACTTTTTATAGACTCTATAGACATCCTATAGACTTTTACTTTTGTCTATAGTCAGTCTATAGAAAATCTATAGACTAAAGTCTATAGCTGTCTCAATTTCCTTTTGTCTATAGACGGTCTATAGATTCTCTATAGACTTAAGTCTATAAATACCTGAATTTCCTTTCGTCTATAGACGGTCTATAGACACTCTGTAGACTAAAGTCTATAGCTGGCTCAATTTCCTTTTGTCTATAGACGGTCTATAGACTATCTATAGACTAAGGTCTATACCTGTCTCAATTTCCTTTTGTCTACAGACAGTCTATAGACTCGCTATAGCCTAAGGTCTATACCTGCCTCAATTTCCTTTTGTCTATAGACTCTCTATAGACTAAAGTATATAATTGCTTCAATTTCCTTTCGTCTATAGACGGTACATAGACTCGATATACACTAAGGTCTATAGCTGGCTGAATTTACTTTTGTCTATAGACGGTCTATAGACTATCTAAAGACTAAGGTCTATAGCTGTTTCAATTTCCTTTCGTCTATAGGTCTATAGACTCCCTATAGACTTAGGTATATAACTACCTCAATTTCCTTTCGTCTATAGACGGTCTATAGACTCGATATAGACTAAGGTCTATAGCTGCCACAATTTCCTTTTGTCTATAGACGGTCTATAGACTCTGTATAGACCAAGGTCTATAGTGCCTCATTTTCTTTTTGTCTATAGACGTTCTATAGACTATAGTCTATAGCTGGCTCAATTTTCTTTCGTCTATAGATGGTCTATAGACTGTCTATTGACTAAGGTCTATAGCCTCAATTTGCTTTCGTCTGTAGACGGTCTATAGACTCTCTATAGACTGCGGTCTATAGCTGCTTCAATTTCCTTTCGTCTATAGACGTTCTATAGACTCTCTATAGACTACAGTCTACAACTACCTCAATTTCCTTTCGTATATGCACTGTACACTATAGTCTGCTGTCTATAGACCAGTCTATAACAATCCTAATTTTATCTAACAATGTTCGATACACTGACTTTCTACTAAGTATAGAACAATGTCAATTTTTTTTTGCACTGCATGCTGCGGGGACCTGCATCTGGTGACCGCAATTATGTCGGGAGTCCTCCACCTCCTTCGCTATTACGGAAATTAAAAAAGTATTGCGTGAGGACATTACAACACCCTCCTGTATATTTTCAGGAGCCTTGACAAGCTCCTTTTCGTTATATCGTGGCGTATATTGTCAATACAATTAAATATTTCATGCTAACAAGTAAGCCGCGGAAAGGCAGCCGTTCTTGAAGGGCGCCGCAAACTGTACTACATCGAATGAATACGCTGTCCCTAAGAGTAATCGCTCGACACAATTCCTTTCCATCTTTCGATCGTTACTGTCCAACGCGCTGAAATCTGAAACATTTCATCAACGCTTCTACATTTCTCTTTAAAATGTCCTGAAAATAAAGGGGGAAAGACGGGTGTGAGAATTCAAGGAAGCGCCCATCCCTTAGAAACACCTCAGAATAGTCTTCTGTGCGATTAACATCTCCCATTTATACCTTTGCAGTTTGTATTCACGTGAATAAGTGCACGGACGCAACAATCACAAAGCCAGTATTTTTTCGTTCCTACCCTTGCACCTGTTGCTTTGGAGCCGATGACACGCTGATATCGAGCATATCAGTTTTCTAAACACGAACACACGCAAGAAAGACGTTACGCTATGCAACATTATAATTATTATTTGAGAATTGTGCACATACTATTCGGTGGGAGATGCGGCGCGTATACGGTCAAGCAGTTAGATTTCGGTTCCGTTTTCACGAAAACAATAAGGTTTTTACAGGGTATGCGAAGAATTTACGCTTATAAACCAGTTGCCTTCTGTAGTCTTGGATATGAGATCAAGCTGCACACGGCAAGAGTGCGAGCGATAAAAATACGACCGTGAAATGGGTTGCTGTTTCACGTTTTACCGTTTTACCGCGAGACGGTGGAAAATCATTCGGGCTGCAAACGACCCTGTGCGTGGCTGCATCGGTGGCGTCGGCGTTTTTTTGCGCGGATTACGTTTTCTTCAAAATCCAGCTTCATCGTCCACTTACGGTAAGTCTATACGTTTATATTTTATTCATTTGGTCTCCTAAACCACTCTAAGCAGAGCTGTGTGTGCAGAACAGATTATGTGCGCAGTGACAAACGTCCTATCTTCGTTTCTAAGGCGGAAGCCATCGGGTTCTCGACTAATGCCGCTTATCTCTGTGCCGCTGTCTTTACTAACGCGGGGAAAGGCAGTCTGTGCGATGCCCTTGATGTTAAGCCGCTCCTCGCGAGCTGTCTGCTAGAGTTTTCGTGTTTCAAGGTAGATGCGCGTCCAGAAATGTCGTTTAGCCTGTGAATGACGGCCGAAATGGAACTGTGCGTTAGCGCCGTGTGAACTCAACCTCCGAAAACGTACTTACATACACTCTCGTTCTGTGGTGGATTACATTTATTTTCTAATCTTTGTGTTATCGCCTGTCTGGACCTTGGAGTGCTGTTCTTTTTCAGGTGTGCATTTCCTTGCTAGTTATGGACGCTCGCTCGGTGCGCGTCGTGGACGCCGACGTTTCAGCAAAGGTGTCTTGTAACGCTACAGACAGGAGCGCGAGACGTTTGTCAAAGTTGTAGTCAAGCGGCGCTGGAGGAATGCTTATAGTGTGATGGTATAAAATTCATTACCGGCGCGAATGGCCGGCGTGCTCAAACACCGCGAAGAACCCACGAGCTCCATCCCATCTCCCCTTCGTTGCACACGTACGGATTCCAACATGTATGTCATCAGAGCCGTTGGCCGCCCCCGCTTGCCTGCGGGCACTTCATTTTGAAAGCTGGGTAAAGGTCGGCTCGACAAGCGGTGGCTTACATTTCGTTCCGAGCGGTTCGTTCATGAATCCCGCTCACGCGTGCACAGATTTCTCTAATACCATTTGCGCGCGAGAGGCAAAGTATGTGTTTCTGATTTCAGACTGCTAAGTTACAAAAGCACCGATGTAATTCGCCGCTTATTTGCGCCTAAAATTAAATTAAGCTCTCGTGTTATTATAGCTGCGCCTGTTGAAGGCGTTAATTGTTTCATTTAAATACTTCCTACTTTGAGCGCGTTCAATGCTTTCGTTGATTTTTCTAGCAGCGTTGGGTTAGGCTACCTCCATGCAAGAAACACACCTCTTTACTGCGCTGTTAAGGCTGCACTTGAAGAAAAAACTAAGTGAATTTCAGACGGTTTTTTATCGTGATAGTAATTTGTTGTCTCAAACTCGCGACTGCTTTTGAAACGGCGCAGCTGCAGCCTCTGTGTGCTGTATGAGTTTTGTGAATAATGAGCGCGGCATGGAAGCGCTGCAACCCGCTTGTTTCTAAGAGCGCGCGCAGATGTATGAGTATGCTGTTCCATCTTTGTGCTTCAAGTTATAGGCGCAAATCTGTGGTGACCTGGTTGCTTCTGCCTGCTGGTTTTGTATAGCTTGTGCCCGTTTGAGTATCGGCTTACGTACACCTGGCCAAATCTTTAACTGGCTCTGGTGTTGCATCGATAAACGAATCTTGTAAAAAAGGTGCCTTTTGGCTACACTGCTGGAATATTCATGTTGTAATTTGACACGTGAGATGGGATTTCATAGTTTCTTTTTGTTAATTTAACGTTTGAGTGGAGTACTTGCGTGTTTCGATCAAAGTTATCAGAAATATTCATCGTCTGCTGCTACGAACAGCCGAAACAAGCGGAATACGCAGCAATGGTTCTGGTGGCGCATTTGCACTTACTCTGGGTAAACGACTTGTCCGCCATGAAAGGAGTGGTGGTTTACCCAGAGGATGAGGCCATATGGACCAGATTCATTGCTGCGTCTGCCGCTTGTTTCAGCTGTTCGTAGTGGCAGACGAATATTTCTGATAACGTTGATCTAAACACGCAAGTACTGCACTGAAACATTATATGAACAAAAAGGAACCACGAAATGACATTTCACTCGTCAAATTACAGCATGAATATGCCAGCAGTGTAGCTAAAAGGCACCTTTTTTACAAGGTGCATTTAGCGATGCAACACCAGAGCCAGTTAAAAACTTGGCCGGGTATACCAGGCTTCACGCAGGGTATTTTGAAGCACTTCTTCTATAGCGGTTATAAGAATAAATGCTGTAATATTCTCCTTTTTGGATCCCTGTGTAAGGTGCACTGAATCTGTATTTTATTTAACAGCTCCTTGCGAGTCAGCGCAGATATGTGGCACAATTGTTCGAAGTCTTCAGTTACAAATAATGTAAAAGGATTTATTGCCATACAGAAATCAGTATCAGTACTGGATTCAGAGTAGAGTGCTCCAGGGATTATGGGTCTTTGTTACAATGTTTTATGAAGACACTTATAATCTGTCGTGTATTTACTGAAATTATTGCGCCGGCGTGATAGCTCAGTGGCTATCATGTTCGTCTGGCGACCTGAAAGATGCAGGTTCGATTCCGGCCTAGGCGATCGCATTTTAATAGAGGCAAAATGCTAAAGGCCTGTGTACTCTGCACAGTTGGCCGAAATTATTCCGCAGCCTTTCACTTCAGCGTCTTGTAGGCTGTGTCGCCTTGGGTCTTTGAACCCCATAAAACCAAACCAAAAGATCAAGATTGCCTTTCTAGAATGGCATAGCCAGGATATGCCTTGCATTCTAAAGCACATGTGTAGAGATGGAATGGGAATTTTTTTTTCAGTTCCTCCTATATTATTTTTTTCCTTTGTGCTGTACAGGTGAACATGCCCGGATGATTGACTGCAGACAACAGGCCGCAAGAATGCTTCTGAGGAAACTAGCCGGACTGTTACTTTCAACATTTATGTTATTGTGGTGCATTCTTATGGTCCATGTATTGCATATTCCCAGCCTGGATAGCTTGGAAATAAAACTAAATTTGTAAGTATATTGATTGTGTCATTTGTGAACTCTGTTGGTGACTTTTTTCAACGGTTGTAGACTGTCTATAGGCAGTTTATAGATAATGGTCTACTAATAGTTTAGTAGACAGAGGTCTGTAGACTGTCTATAGACAATGGTCTATAGCACTGCCAGGCCACACACCTATGGAATGTCTATAGACAGTCTATAGACATATCTATACTGGACCAGTAGACTTTTGTCTGTAGACTGTCTATAGACCGTAATCTACAGGAAGTCTATGGCCATAAGTCTATAGGTCGTCTATAGTCCGTCTATAGACAAGTGTCTATAGACGGTCTATAGACAACTCTATAGGAAATGTATGACCATAAGCCTATAGATCGTCTATAGACTGTCTATAGACATGTGTCTATAGACTTCCTATAGACCTATAGACTTTCAGTAGACATTTGTCTATAGACTGTCTATAGACAAAAGTCTACTAAAATTGTATGGCCATAAATCTATAGACTGTCTATACACCAGTCTAAAGTATTTGTCTATAGACAGTCTATGGACTTTCTATAGAAATTTTTATAAGAGGGGGGGGTCTTTAACGGGCACTGACATCGCGCAGCACATGGGCCTCTGGAATTTCGCCTTCATCGAAATTCGGCCGCCGCGGCCGGGATCGAACCCGCGTCTTTTGGGTCAGCAGCCGAGCGCCGTAACCACTGAGCCACCGTGGCGGGGCCGTACTTGATACGGTAAAAATGATTAGCATTAGGCGTATTCTTTTTGCGGTCTCTTATATGTGTTTACTAGTTCCACTTGTGCGTCGAATGACTGAGACACACATTTATTAAAACTCAGGAGCATTTAGCCTTCTTTATTGAAGGCACTAGAACCAAGTCCTAAGACCAACTATCCCAATATGACACGCCGTACCTCCTCTCCCCACCTTTCGACTCTGATTGGTGACCGCAGTGTCCATCTTGCCACCCGTCGCCCCCCACCCTCTCTTCTTTCCTCGTTTTTCCTCTCTCTCCCTGAAAGTGGAGAGGGGATCCCTTATACCCTTTCTGTACTTTGCCGCCTGCCAACCGAGGCTAATGAAAACGGTTCAGCACTGAGCTGTGGAAACAAAAATGATAGGTTTAACCTTAAGAGATCAGAAGCGGGCGGTGCGGGTGAGGGAACAAACGCGGGTTAACGACATCCTAGTCGAAATCAAGACGAAGAAATGGGCTTCTGCGGGGTATTTGTAATGTGAAGGCAAGATAACCGCTGGTGCTTAAGGGCAACAGAGTGAATTCCAAGAGAAGGCAAACGTAGCAGGGAGCGGCAGAAAGTTAGGTGGGCGGATGTGATTAAGAAGTTTGCGCGAATACGGTGGCCGCAACTCTCTAAACAATTTTCACTTCTTTTCGATGTTCCCGGACAGAAGTAGCTGTTCGGGCAGCTTGAGCAGTTCCATTTTTCCTGCCGCTTTAGTGACGCTCCTTCGTTTCTTTTTCAAGCCACTGCTTGAGAGGCCGACGGTCGGCCCACTTCTGACACCATGTTACAGTCAGGTCATGCAAGAACAGAATGAACGTTTATTCATAGAAGGAGCTCATTATACAGAGACTTTGCCCATGCAGGCACTTGTCGGCGTAATCGGCAGTGGTTGGTGCGGGACGTGGCTGGTATATACGCACAGCGCATGCGCATCCTGTACGATACACAAGTTAGTAAAAGGCTTGCAGGCGCTTACCTACATACTGCCTTCAACGCTGTACACACTTGGTATTAAGAAAGCACCAGTTTCTTCTCAATCTTTCGAGAGCTTGATTTATTGTTTCTTTGAGATGATTTATTTATTTGTTTTGAAAGGGGGTTCGCGTACTAGTGACCTCAGCTATACAGTTCACCAAACAGCTGAGCGGACGGCAGCAAAATCACAGTCAGTCTGCACAGCCAGAGAGCTGGAGCCGCGCGCCGGCACACTTCGTCGTCAACTTCTTCGTCTGCCATCGAGGCAACCTGAGGCGCATTCATAATAGTTCAGGCGCGTTCATTCTAATTCACTACAATTAGAATTGTAGTGAATTAGAATGAATTAGTGTCAGTGATTCACGAAAAACTCTGCCGCCGCTTGCGCAAAGTCACGACGCCATTTACGGGTATCTCGCTCCGCACCGCTAGTGAACAGTGCATTGCCCCTCTCGCCTCGTGCACAGCACGAGTCATCATTGACGATATATTGTATCCAGTCGAATTGTTGGTGCTGTCCTCATGCTCGCATGACATAATTCTCGGGTGGGACTTTCTGTCACACAACAACGCCGTCATCGATTGCGCCCGCGCTGAAGTTGAATTTTCTCCTTTGTTTGACGAGCTTACTACTGAAACCTCTGCCCCCTTGCCACTCAAGGTCACTATCGCTGAAGATGTTGAAGTAGCGCCGGGAGCATCTGCCCTTGTTTCCCTGTCGTGCCGTGCCGCGTCGGATGACATCGTTTTATTTACGCCGTCTGCTTCCTTTGTACGCCGGAAGAACCTGCCGCTACCTTCTGCTGTCCTCGATGTTCGGCGGGGTGTCACGAAGATGCTGCTCTACAATCCATCCTCGTGTGCCCTTACCCTGCTACCTGGTGAGTCCCCTGGCTGCATTCAACCGGTCTGCCTTCTCTCTGCCCTTAATGTCCACGAGGCAGCCAGCGGTCCCTCTCTAAACGCCATGCATTCCGAGCTCGCTACTGAACCTGAGGCGCATTCATAATAGTTCAGGCGCGTTCATTCTAATTCACTACAGTTTGTTATTACCTTCAAGGTACAGTTGTGCATTGCAGAGGGGACGGGCAAGTACAAAAGCAAATGATACAAACTTGAACTAAAGATACAAGACATAAGACCAAATCATTCCAAATGAGGGACGCCGCAGTGGAGGGTTCGGGATAATTTCGACCACTTCGGTCTCTTTAACGTGCACTGACATCGTACAGTACACGGGCCTCTAGCATTTCATCTCCATCTATATGCGACCACCCCGGCTAGGATCGAACCCGCGTCTATCGTGCCAGCAGCCGAGCACCACAACCACTGAGCCACCGCGGCGGCTTCTGTCTAAATTGCCGTGCAAAGCATTAGTGAAACAGGTGAGATGAGTTTCACATCATTAATTTTTACAGAATCCGTGCTGGGTGAGAGTGAAAAAGTCGTTATTTTCAAGAAAATTAGGTAGATCAGCGGTGCGGTAGAAGAGCGGTGCGGGTGTCTCGTACTGCAGCATGTTTTATGTGCTTTCACGATCCTCTGATTACGTCGTGAGCTGGTGTTTACTTTTTCCTATTCCAAGGAATAAAACTTCAGTTGGTAGATTGCGCTTAACCTCAGCGTTTGTCCAGTTTCTATGTCCGTGTACAACTAAGCAGCGCAGCATTTATTAGAAGATGTGCCAACTAGCCCAGTCCCAAGCACTTTTTATCTCGTACTCCTTTCCCAGCGCCTGACTGGGACCGGCGAGCAGGCAGCGACCACGTGGCAAGCATGTGTGACACATACTCGTGGGCGTGGCTAGCGCGCCCTCTCGCCACATAGTTTCGGTTTCGCCCTTGTGCGGCCCAGAAGTACCTTGTGCTCCAACGGCGACACAAATGACATCTTGGAAAATATAAAACCTGATATGGATATTACTTACGGTGCACAATACACGCCTCTTAATAAATAAAAAGCCTGGCGGTAATGGTTAAAAAGTTAACTATCCAATATTAGTGAACCAGTCGACTAGTTAGTTCGTCTTAGCTGTATACTGATGCATTATACCGCTAACAAAGCTATGTCTAAAAAGCACTCTTATAACTCAATAAGCTTGTTTTTAAAAATTGCCGACAGTCTAGGTGAAACACCCGGTATAGGTAAGCAAAAAGAGAAGTTGACCTAATTAATTCATCCTCATACCAAAAACCCAAAATAAATGACCCCATGTTTTTATAGAACGCATGGTCGTAATGCATCGTTTCCCACGCACGTGAATGAATGCTGGAGCAATAGAAAAAGTTCCCATATCGCAGTGTTGCGCAATAGGCGAAATTGATGGAATGGCCGCATTTTAAATTTCGCTCTCATTAGTGCATGCAACCGCTTGCGCCGACAGCGACGCCACTTACACCAGAGAAAATATGGCACGCAGCTGCTGCTGTGAAGAAGAATGTGGAAAAGAAGAAAGAGCTAGAAAGCTCAGGGCTATACAGGACGATTGGAGTCGCTTAGGTGGGCACCTTTGCGAACGATTAACGGCGCGGCCAGGCGTGGCCGTCGCACGGTAGCGACGCATTCGCAAAACAACTTGGGCTTCCATTAGAGAAGAGGCACCACGCCCACAAGTCACATGCACCGGTTTCATATAGAGTCTGATCGACCAGTTGAGGTTCAGGCACGTTGGCGTGCTCACGAATATGCTTACACAGCGCGGTATCCCAGAGGAAAGTGAATCACGCTCGCATGAGCGCAGCCACCATGGTGAATGCTCGTGAACACGGCTTTTGCGCTTGCAGCGGAACCTTGAAAAAAAAAAAAGCCGCCGTGGTGGCTCGGCGGTTATGTTGCGCGACTGCTGACCCGAAGGACGCGGGTTCGAGGCTGGCCTCAGGTAAATTGCTTTTTGAGGAAAGGAAATGGCACAGTATATGTCTCACATATCTCGGCGGACACCTGAACCGCGCCGTAAAGGAAGGAAGGAAGGAAGGAAGGAAGGAAGGAAGGAAGGAAGGAAGGAAGGAAGGAAGGAAGGAAGGAAGGAAGAGAGAAAGGTGCCGTAGTGGAGGTCTCCGGATTAATTTCGACCACCTGGGGATCTTTAGCGTGCACTGACATCGCACAGCACACGGGCGCCTCTTGTGTTTCGCCTCCATCGAAACGCGGCCGCCGCGGTCGGGTTCTAACCCGGGTACTCCGGCTCGGTAGACCAGCGCCTTACCACTGAACCACCGCAGCCGCTGCGCTTCGATGGAGGCGAAATGCTAGAGACTTGTGTACGGTGCACGTGAAGCTCTCTCGCAGCTCGACCACAGAAAAGTAGGAAAATTGTGGAAGCCCCACTTGCTGCTGTATTTGAAAATGGTATACAAAGATTTTTTCGTATATCAGAAAATGTGTGAAGTCACGGTACCAAATGGAATGTCAGCGAAATATATGTCATGAAGAGATGTGACCTAGTTCTGACTTTCTCGCAACCCTAGACTGAAGAACAACCGAGGCAGAGGTGAACTGCGTTCTTTCCTCTGCAGAGGGGAGTCGTCGTGCAACGGAGAGACAAAACAAAAAAAAAATCTCCGCCATGCTGGGTTTGAGCGGGAAACGGGACGCATTCCACTCCCACGCCTCAGCGGCGGAACGGCGTCGCCACGCCCTTGAAAAGAACGAACGCCGGTTGCAACGTTGAGTTGCAACGACAAGAAAAAAAAAGAGAAAAAAATATGACGAGCAAAGAAAAGTACTACGATCCACGCTGTTTCACAGATGTCTGTCTCGACGACAGTGAAACGCATTCCACGAAAGGCAAAATGCTACTATTCCGCAGCTTTCGAGCTTTTCGGAATTTTTTGCACACGCGTTCAAACACACATCGCTTCTTTTCTCATGCAGAAAATAAAAGAACAAACTCTTTCGCCTAAATTCATGGCTCTTAACAGGGAATAATTGCATTCCGAGAGCAAATTACATCAACTAACTTTATTTTTCGAAACCTCGCTGTCTGAAATCCTATATTGTCACTCAACAACTGCATGCATGGGAGTCACGTGATGGGAGTATACTGCACACAAAGTCCCATGCCCAGCTGGGAACAGCAAAATGAACGTGGAGGAGTAGAACTGGAACCTCTGTGCCGCGCTGACGGGAGAAAAAATGAACGAATTTTTAAATGAGCACTTATGCTTAGAGCTGAGATCACTATCATCCGAATCGCACCATGAAGGTGCTTCGCGAATGAGAGAAATCAAAAGCCCTGAAAGTTTTGACTGTTCGCTTGGCTCATAAAGGTTGCCCGCGCAATTTCCTTCCTGGGCATACTCTGTCCTTTTATAAATACGGTCCGCAATTCACCTTGTAGTCGGCCTAGACGACTCGATCCCGACGGCTCTACGTCAGCCTGCTTTTCGTATGCTCGTATACCTCAATTTTCTGTTTCTCTTTTCATATTTATTCAGTAACACAAGGTTAAAAAGCCACCTGTCACATGTCTTGCATCACAGTGGGAAAGGGAGCACCTACAGGAAGGTGCGACCTGCAGGTCGCACCTTCCTGTAGGTGCTCCCTTTCCCATTATGATGCAAGACATGTGACAATTTTTTTCTAATCTTATGTGACTGAATAAATATGATGGGGAAATGAGCACCTACAGGAAGATGCGAGCGGCAAGTCGCGCTCAGAACCCATTATAGATCTTTCGACGCATATGAGCCGAATCCAGAACATCTATGAAGTCAATCTGTGCATTCCATTCAAAACGGTATGTCCGCCGCCAAATGGAGGCTTATAGACGACAGCCAGCATTAACCCTTATTGCGACTGCAATGACCACTTCATCTTCATGAGTGGCCCATCAGTGCGGATGACGAGGGCACGCTGCGAAGACTTGAATGCCTTCCCTCGGCCAGTCGTGCCCCGCCCAGGTCCTTCAGCAGGTCGGCGACGCATCGATCAAACACTCTGGCGCATCGATAAAGCACTCTGGCGTCCGCTTTGATGCGATTAGTTGGCGCCACGAGTTCTGTCATGAAATGCTGCCGCAATCGAGTGAGTGTGCCATAAATAGCTCAGTAATTTGGCAGTGCTCGCTCAGTGTGCTTGATTAGAATTTTTTTTATGATTGACCTTGCTCATGATTCAACACAGTAGGAGCAACAGGTCAACAATATAACCTGCCAACCAATTACGAAAACTGCAAATGAAAATGCAACATATGAATGCTTTGTGAGGAGAGGAAAGGCGCAGCAATGCATGTCGCACTCTCGATGGACACGTGAACTCCGCCGTTGAAAGAAGGAGCGAAAGAAGCCAGAGAGGAAATAGGCGTCGAAGTAGAAGGCTTCGGATCAATTTCGTCCATTCCGGCTTCGGTGTGCTCTGCCCGTGTGCACGGCGAACGGGAGTTTTTATTTTTCGCCTCGATCGGAATGCGGCTGCCATCCATGGGCGCGGCATTCGATCCCGCGACCTTGGATTATTACAGCAGCATTTAAATTATACTTCGACCACCGAAACTTCATGTTTAGCGCAGGAGAACAACTAGCACACATTTTTGAACGGATATACGTTAATATGGATTGGAGACACGTTTGAACCGTAGGGTAAAGCTGTGCTGTCTCTATGAACCCACCACAGCACACGCTTCAAATCGAGTCTACCAGCAGCTCTGCTATTTTGCGTGTCACCGACATCACAGCACGGTACATGAAACATTCACCTAACACGCGCGCATGCATGAGAGGTCACGAAGGCATGACGGGGAATAAGGCAGTAAACGGTCTAGCTCGAAAACTCACTAACCGGGCGGATTCATACCCTTACGTCACCTTCATCACTATAGTGATGTTTGAGGCGGTCCCCGCATACGGGATATATCCCGTATGCGGGGACCGCCTCAAACATTTCACATTGGAAAGGAGAGTCTTTACACCACCACCCATATAACTAGACACTTCAGAAGCTATTGACTGGAGGCTGATACAAACAAACACGTATCCCAACCTGTCCGTTTGGAATAAGTTTAGCACTGCGCAATACCCCGCGCTTTGCCCCTAGTGTGGTGCTTGTCCCACGCTTTTTCATATATACTGGGCCTGTGCGAACAAGCCTAAAGACTTAGCAGCGAACATCCCGTCATACGAGTTGTGTGGGGGGGGGGGGGGGGGGGGGCGGCCCTGACCAGCGGAGAGCCAAGCACACATCACATGCTACAGTCCGGCTAGTACGCAAGTCGGCAAGCCAGTGGCGTCCTGTATAGGGATACCACCCTGACCTGTTCGGTACCTTTCATTTTCCCTCTCTCTTCTTTTGGAAAATAAATTTGTTACCGTCATCCTCGCGCTTTCTGTGAAAAATAAAAAGTTTTATCGTCATCATCTTCAGGCAAAGGTGAGAGGAACTCTTGTGCTAGGTCATCCGTAGCTTAAGACTTAGATGAGGGTGCTGAAAGTCCCACCACGTGGCTTACAAGCAAGCCCTTTGGCCTGTATATTTTTGACGGGGGCTGCACCTCACGGCTCGGGTCTACTAGGATAGCATTAAGTCTCCTTGGCCAACGAGCGAAAGAAAGGCTCGCAGTTAAGACACATGAAGCGTCGATACCGATGGCAATGCTGCTTATACCGGAAGAAGTCCGCCGTACTACTATCTCCGTTAAAACGGGGTCGCTTTAGAATAGAGGCGCGCAAAAAAAGAACGAGAGGAACCGGAAACGTGCACCGCGGACTCGTTCGCGTCTAGTATGGCGGTGAGTGGACATTTGATGGGTGGCAGACTGGCAACACGCAACCGCGTCGCGCGAGCAGAGCATGCATGCAGCTCAGAGGTTGGTCGGCGCCGCTAAGCTAGCAAGCAAGGAGTGCGCGCCTCGCCGCGGCCGCCGCACGTGGCTTCGTCACGCGCCGCGTAACAGAGAGCGCCGCGCGTCCCCGATGTCGAGATAGCGTTTATTGCGCCAGAGCCGTAACAAAATCCCGCCCCCTCGACGGAGTGGGGCCCCTCTTCTATCTGCCGCCTTGGCAAACACCGCAAGGCGGAAGAAGAGAGGGGGTCGCCGCTGGGCAGACACAAGAAGAGAGCTCTCGGCAAAGAGGAGGAGAAGCGCGCACGCATGCACGCCTTCGCGTGCGACAGCAGCGGGGCAGCTCGCGGCGATTTCATGGACGATTAAGCGTTTCCTTGAGCGCACAGCTGAAGCTTGGCCCATCGCCCCTTTTCTTTATACTAGTACAGTACACTCAATGGCTTGGCAGGCGCACCGCTGGACTCCCGATACTTGCGTAATAACATAGAAGGCGGCCGTCTTCTCCAGCACGATGGAAATAGCAACGCTGCTCTCTGGTCAAGCAAAAATCTCGGTAGCGGTGGCTTCTGCATCAGCGTAAGATCTAGTACATCGTATGCCGCGAATGGTGGAGGGCTCCAGATTCAGATCAGATTCCACACCGTAACGTGTAGGGAAATATCAGGGCGCCGGTGTACCTTTTCGCTTTTAGCACCCATTGAAATGCGCCTTCGGCTACCATGTATAGAAACGCCAACGTGGCAGACCCAGGAAACCACAAACCTCCCAGAGATGTCCAGATTAAGTCTAGACGTCTATGTGCCGAGGCAAAATCTCTCAGGCGTCTTATTTACCAACCTTTTTTTTTTGTGTGTGTGGAAAAACTGGAGACGTACCCACGACGTTATATCTGCCTCAACCTAGACTCCTGATAGATATTACTTGTCACGCCCTGGGAATGAGAGATATAATTTAAGAATTCCACATTTTTCAATCATTCGATATTTCGTGTTGTCTTACTGCATTTAAAATTGGAAATTGCTGTTGACTACAAACTGAAGGCGTGACCAGCGCTGCCTGTGTTTTTGTGTCTTTTAGTGCTCCCTTCATGGCAACATTATCCTACCTAAAAAAGTGTTAAGCCTGGATATCTCGAAGCGAAAAGCTTCGTGGCGATGCTCTTGGTTTAGCTTAAGGTTTCATACATAGGGTTACAATTCGGGTATAGCTAGCTTTTCCAAAACATGTTTTTTTAGGTATACAAAGCTTGTACAATGGTTATACAAGGCTATTAAAATCTCTTCTCTTGGTACGGCGGCGGCGACCGCGCGGCAGCGGCGAGGGGTAAACCGGTGGCGAGGAGGAGAAGTGGCGACGTAGCGCGCGCCGCGGAGGCGCCGAGGGGTGGCTCACGCGAAGCGCGGTGTTGACGAGCCTAGTGAAGCTTTTCGCTTCAAAAGTAGAAAAATATCCGAAGTAGTTTGGCTTGGTTTATTGGGGTTCAACGTCCCAAAGCAACTCAGGCTATGAGGTACGCCGTAGTGGAGGGCTCCGGAAATTTCGACCACCTGGGGTTCTTTAACGTGCACTGACATCGCACAGTACACGGACTTCTAGAATTTCGCCTTCACTGAAATTCGGCCGCCGCACCCGGGATCGAACCCGCGTCTTCCGGGTCAGCTGCCGAGAGCCGTAACCACTGAACCACCGCGGTGGGGCTCAGTAGTGGGAAGTAAAGACAAATCTGAATGCATACCCATCAGGTTTGTGACTCAACTGTACGCAGTTGGTTTAAAATGCCAGTCACTTTGGCCAGGATTCGCACTGTTATTTCATTTCTATTCTTACTTTCAATTTATACCTTGCGCTACAGCCAACACAAGCTATCTCAGCGTAAGGTGTGAGGCCACACTGAAACACTTTTTTTTTATTCAGCAGCCAGGACTATAATAACCATTTTTTTCTGATTAAGCATGTTTTATTCAACTTATCCAACTGTTTAAAAAACAAAAATTGGTGCAATTCAATGTTTGGGAGTTAATTTTCCTCAAAATTACGTTAAATCCGCTAATCCTCTCTGCTGTGCTTGCATTCTCTCTGAATCCAGCCCGTTACCCTAATGATAATATGGTTATCTTGGCTTCATGTTATATGCGCTGCTCATATGCCTGTTCTGTTATTTCGACTATGATGTTTTTAACTGAAGTTTGTGGGTTCCTAAGTGGACACAGGCCACCACCCACCGCGGGTTCGAGCTTCGCGCGAGCCAAGGGCCCCGATCAGCCGTCACCACACACACACTGGGACACCGATGCGGTGCACTCAACCTCCGCTGGGAGGAGAGCGATTCGCCGCAAAGAAATAGGCCTCCAAGTTCACAAAGGAGACGTTTATTCACGTCGTCCTTCAGCAGTACACACACACTCAATCGTCACCCCGTCCCGGGGGCGCGCGAGGAGCAAGGCTCCGCTGCGCGCACGAAGCGACTCGAGCAATATGCGCCGCTAGCACGCCGCTGCAGGAGAATGTCCCCGCGGCAGTGCTGTGATCTCTCTCTCGTGTCGACCGTTGGGCCGGTTGCGAGAGAGAGTGGGCAATCAACGCAAGGTACGCCTGTCAGAGGTCGCTGGACCCCGCTGGACAGGCTCGAGCCGCTGCAGGTCAGAGGACACGTGCGGGCGAGCTCGAGTAAGCACTGGTCCGAACGGCAAAGGCCGGCACGGACAAACAGTAACGTACGCACCTTACGCTGTCTCGGAGGGATCTCTCTCTCGGGCCCCGCTCGGACGGTCGCGCCGTGCGCGGCCGCCCAAAGCGGGCCCCGTATTCCCGCCAAAAGGCGCCAATGGCAAAGGCCCTTGGGGAGCCGGGGCGGAGCTGTGGCTAAATGACAGTGATTAGTCACCCAGCCGCCTCTCCACCGCCTGAGGCGGGAGCAAGGGAAAGAGGAGAAACGACGCGGTAGGCCGGCACAGCCGCGCAAAGGCGACGGCGGAAAGCCAGATTCCCACATCCCCCTCTCCTTAAATGCCCTCCTACCCATCGGCAAAGCACGCGGCCAAAATAAACAAAATCAATACACAAAGAAAAAAAAATAAGCTACACTTCAGTTCCAAAATAAAGAAATGAATACACAAAACAAAACTAGCTACCCTTCAGTTCCAGCCAGAACAACGTAAGAAAACAAAGGAAAAACAAGGCAAACAACACTTGCATACGCTTCAGTAAATCAAAACAGCTTGCAGATTATATACATGGTACACAAGATGTGAATTCAACTGTACAACTATGTGACAGGTGGGTGACAGTCCCAAAGTTCGGTGGCGCGGCCCAATGGGCCTGTCGGCGACTCACCGCTCGCAGACTTCAAGTTGAACGGGCTGGGAGGGCCGACGACTGATGGCGGTCTTCTTTCCGTTGATGTAGGGTGCGTTGATGACGACGGGGCCGCGGCAGAGCACTGACCTCGCGCCCTTGGACACGACATCACGTTCGGCACAAAACAGTTAGTGCACCCCCTTCACGCCGGCTGAAACGGGCGAGGGCGTTCGGCGGCGTCCTGATGTGTAACCTTGGCCACAGCGAGGGGTCCTTCTCATCTTCGCGCTCACGCAAAAGCACACAACGGCACAACTCACAGGCGTCGCCTTGGCTCATGGTTACGCGCGCACACAGTCACAGCCGCAACCACGCATACACCCGCAAGTGCGCGGACGCTGGTCGGCGACAACGACCCCCCCCCCCCCCCCCCCCCCATCAGAAGCGTCCAGAGGCGCCGCGGCGAGGGTCAAAGGGTGCACTTTCCGCCCCCCATCGCCCCAAACGCCCCGCCAACTTCCCCTCCATACGGGCCGCACAAAACTCGCACCGCGACACACGGCTCCTTAACGAGCCAACCACCCACAGTCGGGCCGGAAATGTGAAAAGCCGCGCCGTACAAACGACACCCATCTTTTGCTTCTAGAAGATAAGAGCAAGCACGAGCGGGCTGAAGTTTGCCTATGTACAAGTCTGGTAAAAAAAAAAAAAAACTGAACGCCAACACGAACGCATGTTACCTATGTACATCTCGGTACGTTAGAACGAAAATAGACGAACAGCAGGAAACGAAAGTGGCTAGAAACTGACTCAAGCAAAAAAATAAATAAACTGATAAACACACAAGGCTGGAACTGAGCATGCTGCCAAAACAACAACAACAAAAAAAAATAACACACCGTGCTTCGCCTGGGTAGGGCCTAACGAGAAAGCTCGCCAGCTAGCTGAGGCTGCGTGCCTTCGGTTGCGGAAGAGTCCGCCGTCCGGCATCAATCACGCCGGTGACCGTCGCCTCAGATTGTACCGGTGCTCCGTACGCTTGCGTTCCGCAGCACCAGTTGTGCCTTTTCGCTTGCCTTTGATACCAACGGGCACAGGCGCAAGCTCGTCAGACCGTGACGCGTAGGCCTTCAGGTCTATGAACCCCTGCTTGCTCCTGGGGAAAGGCCCCATCAAATCGCAGGTGGCCATCTGCCACGGACGCACACTGTCAATCGGTTTCATCATTCCAGGCGGCTTGCCGCCCCGTGACTTCACCGCTTGACAGACATGGCAGGAACGGCAATAGCGGAAAATGTCACGCTTCATGCCGGGCCACGTCACCGAATGACTCAGTTTTGCAAAAAACTCTGGAGTCACTCAGATGACCGGCCAGTGGTTCGTCATGAGAGAATCGCAAAAGTGCGCCTCTTAGACTTTTGGGGATAACCACCTAGAACGGGTCGATGGACTCGTCATCGGTGGCTATGTACTTCAGCACGAGCCCGTCATGGTCCAGCAAATATGACTCCCCGGGGTTCGCCGCGACACACGCTGGCTTCTGCCCCCCTGCGCCCGCTACAATACAAGTAGCGTCACGGCGCTCCGTCTCCCTGAGACCGTCGCTCACCTCGCGACAAAAGGGGTCATTTTGCTGGCTTTCAGTAGCTCTTACGGCTGAAAACGATTCCAGTCATCCCAGAGGGGAGCATGGTCTCGTCCCCACTCAGGTTTGCAGCCAAAATTTCCGTTCGCGTCGGCAACTCCGAGGCGCTCACGAAGAGTTTGCCTCTCGACCGCTTTGCGAAGCGCTGCTTGCCTGGTTAGCGGAATGGGTTAACCCGTTTGCGGGTTCCCCCTCCTTGCCGCCCGGCGGCTCGTCCGCTGTTTCGCCCCCTCCGCCTACAGGCGTCAAGGCGCCGCTGGCGAGTGGGGCACGGGATAGCGCGTCAGCTACCACGTTTGTGCTCCCCTTTCGACACTGCACGGAAAAGTCGTAATGCTGTATCAGGAGAGCCCAGCGCGCTAGCCGACCCGCAGGCTCGCGGAGCCGCATCAGCCAACTGAGCGCACTGCACCCCTGCCTCAGTGGAGGCTTGGGCGGGCTACACGAACGAGGGAGGCAAGGCTCCTAGTTCGATGAGCGGCGTGGTTTCCACAGGGAACCGGGCCAGCGCCTCGCCGTTCCCAGAGCACAATTGACTGCTCGCGGGGCACGGCTGCTGCTGTTCGAAACTGCCGGTTGCGGCAGCGTGACACGAACTGCTTTCGCACTGGGCGGAAAGCTTGCACAGCTGAGGCATGCGACCAGCGGATGCACCGCAGGGTGCTTCCGATACAGCTCCAATGGGAGCCGCGTGGTCGACATTTTGGGTTGTCTCGCCGTGAACCCCACTGGGGGCCGCGGCCAACCACGGTGTCTAGTTATTCGAAGGAACAGCAGCCAGCGGATCAAACGACGCTACAACTCCGTAGGGAGCCGACATGTAGCTGCCGAGTGCCCCGCTGGGGGTGTTAGACACGGTGCGCAAGCGTGATCGTCAAGGCGACCTGCTCGGCTAATGTGCCGTCAAAGGCGTAAGCGCCAGTGACTTAGCACGTTGGGCGCCAGTTGTGGGTTTCTACGTGGACACAGGCCACCACCCACCGCGGGTTCGAGCTTCGCGCGAGCCAAGGGCCCCGATCAGCCGTCACTACACACACACTGGGACACCGTTGCAGCGCACTCAAAGTAACATCGTAGTTGAAATAACAAAGCCGGCATGGGTCAAGGAAAAAATGCAATAGACCCTTTAGAAAATTCAGCGCCATCTGGTGTGTGGTGCGCAAACCGCGATGCCTCCGCCATTACTTGGGCATACGCCTGCCGGTATGCGCTCGGGCCAGACTGAAAAGTACGGCGCCCGGCGAAGCCACAACAAGCGCAATTTTCTTGTTTCTGTGTCCTAGCCATGTTCCTTGACATTGGCTCTCTGCTCCAAGCTATAGTCGCGATGCCGGCATGCTGCTTAGTGCCTTCCTGCAGCCAACGCGGCGAAGAGACGCGCACGGAAACAAGCTGTGTTTCCATAGCACGGAGCGCATGGAGTAGCTGCATGCTTCTTTCTTCTCGTCCGTAACATGTTTGTTTTCACATTAAAATAAATGACAGAAGTATTGAAAGAGCAGCGAAAAGTTCCTTCTACCGTGTAGCCGCTCCGCTGTACAGTGAGCACAAAAATAAAGGTGCCACCTTCGGCGCACTCGAGGACATGCATTCCGATGCTGGCGACTACTTCGGCGCGTCACAAAATCAAAACGTAGCTCAAACGCGCTTGTTTTGGATTTTCAAACATCCACGTCCATTCATAGAGAGTTCCGTGTGCGCGGAAAAGAGCACGACGATGCGGCGCGGCGAGGAGCGCCGTCGTTCTCTCCGTTGCGAACATGCAGCAAACGACGGCGACATAGGCGGAGTGCAGCAGCAGCAGCTGTGTGTTTTCGTTCGGTCAGTGCCTGTGCACTCTGGCTAAAGCAGGAGACACATGTCCGGCAACACGTCCGGCGCGCCGCTCCGGTCACCGCTTCCGAACTGCCACACCACAGCAAGCAGGGACACACACAGCGGCAAGCAACCGGTGTCGCACTTCGCCGCAGCGCAGCAGTGCCTGAGCACTGCTTGGCTTGGTGTACAAATATTGCAAGAAAACACGGCATCGCCTTGTTATCAGAAAGACTGCCAGCTATACACGAGCGGCGACAAAGCATGCCTGCTGATGTTGCGAGCTTTCGGCAACAGCACCGCTCGCGGGCGCTCCGGGCGACGAGCTCTGCGGCTGCCTGTCTGCCGTGGTCGTCGCTAGGTCTATAGCCTGCTTCGCATCGAAGCGGCAGGGGCCGGCGCCTCGGAAGTCGCCTGCGCTATAATTGAAGGCCTATTCTTCACTCCGCTTTGCTGTCAACAGCATAATCTCACAATAAGATAATAGTATGGTCAATTTCTACGGCGCCTTCAGCAGCGGAGCTAGCGGGCGCCAGTCGAGCCGGACCCCAGCGTCGGGCCAGCGGCAGCTTCGAGGCGGTTCTCGCAACAAATTCGCTCGTACCACAGTTGTCACTTTTACCAGCAACTCGGTATTGACCAATGGCCCAGAAAAATGATATGTTTTCTCATTTCCCTATCCCAGGGTTTATTATTTACGTCGAGAACACTCATTAGCTCGTTTTTATGACGCCGGCAGACGGGATCCAAGCTGGCCGGCCGGCAGGCTCGGCTTACTTCACGTTCGCACAAGAAAATACAAAACAGCCATGCTACCAGAAAGGATGCTTCCTAGATTCTAGCAACGACAGCATGCCTGTGCTATAGTGGAGCTTTCGGCAGCGACACCACCTGCGGCAACGCCGGGCGACGAACTGCTCGCTGGTCACCGACTGCCATAGTCGTCGCTAGGCCTAGATGGTGAACAGCTATATACAACGCTACTGATTTCGCACCGACGGCTAGCGCACCGGCACTGCTGATTGAGCGCCCATATCCGGATCCACACGCATTTCGCCCTGCAGTGCGCCTGCTCGTAGTCGAGTCCGGTCCAAGTGTTGTTAGCCCTCCTTTATCGACAGCCCTCCTTTATTCGACCTGCAGGGTGACACGGCAACGCGCACTGTCGACGGATCGCAGTAATACCGGCTTGCAGCTTCGCTGAGGGGCGCGGCCGAACAATAGGAGTCCAAAAGCCTTTCCGAAAATCCGCCCGGGATGACAGTCAGGTCCCTCGACCACTGCAAATTTTACAGAGTCTAACGTTCTGGGGCCTTGGACACAACCTTCCAGACAACGGAAAGCGGTGAAAGCGCTCCTGAATTTCCTAAGGGACTCGGGGTTGCATTCCCGCCTATAATCTTTAAGTTTTCAGTGCGCACCCTCTGTCCCTGTGACATAGTGGTCGCTGGTCACTTAGAAGACTCATTTCCTTGCCGCTCTTTTTCCTTTTTTCCCCTTTGTTCTCCTCCCCAAGTGTACGGTAGCCAACTGGGCATCGCCTGGTTAACCTTCCTGCCTTTCCGTCCTTTTCTCTCTCTCTCTCTCTCTCTCCGCCTGTCGACGGATCGCAGTAATACCGGCTTGTAGCTTCGCTGAGAGGTGCGGCCGGACAATAGGAGTCCAAAAGCCTTTCCGAAAATCCGCCCGGGATGACAGTCAGGTCCCTCGACCACTGCAAATTTTCCGCCATCGCTTTCACAAACGCAACCAGACATGCCACAAGGTGGAAACTAGAGCAAAGGTTGTGCAGAGCGCTATAGCTGCGCGTCTTCCAGCCTAAGGTGCCCAAAATATGGCGCACGGCGCCGACGGAAGTTATTAATGATGATGCCTGCCGAGTTTCCAGACTGAATTTTCTAAAGGGTCTATTGGAAACCAACTGGTACCCCTTTGAAACTCAGAATTTAACTGGTCCCAGTTGGGGGCCAAGGGGGAGGCAAATGGTTCCAGTTTCCAGCAATTGGCAAACATTGGTTCCTAGTTGCTGGAAACTGGGAAACATCAGGAAACTGGGTTGGGAAACTGGGAAACATCGTTTCCCTGTCGAGAGCCATATGGGAGGAACTGGGAACCAACTGGGAAGTGGTTCCATTCGTGGGTCAAGTGGGAAGCAAAAATTCCCAACTGAGAGCCAACTGGGCAGAACTAGTCGGGGGTAAAAACCAAATGGGAAGTTTTTTACTTGTTGGAGTGAAGGAAATAAATGCTGCTGTGGGTCAGCAGTGATTAGGCACAGAAATGAACGTACTCTGAAATTAGATTGAAGGGCTTATCGGCGAACATCAATCCGATGACATAGGCGTTTCGGGCAGGGTAACATTTTAATTATTTATTTATAATTTCCCAGCCACCGAAACGAACTTCTATTGCTGAGACCGTGATTACCGAAACATGCCGTTAGCCGTGATAGCCGTGACTGCCGCGGACCAGCGGCGGTGCGGAAAGCGCGCTGAGATGGTTTACGCCGCCATCGCGTTGTCGTTAGTATCGTATTTTATCAATAATAGCGGAAACCGCGCATGGCGATTACAGCTGTGAAAAAAGTAATATGCTACAATTTAAAAATTATTAACTGGTTTTTTGTGCCACAGCAAACAGGCCACTAAGCATAAAAACGTGACGATAGAAAACATGCGTCGCCGCCGTGGTTGCTCAGTGGTTATGGTGCTTGGCTGCTGACCCGAAAGACGCGGGTTCGATCCCGGCCGCGGCGGTTGAATTTCTTTGGAGGAGAAATTCTAGAGGCCCGTGTACTGTGCGATATCAGTGCACGTTAAAGAACCCCAGGTGGTCGAAATTTCCGGAGCCCTCCACTACGGCGTCTCTCATAGCCTTAGTCGCTTTGGGACGTTAAACCCCATAAACCAAACCAGAAAACATGCGTCAGTTTCGCACACTCCGCATGAGGTAAGGGTCAGCCATGGCAGCAGTGGTTGAGCGCACGGCGTGTGTGATTTCTCATCGTGTTCCGTAGGAACGTTGTGCTTGAAAAACCTCGACATATAATTAATTATTCGGTTATTATTGCTGCCGAGATTGTTCAGCAGTTATTTCCTTGATGGAGCTGAAGGAAGACAGTTTGCTTTGCTACTCGGCGAAGTGGACCCGTCAGTACTAATTAGGAGTACAAGTCCTTTTCACCGGATGGAATTGTGACCTTTCCAGGTGTGTATTCAGTTCACTCATTGCAGTGTATTTTATTGCGTTCGTAATGAAAAACTCTAACGTATTTATCGGCACGTTATTTTTTTACGCTCACTCGTTTGGCTGTTGTGCCAAACTCGGTGTGTATTGAAACAAAGGCTGGTGATGTATGCAACTGACATCTACTACCGAAATGTGGGCATGCGTTCGGATGGTGTGCCTAAGTGCATGCGGAAGCACACTCCGCTCAGCAAGACTGCCTTTTAGTGCCGCAAGGGCAACCTTTGACGCTTCATAGACTTGCGTCGGAAAAAGTGGCGTAAATTACTGGGCGTGTTTGTAGTGGTTAGTGTGTTATTCTCTCGTTTGTCACCTATAAAAGTGAACAATTATGCTTTGTTTTGCAGCAACCCTGAAGCGCACCTAAAGTTTGCCCTCACTGCACCAGCGCCGCCTCCTCCCCTGGCGGTCATTTCCGAACTACTAGCCGGGCACGTCGCCGGCGGAGCTGCTGCTGCTCGCACCGCTGGCACTCTCTCTCATTGTGAGCACGCGCCGTCCTGCACGCGGGCGCACAAAAGAAGTGTTGCCGCTCGCTGAGAGTCATGGCTGGAATTCGGCGACGTTCAAAGAGTGGAGAAATGTGTTGTAATAGGGGCTGTCACAATATCTCTCTGAACACCAATGGCCAAGAGCTGCCCGTGCAGTTTCTGGACATGTCCTACATTCTTGGAAAAGTTTCGAATATTGGAAAATTGTAAGGTACAGTAATGGAAATATTTGAGGTAATGGTCCATCCTTTCTAGATGTAGAAAAATCTTAAATTTTTTTCATCGCTCGCATCGAGCAGTTGACGATAGGAAAAACGTCAATAAGAAAAAAAAAATGCAAGCCCGTCGATGAGAGAGCGCTATAATGAAATCTTCCAGTATATGGAAAAAAAATGCGTTGATACACTCTTTCGCGGTCAAAAATGCTTTTGTCTAGAATTGTTGGGTATGAAATGGTTGAGAACGAGAGACGGCAAGCCTGGATAACTGCTCTGGGCAGGGTGAAGTTGCTAAACATGTTTGGTATGTTGCACGTGTAATATTATTTCTGACCAGTTTTCGTTGTAATTCACTAAGCATCCAGTGTTTTGTAAAGCTATTTCTGACCAGTTTTCGTTGTAATTCACTAAGCATGCAGTGTGTTTCGTAAATCTCGCGCTAGCAAAACTCCTTTATTTTTTTTTATTTTTTGTCAGTAAAGCCCTCCGCCGGTCAGGTAAAGCAACAAATTATTTTGGAAGCACATCAACAGCTGGCGGCGTTTTGCAGACGCGCGTGAGGCAAAGTGAGTGATCGCCTCATCGTTCCGGCGTGTGACGCCCGGCTCAATTTTCGAAAGACGAAGAACTTTATACAAGTAAATTACACTATGTACAAACAGCAACTGAGAGACTGTCTCAGTAAGAGAGTCTCGATGACAAGGAGCTTGATGACGAGGAGCTTGATGACGAGGAGCTCGATGACGAGGAGATCGATGACGAGGAGCTCGATGACGAGGAGCTCGATGACGAGGAGCTATCTGCAGACCTGCTCATCTAAAAGTCCGCAGTTCTCATCTGATAGCAGAGCAAAAAAAAAAAAAAAGGATCGCAGCCTAGGGAATATCCGCTGCAATGTAAGAGAAGGGATCGCCCAGAAAAATGTCCGTTTTGTATACAGTTCTCCCTGTCTTTCCCGCAACCTCGTCTCCGACCTCCCTCATCCCCTCTCCGGCCCGACCATGCTACCTGAGTCGTAACAAGAGCGAATGACCCCGCGCTATCTCTCCATGCTATACAGGCAGCGCGCCGTATGACAGCAAATTGAATTTCTTATAACTGAAAGCGAAACAAACCAACACCGCTAACAGTGCCAGCAGTTATCATAATTAAGTTGAATTGCTAAAGTTTATTCATCAACTCTCATTACGTCTTTTTTCTCGATCTTATTTGCAGGCTACCCGCGCACGGTCGCACAACGGGTGCACTTTAACCGGTGCTTTCTCAGGCCTCGACGTATGTCTTTATAAATACGCGCCCTGGCTCCCACTCTC
Source organism: Amblyomma mixtum (assembly GCF_055824585.1). Classification (NCBI taxonomy): domain Eukaryota; kingdom Metazoa; phylum Arthropoda; class Arachnida; order Ixodida; family Ixodidae; genus Amblyomma; species Amblyomma mixtum. Next base: position 59,268,532 of record NC_143016.1, read on the forward strand.
CCAGCGAAACAGCGAAAGAAAGGAGGGGGCTTCAAAGGCCAGCGGCCGCCGAGGCACACACACAAACACTGTGTGGGCGCGCTGGCCTCCTTCTGGAATCCGGAGCGCTAAACAAACCGGTTGCCGTGTGTGACGGGCGTGTGTGCGCGTGAGGGGAGGGCACTCAAATCCATCACTCCGTTGCGCGGCTCGTAACGGTCCTCTTGCCAGCCTACTTTCGACGGCCAAAGACGGCCGTGACGCGCCAAAGGAAGCCCCCTTGTGGACGCCCCGTTAGAGGGCCATGCTTGAAAGCGTGGTCGCGTATGAAAGGGGCAGGGAATGACTACAAAAGAAGCGCTTCCTTTTAGAGACGATGGGGTCATGAAAAGGCGTCGTACATGTTATGTTATTTTTTCTTATGGCGTTAAAGCGCTGCCGAGGAAATTAATGGGAAAGATAACCGTAAGGTTGGTTTATGAGTACGAGAGATAAAGGTGGCCTATGTATATACCGCTGGCTTCGCTCCCTGTGTGCCTCCTGCAACGAACGACATGCGAAATCGCAGGGCTTCTATCTGCGTATACCATTATATCAGCTCTGTTCTCTCCTGTCGTCCCGTAACACTCTCTTCCTCTGACAAATGAAAAGGGGTCCGCTCCGAAGGTAACTGTTTTCCTTAAAAATTGGTTTGGTTCAGGGGGTTTAACGTCCCGAAGCGACTCAGGCTATACGAGGGACGCTCTAGTGGAGGGCTAGGGATAATTTCGGCCACCTGGTGTTCTTTAATGTGCGCTGACATCGCACACGCGCCTCTAGCATTTCGCCTCGATCGAAGAAACGCGACTCCCGCTGCCTCGATCGAACCCGCGTTTTTCGACTCTGCAGATGATGGCTGCATCTCGCAAGTTCTTGTGGAAAATGACGTTTTGCAATAGCGACGACGACCAGCCGAACAGTACACGAATAATGTGGTCGCATGCATTCGTGAAGCTAATTTAAACTGTAAACGTATAGCTGTGTGTGCAATTTGTGACCGGTCGCAGACACAGCTTATGAGATGGTCAAGGACACGAAAGCTAATGAAGACTATGGAATCGCTAGCAACGCTTTTCTTGCTGATTACCACGCTCTGTTCCCGGCTGGTTTTTCGGTGGCATGGAGCTCCAAACGTTCGAGGACCTGGTAGGTGGGCTATCTATATCATTGCTCCAACGTGCCGATTTTTCGTGCAATGTTGAATACAGCTGATCAGCAATACACTCGCATCAGTTGCGACATTCTTTGCAGTTACCGAGATTCGTTTTCTTTCATTGCCGTAGAGAACAGTCGAGTACATATGTTGGATGCCAGCTTGCACGACGACGCGCCTTGTGCTGCAGAGGAGGATGACGATGCTACGAAGCAACGAACTGAGACCCTTTAGGCTATGAAAACTTACGAAAACGATTCACTGCGCCACCCCCCCAGTATATACAGTGTTGCGCGACCAATCTGCAAGTACCACGAACTCCGGCATCCAGCCCGTGGACTACAGTTGTATAAAAGTGAAAATTTTGCGCTTTGCAGACTATAAAGAATGTTCTTTTTGAATATTTCGCTTGCATGAAATGTTCTATGTGATCTTATGTAGTATGCATCAAGTACGGACAATGTACCGAGTCGGGACAAGGTACCGGACAATCTAGTAAAAAACGTTTTTTGAGCCAGAACTTTGCTCTACGGACTATATAACGGGCGTGGACTATATTTATTTATTCATTTATTTATTTACGCATACCGCTGTCTCTTCTACATGGAGTGGTTATGAATGGGAATAGAATGGGAATAGTAGGTCGTAATATGAAAAGGCAATGTACTGGAAAACTCTTCAGGAGACAAATTACGCAAGCAACCTTCAAGGCTGTCCCAGATTTCAGTCGACACAGGGGAAAAAAAAAAATGAAAACTTGGTCTTAAAAGCACAGAAATGCACAATGTTCAGGGGCTCAGTACGTCCTGTTCTATACGCGAGGAATGAGCGATGAATGTGAAGGGGCTGCAATAGGGTGAGGCAATGGGTGACCGGAAATTAGAGGAAATACGAAACAGCAGGGTATTTTCCGCCAGTCTTGTTTGTTTTCTTAGTTGTTGCGGTTGCGCAGGAGTATAGAGAATGTTTCACTCTAATACTTTACACAATTGTTAAAAATATTCTTTTTGAGTTAGAAGAGCGCTTTTTTCGGCATAGCATTTTCAGTGCTATAGCACTTAAGAATACATCTCAGACGAGCTAACTATCAAGTTGGTTAAGTAATTTTGAATAAATAACTTTTAACCATCACTGTCAGGCTCCTTAATTATTCAGAGGTATGTAAGCCGCCGTAAGTAATATCAGCATCAAGTTTTAGAATTTCGAGAATGCGGTTGCCCTCGGCGCTGTAGTCGAACAAATTTTTGCTATTTCAGCTGGTTGCGTGCACTGGAGAGGTTGCTTTGCCTGCAAGCTTCACGAAAGTGCATGTATTTTGGTGCGATGTAGCCAAAATTTGATGGGCCACTGCACCGAGGGTAACCGCTTTTTCGAAATTCGAAAAACTGGTATGGATACTACTTACAGTGGGCTACACGCCCCTCATTAATTAAGGAGCCTAACAGTAACAGTTAAAGAGTAAGCAATTCAATATTCGTTAACCACCACGTCTTAGCCGTATTCTGATCGACAACACCGCTGACAATGCTATGGCGAAAAAAGCGCTCTCCAAACTCAAAAAGCCTATTTTTAAAAAATTGCTTAAAGTCTTAGATGAAACACCACAGGCGCATTCTAAAGTTGGCAGCGTGGCCCAGGGACCGAAACTGAACATTGTCTACCCGTACAGGCCCTGCAGGTCCTATACATAGTAGGTCGTCCGTTCATAAGAGCATACGCAGGCAACGGTTACGCGGCCCTTATAAAGCCGAGGGCGGACGAGTGACGCAGGGCGTATGTGAGCGACCCACTTCTGTCACTATACGCGTACAACAGCGCGGCGGCTGCGGTGGCGGCACAACGTGCGGCACAACGTGCCCGTTCGGCGCATCATCGGGCCCGGAGACCTCTGACCGACAGCTTCCCGAGGCTGCTGGCGATGTGCTGCTATTCATAGAAACAGGTCGGCCCCTCGACTTGTGGGCCGCCCGGGAACTGCGTAGCTTTTGTACTTTTTTTTTTCGCCGTGCGTGCGGCCGCTCGTCATAAACTTGCCGCTGTAAAGGCTTGTAAGAACATAGAAATGTGTCACCCGGGCCTCAGCGCGCTTGACACAATGACCCGATGACCCTGCCAAACCTGTTGCTCATCGCTCAAATTTTCCATCATATTTGATTCTGTACTTCATTAAGGGAAGGCGGAAAAGGTGAAAACTGGCCCCCAAAACGCTTAGGAAAGAATATAAGCAAGTTTGAACAAGTTGAGTAGTGTGCATATACTATACAGATGCTCGTATGACAAATAACATATTCATATATCGCGATACACGACTGCACAGTTCATTTCGGAAGTGCGCTACTGTGTGGTATACGGAAGGACACATAAACAACGGACAGACAACGCACACTGCATGCCTTTTCGTGTCGTTTCCACGTTGACCCCTTGCGTCCCTTCTACTTAGCGCCTTCTGAGATCAATTATGCAAGGCTGACCAGCCTCATCGCAACTTTGCAAAGGTCTGCACCGACTTGTCATTTCGCGCAGTCTTGAAATTCTCTGCAGACAGCGGAGCATCGCACGCGTCCTTTTTCTGTGAGCGCAAGCGACTATTGGCTTTTCTGTGCACCCTCTACTGGCGTCACAACCCACTGAACTCGAAACCGAAAGCCTTGGAGAGGAACAGCACAGTTTTAATGCGAAAACGTTATATGGCTCATCGGCAACGAAACCCGGCGTCGGCGTTGACCAGCAAGAGCGGTTGTGAAAATCCTAGATGATGTCACCGTGGTATCAAAGAACTGAGGCGCCAGCGGCGTATAACGCTGAACGTTGTCGAGGAGCTGCCGCTTGTCGCTTTCGCTCAACAATCGACCATTTGCGCAAAAGCGAGCGCCCCCTGTCGTGCAAAGAGAGAAGCTCCACCGGAATTTTTGTTGGAAAGTTGTTCCCGAGCAGACATGTGCAAGGCAGCGTTCAGCAGTTCTCGTGCGCTTGTTTTGTTGTTTTAGTGTTGTTTCTTTGTCGAAAACGTGCATTTGCTAACGAGAGAGGATGACAGCAGGAGGACTTCCCATCTGCGTTTTTAGAAACGGGGTGGAGCGAATATTTGTCGCGTGGTAGCCTGAAATGTGTGGCAAAACCTCCACTCCATTATCTCAGCTATTGGCCAGGCTAATCGCGACTGGTCCTTCAAGGAGGAAGGTTACGTCTGAAACTTGATGATAAATCTTCAAACAACTAACGATGAACTAGATTTCGTGAGCGGCGCGTGCGCGCAGTCAGTGAATACCGGTGCTTATGTGACAACGGCATGGTTCGTCGTTAGTACGGGCCTTCCTTGTCGTTTCCCGTCATTGGTACTCTTTCTTGATAGGGCAGGAGCTTCGGCTAACTTTGTACAGCACATTTTGCTGCTGGGCACACCTAACTAATTATTGACCGACCCATTGTACTATCTCAATAATGGCTCGTGCTGATACGGTAGAGCGTTTGCGTGCTGACGGGCCACAGGAGGGTTAGAATGAACGGATATACGCGAGGTTGCGCTCTGTCGTGCTCCCGCTGTTCTGATAACACGGCTTGGCATTGTTGCATTTATGGTGAGTGTTCATACTAGTATATATCATTCGGTTTCCACCGAATACGCACGTGCGTCGATGGCAAAACTCTTTTAGAACGACCGAGCTGCGTGCACTTGGCAGCAAGCGCGAAATACAGCAGCAGCATCCGTTTCGAACCGAGCTGGGCGGGAACCTGAGCTTCGTGCTTCCTTTCTGAATGAAGTAATTCGTGTAGCCGTAGGCCAAGCAATGAGCTGGCGTTTCCATTCACGCTGTAAAAGCGAGGCAATAAGCTCACATGATTCGCCGCACTACAGCGAGGGAATGCACGGCCGGCTCATGTTTTCCAACCGAAGCCAAATCGCCTATAGGGGGCGCTGGCTGGGCCTTCGCTGGGCATGCGCAGAAACGTTTCCGCAAATGGTCAATTAGTGACCCTAAACATCGTACGAAAGGCTGAACTCGGGGCGTGGATCAAGTTTCATAGCGAGACAAAGGTCAGCGTTCCGTGTATGTGCCTCACTGCCCGGACACTGTCCGAGACGCCACATTGGACGGGCCGGTCCGGCCCTTTTGCGCCTCTTCACGCGGAGGGAGACGTCCCAACGTTACGCTCGCCACGCGGTCGTTTCTGCTGTCCTCCTCCACGCCAATTGGCCATTGAGCGGAAGGATGCCGAGACGCCCTCCTCTCTGGGCTGTTGCAAACCGCTACCGCTTTCACCGCGACGCCCGGGGAGCCCTCAATGAAAAGGTCTATGCTGCGGGCTATTTAACTATTCCACCTTGGTCGCTATTCTCCCAACTTTGTCTGCCCTCCTTCACTTCAGGTTGTCTGTTCGCTTACTACTTCTGCATCTGATTTTGTGCTTCCTCGGCTAACTGCTATATTTCACCTGAAAAACGGCGGCGAGAACCGCGCCAGCGCACGCCATTCCAGCAGCGTTACATCTTTCTATTCGGCATATCGTGCTGCTGCCGCACCACTGTGTGCATGCTGGTAAGTGACAACAGTTTACGATTGGCAGCGAACCAGTGGATGTGGTAAGAGCATACTTTCGAAGTATAATGACTGCCGACCTGGACCACGACCACGAAATAACTATCACTATGAGGATAAGAGTGGGCGTACATAGAGCATTCGGCAAGTACTCTGAGGCTATAGTAGGACACAACTTTAAAAAAACAGTAATTGCTAACACTGGGTCATGGTCCGCGGCGTCCTGTATTACTCCGCTGGCCAATCGCAACAGTAAACGAAAGCGGCTTTTTAATGTTTGACTATATCAAACAATCTACATATCAAAAAAGCCCGTAATTTTTTTCTTGTGATAAGTTTCTTATTCAAGTAAAAAGAAACACTTAAGCAGCGGGCTGCTTTTTCGTCGTGGAAGAATTCTGTGCGCGGAGGCTGAATGTGGGCGGAGCTTCAGTGCAGACCTAATTGTATCCGACTATATCCACATTTAGAAAAAAAAAACATATAACCGTCGTATCTTGCTGGTACTTGCATGGGACTGAAACTCGTAGACTAAGGAAAAGACTGGATCTGAGGACAGCGCAGCGACCTTAGGAAAAGAAAATTATAGGTGTAGCGTAAAGAGACAGGAAGAGAGCAGAGTCTTTGTTAGGGAACAAACGTGAGCTACCGGGAAATTTATCTTCAGTCTTTATTCAGCATTATTTCGCACACAACAAAAGAAATGCCTTAATAAATGATTTTTCTGGCCTAGTAATTTAGTAATGAAAGGAATTAGTTTTTGGCAGTTTTCACAACAAAAGTAACCATTCAATATCGAAGTTACTTTTAATTACAAGTGCGTCATCGCTCTTCGTATCGAAAAAACTTTGATCTCTAGTTTGCTGGGTATAGGAGGCCTTGAAAGCAGGTGCGTGTAAAAGCTCGGGCCAGTAGCAGTGCCACTAGGGCCACTAGCAGTGCGCGCATGGTTCGGCACTGTGGTACTGGAAAAAGGGAAAGCGATATCTCCTAGCGCTGCACACGAACACATACATATCGACAAGCGATTTTATGCGTTTTAGCGCACTACGTCGCAAAAAAAAAAAAAAAAAATTGTCTGCCGTCGGCGTTGTCGGCGACTGTTTGAAGCCTCGCAGCAGAACGGCCGGTGGCTTCATCACAGTCTGCCCATCGAAATGTGAACAAACTGATCGCCGTGGCAGGTGTAAGTTAAATTGTCGTAAGGGGCTGCTCGTGAAGAGCAGCCTGGGTCTCACAAGCCCCACCAGTGGCAGCACCTGCCATCGCAGGGCAGTGGCGCATCGCTTAACCGCTGCACCACTGCGCCAGCAGTGGTATGAAGACTACCAGGAATCTACGAATGTATAGTAGAGAATGACTAGTTTCTTGAGAATGAATAGTTTCTTGTGCGAAAGCACTATACTCCAGACGTAACAACCCCGAGCAAGAATATTGTCTTGTCTTGTCTTTTCCCGTGCTCCGAACTAATTGGATCTTACCCGAAATACTCGGGAAGGCACGCGCTTGTTCGGAAGAGCGTCGCGCACTCTGCAACGAATGAGAGGAAGCCCGGGTAAGTTCGGCGGAGCGTTGCGCTAGCTGTAGCCAATGGGAGGCAGGTGTCAGTTAAATTAATGATTGGTCGCGAGAAGTTGGTCCAAAAGAGCAACATGGGTCGCCCAATCCTCATCGGTGGCTGCGACAGAAACCGTCACCTGCCTGTGCAGTGACGCATCTCTTAACCGCTGGGCCACTGCGCTGGTATAGCGGTATGAGGACTTGCCGCTATCTATGAATATTAAGTAGAGAACGACCAATTCTGCATGTATGGTCATTAACCCAGCAAAGCTAACGCGTCATTAAGAGTCGCTTCGAATTGAAGAATTGGAAGGGACACTTCCACTTGAACGCTAGAGCGGCGACAAGTGTACTTTCTTATATGCGCTAAATTAATAAGAATTTACAATTAATCGCTTTAGTTTTCGCAAGCAGTTGCGATGTAACGGCATTACTTTTGGTGAGCTGTAATTGGTAACACTGAATTAAGGATGCTCCTTTTTACTTTTTAAAAAAAGTAAATAGCAATTTAATTTAATCTCCGTAAGTATTTTTGCCATGTATATGGCCTCGGTGACCTCGTAAGGGAGTATATATATGTATATAGTGCAGTGTAAACTTTGTGACCTATATAACATGCCTCTTGACCTTTTTCGCCGTCCATTAATCGTTAATTGGCTTTGCCGTGACAAACCCCTTCCTCCAGTGGAAAATTTGTACAGAGAGTGGAAATTCGAAAAAAAAAACGCAGGAAATACACGCGCGCAACAGGCGCGCACACACGGAGCCTATAAACAGTGATCGAGGGAGATATGGCCACTTCACTCGCGTCAGCACAAGGCCGCTAATTCTGAGCGATAGCAATCGTGCCGCGTAGCACTGCTACCGTTAAACACATAAAAAACGCAGCCCTATCGCATTTCCGCTGCCACCGCGCTGCCGCCGACCGTCGGACGGCGGGAGAGTTAATTGCGAATTAACGGCCGCCCCTCATCGTTACCCGCTCGAGGGCGCGTCCTTCCGCTGATACCCGTATAAATGCGCTCGGTGCGTAGAGAGAGAGAGGGCGCTATTAGGCCGTCACTGTGCTCCGAGCGCGTGCCATTTTTGTGACAGCTAGCAATTAACGGCGACGATAGGCTTAGCGTGAAGAAGTAGCGAAAAGTTTCCATGTCACTGTTTCAAATTACCGGTGCTTTCGATTTCTTATCTGCAAGACTTGACCTGCAAGACGTCAGCGGAGTCGGTGGCAACAAAGACAAAAACATGTAATTTAGAACCTAGTCTTCTAAATGACGTTCGACTTACGTATATAGTCAGGCCAAATGCGAATTAGGAGCGCTAGCACTGTGTGGCCATTATTTTGCATATTGTATCTTCGCTTTCCAGTGTTTATTGTTGTTATGCTTTGTTATCCATGACATTGCTACCGGGTATATCGTGTGCGTTTGCATGGCATGGATGAAGCACAGCAGATACATGAAATTGTTTTTTACAGTCGTGCTATACAGTATATACACATGCATATCTGTTACGGATCGCGTTCTGCGGGAAATCCGGCTCCGTCAGCGCTGTCGTCGTCGTCGGCGGTGTTGTGAGCGGGAAAGCAGGTGGCCCACCTACAACCTAGGTCACGTGATCACAACCGGCCCTCCGTGTCAGGTTGCAAACACCTGTTAACTACATAGCAACCAGATGCAAATTACACATGGCGACATATATATGTACACCTGGGCAGGATGCCCACAACCCGGTTGGCAGGTTGCCGCCTATAGAAGGACCAGAAGAACAAACGGCTTTTGCCATAAATGTGGGCTTGACCAGTGCTAGCGCGTGGCTGGGCACGAATCAAGCAGCGGTGTATTCAAAGCACAAAATATTGCATCAATACTGAAAACGCACATACACAGTGCGCAACTTAAAAAGAAAGAAAACAATGCTGCCTGCTGCGAGAATACAGCTTTAATGAATAAATCTGCGGGTTTTGTTTTCTAAGATATTAAAAATGGTCGGGGCAGTGTTCAATTACCGCTAAAGCTGTAAAAAAAGATCATTGATCATCCAGTCGTCGAGAGTAGGAATTAACGGTACAGCGCAGTCTATAGACCTTTTCACGACCCTCGGGAAGACCCGTTTTCTGAGGTGTGGGGAGAACGTGGGGGAGCTTAATCCTCAACTCTTTCCTGTACTACGAACACAACACAGTGCCCAATATGGCAACGCCCATGGACTTCTTTTTGAAAAGGTCTACAGGACGCCTCATAGATGGCCGCAAACCGCTACTGGCTGCTGAACGCGCCCTGCCTTCACCCGCTTCTGCGCTCTAAACAGAGAGGGGTAAAATGAGAGTAAACTGTCCACTGGCGCGAGTGCAATAGAGGAAAGTGTACTCTCTTTGTACTCCGATATAGGCGTATTCGGGTTTAAAGTGTGTTCTTCGAGCTATAGGCAGAGCGCACGGTCTGCCGGCTGTTTTCGCGGCTTGAGGAATCCTCACCAGCACAGGAGCGGATTTATGAGGAATGGGGAGAGTGGTCGCTCCCCTTTCTCCCAAGTGAGAAATTTTACATAGGAAAGCCAGGCTGAATCCTAGTTTTGCCCCCCCCCCCCCCCCCCCCCCAAAAAAAAAAAAAAAAGTTGAAGAAATACACGGTTCAAATGGGACCGCTCCTCTCATCCTCCGACCACCCCTTCTAACAGTGGCCCACAAACCCTCGCCTGCCCTTCACTAGCATCTACTTTTCCTTTTAGTGTTTTGTTCGACAGAGTGCTTGGCTGCCCTCGATGCTTTCGGTGCCTTATGTGCACCGCTTTCAGACGCTTCTCTTTCTCGTGCTGGGCTTCGCACTCATCGTCCCTCGCATGCTACCGCTGTTTACAGCGGTAGCATGTCAATTGACGCGAGCACTCACCCGTTCTTCACCGGCCTCAGCGACACGTTGGCTGGGTTCTCATCATTGAGTGCGGTAACATACGGCTGCCAGTGGCGGCATAGGCTATCCAACTCCATTGCATATGGCCTCGGCGGAGGCAATATACTGGCGACGAGATTTTATTTGTAAGCTCAAAACCGTAAAGGATGAACCGTAAGTGCAAGGATCTTGGTGCGATGTAGGAAAAACTTGCCGGGGCCACAGCGCCGAGGGTAACTGCGTCTCTCAATAAGTAAGGAGACTAAAAGGAATAGTTGAAAGGCTAACTATTCAATATTAGTTAACCAGCCTACTTGTTAGCACGTCTTAGCTGTATTCTGCTGCGCTACACCACTGGCAATGCTACGCCGAAAAATCGTTCTTCTAATTCAAAAAAATCTGTTTTTAAAAATTCCAGAATATGTTATTTGAAACATCCGGTACACACAAAACGGCTAGATTCTTATGCATCCAGTGTATATACATGGTCACGTGTGAGGTGGCAGAAGAGGCAATATATTTTATCGTCAAAAGCGGAACCTAAAGGTGTGTTCAATCTCGGTGAAAGAGCAGAAATTAAAGATCGATCATTAGTTTCTGCGCTTTCATCGAGCTTTCGTCGGAAGGAGGAGGAAGAACATTTATTTCTGCCGAATATGGCACGGCAGCTACCTCCGGGTCCGCACGCAGGCGTCCGGGGAGGCAGTCTGTCGCACCGCGGCCGGAGGACATCCGATCCCGTCTAGGAGAAGAGGTCTTCAGCCTCGGCCGCCAGGCGGACGGCGAAGCGCTGAGTTTTTTCGACGGAGCTTCTTAGCGTGGCCTCCCATTCATCGCTAGTTTTAATCTCGTTGCGCCCTGGGGCACGAACACATCTCCATATTATGTAATCTAATGTTGCCACGTGGCCGCAAAATTTACAAATTTCGGTTTCTGCACCGTCCCTCTTCCGCCTTCTGGCACTCGTCCAACTCCTCCACAGGGGCGAGAAGAAATTTCGAGCTTGAGTCTTATCCAGTCGTACGATTCCTTTTTACTCAGGGATCTATCCGGTGGTGGATATATCCTCCAGTATTTCTTCAGATTGTCGGTTACATCCCTAAACGTACCAATACTTTCTTTGCTTTTAAATGTTGTGAAGGCGTCCGCAGCACCCCGAGGTAGCGAGAAGCGCGGGCGACCATGTGGGCAGCCTCGTTGCCGGCGAGACCGGCGTGTGCTGGGGACCAGATTATAGTCACGCTTTCGGCGAGAGACGACTCGTTCGGAATTTCGGCAGCACGATTGCTGACTCTACTTTAGAAGAATGGCCTGAGGGGCGAGTTGGTGCATGATGAAATGAACGGCGGCGCATGTGGGGTCCCCTCTCTTGTTAGTGTCCTTGTTGCGCCGCCGTTCATTTCATCAAGCTGACTGTACCCTTGCTAGAATTCCTAACCGCCGCTTTGCTATCGCTGACGACGCGTTTCATGCCTGGTCGTGCAATGGCAATGGCTACTGCAATCTCCTCCGCCTCTACCGGCTGTTAGGAACGGGGCCACACACCCACCGCTGGAACCAGTGTTAAAGATGGGGCTTCTATATATCCCACCGCTGGAACCAGAGTTGAAGACGGAGGGGTCCTGGAGATGACTAACTCGTTTAGCCCCGCAGGTACCGGCTCCGAATGACGATGTCGGACTGCGTTATCGAGGAAAACTGTACAGAAGGGTTTATTCTACATATTTACAGATGAGAATCGACTCGAATGCAATCCGACATCGTCATTCGGAGCCGGTACCTGCGGGGCTAAACGAGTTAGTCATCTCCAGGACCCCTCCGTCTTCAACTCTGGTTCCAGCGGTGGGATAGAAGCCCCATCTTTAACACTGGTTCCAGCGGTCCATGGGTGTGTGGCCCCGTTCCTAACACTGGTGGCAGCGGTGGGATGGACCGTGCGACATCGTACTTTCTCCACGGGTGAGCGTTTTGGCTTTTGCTATGGGATTCGCCAGGCTTTAAGATTCAGAGAATAATCTTGACTGGGAATCAGGGCTTTGTCGTTTGAGAGGGGTTATTCTCAAGGCATTGTTGTGTTAGCAGAGCCAAAGCGGAGAAAGCGTTGTCATGGACCTAATGAGGTTGTACAAGTCGGACTTGCTGTTGATATGCGAGGAACTGTCGGTTGAAGTGCCTAGCAAATTAACCAAAATTGAATTGGGCGAATTCATTCTTAAACAAGTCAAGCATAACGATCAGTTGCTGGTAAATATGTAGAATAAACCCTTCTGTACAGTTTTCCTCGATAACGCAGTCCGACATCGTCATTCGGAGCCGGTACCTGCGGGGCTAAACGAGTTAGTCATCTCCAGGACCCCTCCGTCTTCAACTCTGGTTCCAGCGGTGGGATAGAAGCCCCATCTTTAACACTGGTTCCAGCGGTGGGTGTGTGGCCCCGTTCCTAACACGGCGGAATTTGTTCTCGAAAAGCGCCGCCGTTACCGAGTGAACCGACGCCAGTTGTGAAGAAACCTTTTGCGAAAGCCTTATATGGATGGCTCGTCAGCTAAAAAACCCGCCGTCATTGTCGGCGTCCAGGAAAGGTTGTACAGAATACCCCCAATGACGTCATCAGCAACGAAAGGAAGTTTCTTCCGAAAATGTGGGGAGTATACACCTTCAGACTACGAGGCGCTCACCCAACCTATAGACTACAAAACCGCTTTGCTTCTTGGCGAATAAAGGCGAACCTATAGTGTAAGCGTTGCCTTACAACTGTATGCTTATGAGTAGGTGTCTCATTTGAAAGGAAGGAAAAAATATAAATTAAAAAATTAAAGCTTTCGCCTTCACGCAAGTAGTCTTAAGGGCCCTCCGTAATTTTTCTCCCTCTAAATGCACTCATTCCACACGGTAGACGGAAATCCGACCAGAAAAATTTTGCTGTTGGCATTGATATCGGAATAGAGCAACAGCGGTGACGCCGCGCGCAGCCAAGTTCTTGTTCTCGTGAGTGGACTGAATGGTCTGACAACAAGCTGCGACAAGACAAGACCACAGTGAACTACAGGAAAAACACTCAACAGCAAAAAGGTGAAAATGCCGCCTGTGGCGGGAAAAGTATATTCCGCGCTGCCGCAAGCACACTGGCCATATTAGTACCGAGCACTTGATCTATCACTTTATTATTATTATTATTATTATTATTATTATTATTATTATTATTATTATTATTATTATTATTATTATTATTATTATTATTATTATTATTATTATTATTATTATTATTGTGGCAGAAACAAAACATTCATGTTTTCGGACGCTCATTGACTCACAAATCATGGTACAGTAGAAATGTGCGATTTCTTACATCTCCAAGTTTGTATAAGCATTGCATGTGGTTGTATACGCTCCGCAGAACCGTGCCAATGCTTCGATCAGCAACATCACCGGGAAATCGGGATAGCGCGCCCATCCAGTGTCGCTAAGCCTAGCGGACTATCACGTTCTGTGCTGCCGCCACTCGGTCACTCTCTTTCTTTCTCACGCCACGGATGAAGTCAAGTATGTGAACGGGCTGTTTTTTAATATGGTCAAACATAATTGCGCTTTAGAAAAGACGGGACAAAACAGGGACGACACAAACTCTCGTGCGTTTGACCACGAATTATGTTTGACCATGTTAACTACCAACTAGCCCAATTTGAAACCCTCTTAATGCTTTTTAATGCTTGAAGCCATGCGTCACGTGGCTGCAGCCAAGGTAACTATATAAGCGCTGGTCCCTATTTCCCATAGAGTTTCTTACTATTACCTAGAGGGAAAGCTGGCAGCCCGTCTATGGGAGTTTGCATGGCGACCCCTCGAGACCACTTCAGCCACCATGGGCGCTCAAAGCATCATGGGGCGGTGAGCTACTTGTTGCGGAACTGCAACTTTTGGCTAAAAAATAATAGAAAAATTAAGCTGTTTGATAACTACAAACGTCCTAATATTCAATATCTTGTCTACTGATTGCAACAAACGAGCAGAAAAGCATTTAAGTCCAAAGTTTGCCCAAAATAAGAGACGACTCGCTCTCCTATTGGCCAAGTAATGAACACTATAAAAACTAATATTTCGTTATTAACAGGCGCACATTTAAAAGTAAATATGTTTCAAAAAAATATTGTTGCTTAAACATTATAAGAGGTTTTTAATGGAATTTCAGAAAAGTGAAACCTTTTATTGGCGTCGTGTGTCGTCGCGTTTTCATTATAGTATACTATGAGTTTTGCACACTGCGTTCGCGCCAAAGTCGTCTGCGCACACACGAACAGCGTTTTCGGAATGAAACATCTCAGCAGTGCCACTCCATGTTCCCAAAAAATTACAACTGTCTCGCAACAAGTAGCTCACCGCCCCATGATGCTTTGAGCGTCCATGGTGGCTGAAGTGCAGCGCCGCCAGCTTTCCCTATAAGAAACTCTATGCTATTTCCTGATAATGGACGCCGCGTGGCGCAGCTGCCGTCACCAGGACGTGCGAATAGCAGGCGCTGTATTTCGCAGTCACTCTTTTCCCACAGGTCATATTTTCATGTAGCAAACCATTCCCAGCTCTCGCCTTTGACTTCCAGAAGGAACTAATGCATTTCATGACCTCTAATATTGAAGGCAAGGCTAACCAATCACTAGGAGACAAAATAATGAATAGGTTCGATTGCGCTCAAAAGAAAAATGGAAATTTTTGGTTTGGTTTGGTTTATGAAGGTTTAGCGTCCCAAAGCGACTCAGTCTATGAGGGACGCCGCAGTGAAGGGCTCTGGAAATTTCGACCACCTGGGGTTCTTTAACGTGCACTAACAAAGCATAGTACACGGGCGTTATAGAATTTCGCCTTCATCGAAATTCGACCGCCGCGGCCGGGATCGAACCCGCGTCTTTCGGATCAGCAGCCGAGCGCCATAACCACTGAGCCACCGCGGCGGCTAAATAGCAATTTTTGCCACCCATGTACGCACGTAAACTAGCATATCACCTGCTCCCCAGGTAACTTTTTTAGTTTGTATGTGTGCGAAAACATGACGCTGAAAAGAAAACGCGTGCATGAATGACTTTCGGCGTACAAACGCTGCGACTCGGCGAAGCGTGAATGCTTCAGGAGGTGCGGCCACAAACGTGCGCAGGCATTCTTCGCACCCTTCGCGTCAAGTGCCCCCCCCGCGAACGCCATCAGGAGGATGTGTTGCTGAGGCCACCCGCTCCCAGATGTATACGCATTAGCGCGTTTCAGTCGTCGAGGAGGACAGTGCATTGCCCGATACTCTCCGCGTGCGGTGGCTACTGCTCGCGTGCACTCTTCTTTCGGAGCTGCGCCGCCAGCCCTCTTCCATGCAAACAGAGGCGGTAGGAGGGTACGGCTTAATGATACCAGGCTAACCGCTTCTTCCCATCCCCGATGGCCTCGGCAGTCACACTCAGGCCAACCTAAACAGACTGGCGCGTCGCACGTGCCAGGCCTTTTAAGATAAATGATTCTCAGAGTGCATTTTATGTCTTCTTTCCTTTGTCTGATCTTTTCCGTTATTTTTTCTAACTTTCCTTTTATCCAGTCCTCTTGATTGTTATTTCTTTTTCCTTTATGTTGGCCCCCGATTCAAAGCGCAAAAAGGGATAGCAGCGATGGGGAACCGCAACATGTGCGCATGACAGCCGAGGGGTGCAAAGGGTTTCAGCCAGAATAGCCGGTGGCTTTGAAAACAGAGCAGAGAAAGACGGGTGTAAAAAAAAACTATACAAGACGCGCTCTATGGAGTACCAGAGATTCCTTTTGCGGGCGTAAACCCTTGTTCCATATTTCACTACTTTCTGCTATTGGACGGAATAAGCAAGGAGCTTTCTGCAGGAGCGGAAATACTCCCTCACTAATGGATTCGGAGAAGAGGTGGGGCGCGGGTGGAACGTATAGTTCTGCTCCTTGATTTGGAGCAACTTTTTAAAAGGTGTTACAGTGGCACCTTTGAACCTCAGTGCCGGAGCGGGTTAGCGCTTTCGGCTGGTAACGTTACCTTTACACTATATTGCATTTTTTTTTTGCTGACTTTGTTTGACAAAACGAAATACGTACTTCTCTAGTCGTTACAGTCAGCCGGTTTCCGTATAAATTAGTAACGTCATGGTTATTCAAATTTGTATCCTGTCTGAACCGCATTTGTACAACATACATACAGGTATGCATAGCTGAGTTTTCCACATTTTTATAAATTGGCGCACAGAATCACGAGAATTCTTGCAATATTCCTAACATCGCCGTTAAAACATGCTGTGCCCAAGGAAAATTCCATTAGGTTGCAGAGAGTATAAAACATCCGAAAAGGAAACCGTGTCCCAGCGATCTAAGAAGACATGTTCCGCTGTCTCCTGTTTTCTGCATGTATAAGATGATTAAATTTCTCCGCTCGATTTCCGCGAGAACAAGGGAAGGGACACACACCCCTGTTGGTAAAATGCATACCCGAATCGAAATAGGATTGTTTAGGGCATTCACATGCCGCTCATTTTCGTGGCAATTGCGGTGCGATTCTGAAATAACTTGGTCCGAAACATATGGTTCGTGCCGCTTAGTCACCGTTTTTTGGACAGCGTAAAGCGCCGTCGGTTCTGCCGTGGCCATTGGCAAGCATAGCGTGAAGAGGCATGATCCCGCAAGGTCTCACTTTCAGGGGCGGCGACTGAGGGGTCAGACGGTCGGGTCCGCGGCTGCTATGCGCATGAAAGCTTTTTGCGACGTATAAGAGTAGAATATTCCTTCATCAACTTTCTTGCCAGTGATGCAAGGGTCACCTGTATACACATAATGTCGCTGCCATCTGTTCGGAAACCCAGAGGAAGACACCTGTTGCTGACTGCATAGAAGTTACTTATGCACCCTGTGTAGGGTGCACAGATCGCACATTTCCACTGTAGTTAAAACCTCCCGCCCCCGTGGTAGTTAAGTTAAACATTGATAGATTAAACATGCGTGATGGCATTCGGACAGTGTTAATATGCGAAATCTTAACAGTAACGCTTGTGTGAACTGAATACAGCTATAGTTAAAAACGTCTGCACTCTATCTTGTCGTCGAGAGTAAATATATATGCATAATCCTGAAATACATTGCAGAAAAAACGCGGCACATTCCACAGACTGCTAATAGATGGTGCTGTGGAAGCACTCGTATAACGGCCAGGCCCCTGCTATGCGAGGTCTGTTAGAAAAGTATCCGACTTTATTTTTTTTTGCGGACACCTGATGGATATGAGACAAGCGCGCTTGCATCAGGCGACCTTGAACCTTCATGCGCATGCATGAATTTTTTCCCGCCTGCCGATAGCGTCAGTCGCTGGGAAGCAGCGTTTGAGTGAGGCAGTGTGCAGTGCTCTCGTCGGTTTTTTATTGCAAGGAAAATGGCTGAGTGAAAGGAGCAGCGCTACTGCAACAAATTTTGCCATAAACTTGGCGACAGCCGAGTGGAAACCATTCGAAATATTCAGATGGCTTTCGGTGAAGATGCTATGAGCAGCACACAGTTTAAGCAGTGTTACAATTGTTTTAAAGATGGCCGCAAATCGGTGGAGAACGAGCCACGCTCCAATCGGCCATCAACATGCCAAAATGACCAGGTCATTGCCGAACTGAACGCCATGGTGATGCGGGACTGTCGCGTGACTATCCGAGAAATTGAGGAAGAGGTGGACATGAGCAATTTCTCCGCACATTCCATTATCACCGAAGATTTGGCCATGGAGAGAGTTGCGGCGAAATTCGTGCCGAAGCTGCTCACGGTGGAGCAAAAGCAGCTTCGTGTTGAAGTCTCACAGGACATGCTGGATTCCGCAAACAGTGACCCCGACTTCATCAACATCATAATCACTAGCGACGAGTCTTGGGTGTACAGGTACGACCCGGAAACCAGATCCCAGTCGTCAGAGTGGAAGCATTCCACGTCACCAAGACTTAAGAAGGCCCGCCAATTGCGCAGCAATGTGAAAGTGATGCTGACTGCTTTCTTTGACACCCTCTGTGTGGCAGACCACGAGTACGCACTCTACAGGGTCAAACAATGACCAAAGAGTACTACAGGGATGTCCTCCGTTGCCTACGTGATGCTGTGCGGCGCAAGAACCCGGAGCTGAGGTCAACAGGAAATTGGCGCACCCATCGCGCCAATGCTCCTGCACATTCCTCGCACTCGAATCAGATTTTTTGGTGAAAAACCAGACTCCTGTAGTTCCACAGACTCCTTACTGTCCTGATATGGCCCCTGCGATTTCTGGCTGGTTCCCAAAATCAAAAGGCCATTGAAAGGAGCGCGATTTCAGACAAGGAAGAACATTATGGCTGCAACGACAGCTGAGCTAAACTCCATTCCGAAAAGGGCCTTTTCGGAACACTTCCCACAATGGCAGCACCGCTGGGAAAAGTGTGTGGAGTCCCAAGTAGACTACTTTAAAGATGACTATGTTTGCAACGCTCCAGTTATGCAAGTTTTTTTTTTTTTTAACGGCCAAAGGTCGGAAACTTTTCTAACAGACCTCGTATATGGATCAGTACATCGTCTCCACCCGAGCTTCTGCTCTGCATGCATGCGGTCTCGGCGGTGTGCTTGCTCATGGATACTTTTGCGGCTTAAGAAGCCGCTGCTGCCATTGCCACTTTTCCTACGTAGATGAACAGCGCGCTCGGTGTACAGCCCCCGTCAAAAGTGTACAGCCCAAGGGGCTTGCTTCTAAGCCACATTCTGAGAAACACAGCGCTGGCAGACAACGGACGAGAAACAAGGAGGACACACAACTCCTCCTTGTCTCTCGCCCGTTGTCCGCCAGCGCTGTGTTTCTCAGAATGTTCCTTAAACCAACTTGCCCAGCAACACACCTTACTTCTAAGCTGTTTAGCGCGGCGCCCTAGCATAACTAGCAGTCCAAATCTTGGCAGGATTCCATTTTCCTCTTGCGAGATATTACGGCCGCTGAGGATGCATAACGAGGTACGCTGCTGCAGACTTCGCAAGCAGTCCCCTGGGGCTCTATACTTTTGACGTGGGCTGTACCTCGGTGCTTTTAGTGCATCCTTGACGTGCCGTTGCGTACATCCGCTTCTTCTCCTGAATCTATGCGCGCATGGTCTTGCTTGAGGCGTCGGGAAACGAAACTGCTGCGGCCATTTACGCCGGCACAGGTTCAAATCTAGCTCGGCGCGCTTTCATGGAATGTTTTAGAGCAAGCTCTTTGGCGCCCGTTCCTGCGTTTCGCGTCGTCGCCGTTGTCCGTTGTAACCAGTTCCGCAGTCAGGGCAGCGCGCTGCTCTAGTTGCGCGCGCTCCTGGCGCCATCTCCCGCGACCTCCCGATAACTTCATTGCTCTCTTCGCTCCTCCTCCAATGTCACCCCTGTGCGCCGGCAATCAGAGCGCCGTATCGGTCCGGTGAGATTAAGAAGTTTGCGGGGATACAGTGGCGGCAACTGACAAAGGACAGGGTTAATTGGAGAGCCATGGGAGAGGCCTTTGCCCTGCAGTGGGTGTAGTCAGGCTGATGGTGATGATCGGTGGCGGCGGATCTCGATGTGTGCACCGTCCTAGCCGAAACGCATAGCCGCCGCCGTTCGCCACTGCGAACTGCCTACATGTTTATATCAATAGCTCATTTTCTGCCAGTTCTTTCGGAGCCATGAGCGAGGCAACCGGTGGAAGTCCTTCGTCTGCCGCTGCTGCTAAACGAGCTGCCAGAGCAGAGGCCCAGCGCCGTCGCCGCCAGAATCCAGAGGTGCGTGCCGCCGAAGCAGAAGCTTACCGTCGCCTCCGTCGAATTCCTTGCCTCCATCTATCGAAAAGCTGAAACAGCTGATGAGCTGCGCTCAAATTTCGCATTGGGAAGTAACGTAATCGTCGGCAATTTCTTTTTCTGCTGTATGCAATTCGAATGGAAAATTTTTCAACGTTTCGGAATCCCTGGGTTCCAGGTTTAACTTCAGTTCCGCCTCTGGCTCCGCCTCAGTTTCTGCACGATGTTCGCCCGGGTGTGCCCATGCAGAATGGGAGATATCGCGCACAAGAAGCACGGACTCTTATCGCTCTTTTTGTCGTTAACTGACGAGGGCTACCACGTTATTATGCACGTTATTATGCAGTCGCATAGTATGCACTTTTGTGGTAGAAACCACAGAAGGCTCTGCGGAAGAGTTCTTGGTGATGGTGATGCCGTTGCTGCCGTTGCTGGGTGTATGTGAGCACCCTGAATTTTATTAGCATCAGAACAAAAATTTTACACCATTTGGGAAGTGAAGATTTTTCTCGAGCGTGCCCTAGTGCACCCGCAAACTTTAAAAAAAATTCACACGCCACATATCTGCCGATCCACTTCAAAGTGACGTACAGCCTTTGTCAAAAGTTTGGAGCCCAGGGGGTTTGCTTCTGAAGCACACTGCCTGGTTCGTAATGCATCTCCAGCGCTCCAAATTTGCTGAAGGTAAGAAGATTTCTGGTCCTGCCTCCTCCAACGGATGGGACTACCACGAATGTTACAGGAGTCCCACTGCAAAGCTTAGAAGCAAACCCCCTGGGCTCTAAACTTTTGACAAAGACTGTACCTGTATGTTTAACGTATCAAGGGATGTACGAGCTCACGGAGCAATTTGTTGGCCAAGCATTTCAACGCAGTTCGCAAGAAAAATCAGTGGAAAGTTGCTTGTTATAAGGGCGATAATAAAGCCCATGAGTGAGATAGCTACAGCTTATTTCAGCGGAATCCGGTCACTGAACTTGAAAAAACAACCAAATGACGTTGGTGTCACTGCCGTGTTCGCGTTCCTCTGTTACTTTGCTGCGCGTTCGGCCCGCAAGAAAAAAAAATCATATAAAATGTATACCTTTCCGAAGAGCAACGACAAGGTCGTATTTATTGCATCTGTCAACTCTTACATTAGCTGAAACGAGAGATATGCCACTCCTTCACTTTATAAGAAAGCGGAATTTTTTGTCGAAGGTCGTCCGCACACTTTTTGATGGTGGCCAGCACGCTAGGAAGCGATTGTTCCCGCAGCTTGAAGCGCGGAAAAACGACAGATACGAATGAATAGCAGACCCCCAAATACCGCCTTTGCGATGCCCCCGTCTTTTGGTCCAAAAACACACTTTCTCCTGCGCCACTGCCTCACATTGCCCCCTGTTCTGGTTTCGCCGAGCGTGGCAGCGCTATTAATATTTAACGCAGCCGGTGCTGCCGAGCACGCGAAGAGAGGGATGAAAGAACAAAAAAAAAAGAACACAAAGGAAGAGATAGCAGCCAGGCGAAACCCGGAACAAGCAAAACATACCGCGCGCAGCCTTCGCGAAGCCGGCGGCTCCGCCATTCGCCGCGACGGCGTTTGCACGCCGCACAAATAAATGAGGGGCGCTGGAGAGAACGCACACGAAAAGAAAAAAGAACGCGAAAGAAGTAAGAAGAGGAGAGAAGCTATAGAAAAGAAAAGACGGACGATGTAGTTGTAGGGCGAGAGTAGGGAGCCGAGGCAGCAGCGGCAGCCGCGGAGGTTGCGCGCGCGAGTGCGGCACAAAACCCGATACGGTCCGACGCACACGAACGCCCCGAGGCACAAAAGCTCTCACGGCAAATGATGGTGGCGCCATCTAGGGAAAACCACGTCAACTGCAGCTGCTCGTTCGCTTGCTCGGTGCTGCAACGCAGGCCACGCGCTGCTTGTTACGTGCCGCGCCGCGCTGAGCGAGCGTGCTTTGTTTTCGACGGCCGCCTTTATTTGGCGCTTGACGTGCGCGCGCGCATGCGCGTTTGTAAGCCGTCTTCGCCAGGTTTTCGCAATTTAGATACTTCGATGTTGTTAAGAGCGTTTGCAATTTGTGGTTCAGGGGTTGGAGCGGATTTCGGAATGGCTCGCAGCTGTCCTTACACAACCGAACATACCAGAACAGCGGAAAACAACGAACGGTGGACTGTAACTATGAGTCATCTTGTTTTTTTTTTTTTTCGAATACAATCCGGCCTCGTGATGGAGAACTTCCACAGCCATACGAACAGCGAATCTGAGTGCTTTCTCACTCCTGTGACGCGATCGCAGAATATGTTTGCTGGATGTTGCATCTTCCAGCAAAAGAACGCATACCTCTTTGGTTTCTCAACGAAGTGCCAAGCTGCAGCTATGCCTCTTTTACGTGTTCTTGTGCCAGACGTCTTTGTGACACCGCTGCTCGCCGCCACCAGGGTGTGCCTGTGAAAGCGGAAGCAAAAAGGTGGTTTTCAAGCAAATTTTTCAGAGCAGCTTACAGAATCCTTCTCACAAAACGATTGTCTTGACTGAGAAGTGAAATCGGAACATCCTTCTGTGCTCATTTTATAACGCCTTCGACAAGCGTGCGCCGTTTTTAACAAGAAAGCGGTGGATAGCTTTCGCCAGCGCTGCACAACGCGAAAGAGCAGCTGCCCATGTTTGGAAGGATGGACACAACGGATGGATGACGTCTCACCTTGGCAACTGCTCTCGGTGGTTTAGTAAGCATTCATCGTCTTACGTTTGCGTGACGAGTTGTCATGAAGACCGTAAACCCTGAAAACAGGAAAGCTTTCCTTCGTCATCAAATCTGATTCTTTTTAAAATAAGCTCAACCACGGATAAAAGTGTTAGTAACTTCGTGTCATTCACCCTCTAATGCGAATACTTCGCCATTTCTCGAAATGCTACACACACAGAATGGTTTACAGAGGTTGGCCATCGTCGTATCAGAACAGCCGCGGGCATGATCGCGCTTTATTTACCTACGACTGTAATTTTCCGGATCAACAGCACACATAATCGCGGACAGTGCCGATACCTTGCAGAATTTGCCGCTATGGCCGCATTTGTTTTTCCAGGCCCGGACTTCTTGCTGACAGGTCTCGGCTTCCGCTATGACAGGAAACAGCCTCATGGTCACATGACCTACTTGCCATAGGCTGCTTTCGAACTCGGCGCCAGAGCCGGGTTCCCCCTCGGTTACCGTACAAGGACGCTGTCATCTGCTGGCAGACGACGCAAGCCACGGCCACCACGACGCCGAAGCAACGCCGTGCGCTCGATCATGATACTGAGTCGATTTAAAGACTGTACTGTCAGCTTAGCGTAGGTGCATTACAGAACTCAGCTTCGGAGTTATGCTCGCCGCTACTGCTTGCGGCGAAGTTCGCACAAAGTAGCCCAACTCGTTGCGGATAGGCAGATAGACGGAAGCCTTCGCAAAAATGTTGACAACAAGCTCTATAGCTGCTCCAGTATACGAGTGTTCACCTGCGATGCTTTCAGGTAAGCGTACAGAGAGCATGTCGCAAAACAAGCAAACAAGAACCTCTTGACGACGCGAGCAAACAATACGCGCTAGCAACTCCGAACGCGCGTCCGTGTGCGGTGGATTTCAAGAAAATAAACGAAGATGCAAGAACAAAAAGTCTTGCGATGGCTCAGAGAGCAGTACGGAGCTCATGTGAAGGTTTAACGCATGATATCGACCTCCAGGAACATGACAAGTACTCAAAATGCACACGGAGTCTAACTCAATATGGCTGCCAGCGCGGCGCGCAGCTATCGTCTGCTGCCTTCTCAGCAGCCCCAAGTAGCCCGCGGATTGCCATAAGAGAAAAACTAATGCGTTGCTGTGGAGATGCAGGCAGGTGGGCGGAGCTTTCGGGCTGCCCGAGAAAAACAAATACCGGACTCGAGTCCGCAAGTAGTCCCGGGCAGTCCGGGACTGAAAAACAAATGCTGCCATTGACAAAGGCTCTTCGAGACTGACGACTATAGCCCAGTAGCAACTCTGACGAGACAAAAATAAATGTAAACCCATGCATGCACAGACTAAAAACTGTGTCTATTGATTCGACCTGGCAGGCCCGTGAAAACACAAGGAAAGAAAGCAACGCACGCATCCATGGTATATGATTCTCTCTCCCTTCTTCCGCTTCCCTCCAGTAATTCACGTTGTCACTGCCATTCAGAAAATCTCTTTTTTTTGAGCTGACGTACGGAAAGCGTTGCTGACACACCTATCAGATAATTTCGAAATGGCATGAGCTTCTATTATCACCCTTGTGGTGGTGTCCCGGCTCTTGCGCAGAGGAGTTGTTCTTCCGAAGGCTGTTTGCAGTCCTTGCACTGACTATAAAGCGTTGCCTTAATTCTCCCGAGTTTAGGTCGTCCTTTTCTTGTCTCGTCCGTGTTGCTATGCTGCGCTGTAGTCCTCGGTATTCAAAATCAAATAGCCGGCCATTGCGTATTAAGTCCTTCGAGAACAACAGGTTACGTCAAATGAATCATTGCAAGGTATAACAAGGCCGTGAAATGACGGCGGCAAACGGAGAACACTGCTTCAAAAGTGAACTCAAAGCCACCGCGGTGGCTCAGTGGTTATGTTGTTCGGCTGCTGACACGAAAGACGCGGGTTCGAACCCGCCGCGGCGGTTGCATTTCGATGGAGGCGAAATGCTAGAGGACCGTGTACTGTGCGAAGTCAGCGCAAGTTAAAGAACACCACGTAGTTGAAATTATCCGGCTCCCCCAACTGCGGCGTCCCTCATAGCCTGAGTCGCTTTGAAACGTTAAACCCCATAAATGAAACCAGAAGTAAATTCCAAGAAACTGGCGGCAATAGCACTAAAAAACGACGCTTCTTACTGCATGCGTACTCCTGGAAAAAGCCAATTTGTTAGTTCTTTTTTATACACAATTGCCTCGTGCTGTATCTGCCTACGCACAGCGGTCCTTGTATCGGGCACAGTTCGTCCTGTGCGTGTGAGTTCGAATGCTTATGTCACTGAGCGGCCGCTCAAATTGAGCCGAGAAAAGCGAAGGAGTCATACCACGGACATCGTGTTTTGGTTGTTTCTCTGGACGCCTCTGGACACGACGGCTGATTCGCACTTCATCTCCAGTTCGGACGGCTTCTGCGGCTTTCAACACAATTCGGGATGCTTTGGCGGCTCCCTGGGGGTGGGGGCGACAGGGGCATCCGTTAGCACCTCCACCAGATGCCATAGTAGTGGTGGCTGCAGTCCGGAGAGCAGGAAGATAGCTAATATGGCTCCTAAACAAAACTCTTTATTTGGCCCGACTTGCGCCCACAAAGAACAGAATCACTCTGCGGCGGCGCAGCAACAAGGGTGCTCGGCGGTCGTTGAACAGAATGCCCGCTGATAGGTAATTTTCGAGATACGGCGTGCAAAGTGACTACAACATTCTGGAACAACGTAGAATGGGCTCCGTCTGGATGCGATCAATCGAGATAAATCTGGTCGCTCCTCGCATCGCAGACAAAGCGATAAAGCGGCGTGCCGGCAGCTTTGAAGAATAAACAAACCAACACTACAAACATTCGCGGCAATGTGTTCTTTTCACATATCTGCCGGCACATGACCTTAATCACTGCGTTGGTTACGCGACACGCGACCAGAGCGCGCTCAAACTGCGAACACCACTCGCGGCTTTTTCTACGATGGTCCAGATTTTTGCTCCTATTTGATGCACTTTATCTCGAAAATTAGCTCCCGTATTTAAACTGAGTACGGTGGAGATGCGATGGCCGTTCTGTCCTACATCGACCGCTGAGCGCACATGCTGTCATCGCCGCCGCTGGTTTCATGTCGTCTGCGCGGGCACATGTTATCCGAACAGCTTTCGAGTTTGACGCAGGTATGCTCCCGTCTTCCTTCAGCCCTGCCTACTGCGTGCCGTCGCCACTATTACGTGATAAAAATTGGATGGGGCATTTAAGCTCCGCCTTAAGGGTATGACGCGATAGTGTTAGGGTTAATGCCCATATATGCTGAACTGGTTATTCTAAACTTTATATTCATAAATTCCTGGGAGTCCTAATACCCTTCTTGGCGCAGTGGTGCAGCGGTGAAGCGATGCGCCACTGCCCTGCGATGATGGCAGGTGCTGACACCGGTGGGGCTTGCGCGACCTAGGTTGCTCTCCCCGAGCCATCAATCATTAATTTAACTGCTACCTGCAGCGGTGGTCAGTTTGCTCACAATCCGGTGGTCAGGTTGTGATGACGCCACAAGGTCACGTGATCTAGCTGGCCCAGCTATATGTTGCTTCTCCGGGCATTTATCGCTCACAACGCCGACGACGGCGTCGGATTTTGTGCAGAACGGGAGTCTTAATTAACGCAATCGCGTTGATATATCCAGAATGAATCCGGAGTTTGAAACCTTCCTTTTCTCACAAAACTCCTCTGTTCTTTGTAATGCGGCAGTTAGGCGTAAACATTGACTTAATGATTCATTTTTAGAGAGTATACGAAGCGTCGGTGCATGGAGCGAGCAGCTGTACAGTGAGGAACTCGTGGACACTGCAGTTTCAAACTGACTGGAGTGGAGCCTCAGGAGGAGCGTTATCAGCTGCCGAACAGAGGTGAAGCAAGTCTTGTATGCCGTCTCTCTGACCGCCGATATCACAGTGCTTTTTACAGAGTATCGTGCAACGGCTGTTCTGTCGCAAGCAGAAAAAAAAGCCCGGTAAACTTTCTTGATCCGCGCGTACCGCCGCGAAAGCAACGTGAAAATTTTTCTATTAAGAGGCCAGCGTTATTAAAACAACGCGCAACTGCACCCCTATGGGAAGAAAATTATGCTTGTAATGAAACGGTGCGCATATATATAGTTAAGTCGTCAAAGTGACGAAAAGTGTGTATGTTTTATTTTTTTACGCTTTTTGTGATTACATATCGACCCTCCGCGGTGGCTCAGTATTTAAGGCGCTCGTCTGCTGAGCCGGTGTACTTTGGTTCAAACCCGACCGCGGCGGCCGCGTTTCGATGGAGGCGAAACGCAAGAGGCGCCCGTGCGCTGTGCGATGTCAGTGCACGTACGTTAAAGATCCCCAGGTGGTCGAAATTATTCCGGAGACCTCCACTACGGCACCCCTTTTTCTCTTTCTTCTTTCACTCCTACCTTCCTCCCTTCCCTTACGGCGTGGTTCAGGTGTCCGCCGAGATATGTAAGACAGTTACTCCGTCATTTCCCTTCCTCAAAACGAACCAATTACACGTCAATGGTCGATGCGAGCGTGATTTGAATGGCAAAAGGACGGGAACAGGAGGAAAACACTCCGCTGAAGCCCAGGCACACACAACCATCGAAAAACCGTTTGCATTAACAATTTTGTTGTTGGTTATGCAACTTACTTGTGCAAACGATCGATCGCTCAAGCGCTTCTGCCCAGACAGAGGCAATTAGCAATTAAGCAACACATGTAACCTTTGGAACGCTCGCGAATGCGCAGAGCATGCAGTAGACACTAATCTGTATCGCACATGCTGTCGGCGCGCTCGGTTTGCCATGTGTCAGCTAATCTTTTTGGGCCCACGTGAAGGCTGCATGTACTGACGCTCTGTAAAAACCACGCACTGATGCAGTGGACCGCCGACGCCTTGCATACATTCATCGAGGCATCGGCATTGCAAACTGTGTGACGACCCCACATAATGCGCAGGTCCACACGGGACGGAGAGGCAAGAAGACACCGTATGGCTCAGTTTAAACAAAATGATGTAATCAATAATTATACATTGTACATCAGAGGCTGGGGTGTCCGAGCTTACGTGGCGACGCCGTCATGGGGGCGATGGAGGGGCTCCGGAGTTGCGATCCGTCGGTTGCTGGCAGAAGCTGCGCGCCGTCCGGCTTCGGCGCTGAAGGACCCTTTTTTGTGTCCGATGTCGTCCCGAGCGTGCCTTTCGTCCGCACTGGCCAGCTATATGTGCTCCGCCGGCCACGCCCGATCTCCTGTCCTCCAGGCTGGATTGTTTCCTTCTTCCTCCTTTCCACGGCGGCGCCTGCGGCACCCCCGACCTCCCTCGTTGGGATGTCGTTTGTCTCCCGCCGGCAGCTTTCTTCTCTTGTCGGGTTGTCAGCCTCTCCTGTGTCCTTGTACGGCCAGGCAGCCTAATTGGGCTGGCTTTCCCTCCCGCCGGCGTCTTTGTACCATTGTACCCCTTCAGTGGCTTTGCCGCCGCTGGGGGCTCCGTCTACGCGGCGCCGCCGAACGCGGACCGTACCCCTTCAGTGGCTTTGCCGCCGCTGGGGGCTCCGTCTACGCGGCGCCGCCGAACGCGAACCGTTTAAGGGGAGACAAGGGAGTAGGACGGTTGAGCACAGAGAAGATTCCGCCGAAGATATGGGCCCTGGTAGCTCACGCACGGAACGTCACACTCGCTCACCCTCCAGAAGAATGTTCTCCGAACATTTGAGTCCAGGCAGCTCCCCTTCTTTTTCTGAATCGCCTCGCACATTCCGTCCGACAAAACACTTTTCGCTGCACACAACACCACTGCACTGCACCATATGCCGCAGCTGTCATAACTGGCGTCTCCAGGGGCAGCACTGATCTTCTTTCACAGACAAACATGAAACTCAGCACCCAAGCCTCTCCTTGCTAGTCCAAACTGGACGAAATAAATTTACCACAGTTACAAAGGAGCTCCCACTTCCAGCACAATCACGGCACAGACAAAAAATATATAGATAACGAAAGGAAGTCGGGCATGTTCTGCATCCTGTGTAAAAGTGTTACTTAATGACAGAAAGGTTTAACTAGCAACTCCGATATTTTAACACATAAGCACATAGCAATGTTATGAGCTGCAGCATTACACAGTCTTAACCAGTCCCCAACTCCGCTCTGTTTACGCCATTAGTCCGACTTAGCTTTCCGATTTCGAAGCGGATATCGGCGTTCATGAGTCGTACCAAGTAATTCTGTGCTTTATAACGCCACAGCAGCCCAAATCCAGGTTGGACGCGGCGAATACCTCTGAGTAGTCGTTCAGCAAACCAGCCAGAGCCTCCCTCTCCCTGTATTTTACGTGGGAAAGATCGAACAACGCATTTGGAGGAGCCGAAGGACTAGCATGCTCTACAGTTGCGAGTACCGTATCGGTGGGCTCATGTTTCTCTATCGCAGAGGTGAAGAAAGCCAATGTTTTGTTCTTGGGAAGGCTCAGTGGCTGCTGGCTACAGTTAACCACCCGTAGAGGCACTCTGTGGGCGTCATTAACAGTCACGAGGCACGCGGCTGCCTTCAGGCCATTACTAAGAGAGTCGACCGGTGCAAGCACTCCCACGGCGCCGCTCTCTACATCTGCAGGCACATAAGCGTACAAAATGTGCTCCGACCACGGAAGGACGACCGCCTCATCGACCAGCTTTACGGCAACCCGCGAATATACCTTCTCTAATGATCCCACTGTTTGACGGGTGTCAATATCGGTACTGCGAATCTCAGCCCTGCTCCTGTTCAAAAACTTTTGAGCCCCCCGCATTAACTTCTTCCTCAGAGAATGAGACTACTACCTTCCCTTTCCTCAAAAAATCCTGCCCTAATATACCTGACACTCCGTTTGGCAGAGACACCGTGTCCGGGCATACGTAGCAGGGGTGGTCCAATGCAATTCCGCCGAGAGTGAAGTGTAACCGGTAGAGCCCACTTATGCCAAGAGGATCCCCCGTTATGCCTACAAATTTGGTTGCCATACCACCAGACGCTTCCAACACCTCGCGGTTCCCTTTCCTTCGAAGCGTGTTAAAGCTGCTTTCCTTAAGCAAGGTCACCTTCGACCCCGTGTCTATCAACAATTCCATGCAACAACCATTTAACTTGCAACGCACAACACTCTAAGAACAAAAGGAGTGCGGGGAACTCCTTTCGATGGAGTATACGCTTGTCCCATATTTCACTCCTTTTTCCAGAGTCGCCGCACTCCTGCTAGGTTCACTCCCTCTGCAGGAGTAGAAACACTCCTTTATTACGAATGGCTGGGGAAAAAAAGCTGCGCCGGAGGGAGGATTCGATCCGGGAAACTCTGCATTGCGAGCAGAGTGCGCTACCTCTCGCCTATACTCGGGACGAGTGGTAACGCTTTTCAGTAGCTATATATGCTAACATTTTGAGTTCAGCGGCAGTTTCGTGCGTATATGTCGCGAGTTCTGTTCTCTAAATTTGTAGATCGCTGGCTGGTTAGAGCTGGCACAGCTCAGTAAATGATGAAACAGTAAAGACAACATCTGAACGCCACAACGCCACGGTAAATCTTTACTCGACAGCAATTTCATGGTGCACAGTACGTTGACTCGCCCTTAGCGAACGAGTTAACTGGTGTCCTGATGCACTATTATTCGTATTAAAATGATGTGTAGCTTCCCTAGAGCACTCGTCGATCATTCATACCGTAGTAGGAATGCCATATAAAGTGTTTAGACTAATGTTTCGCCGTCGACCGCGAAGGTTTACGGGATCTGACAGAAGTGTTTTCCTTTAACAGAAGCATCGCTCGTTTCTGCGAACCGCTTTTTCTTGGAGGTTGTTGTGCTGAAATAGATGTCGCAAAATGTGAATGGCGGTTCCGAAGGGCATAAAATATATTCACACAGCAATAAACTAATGTTTAGGATAAATTTCGACAGTTACCATGACAGTCTCTTCTTAAACGCATTCTACGGAAGTGCATGACTTCGCTGAATGGTATAGACTATTCAGAACCCCGCGGCGGTCGCATTTCGATGAATGAGAAACTCCAAAGCCTCATGCACTGCGCGATGTTAGTGCACTTCGCTTTGGGATGTCGCGATGTCAGTGCAGTTGCTTTGGGACGTAAAATCCATTGAAATCAAATCAAATATGCTGTATGAATGCAACGCAATAATCTCCAAAGTGTACACTGCACGTATCGGTTATGTACAAGGTCTGGCTCTGTGGGCGGAGCACAGCGCACTTTCTTGTTTGTTTGTTTTTGCTTATCACTAGTTTGCATGAGATGCGAGTCACAGGTCACTATATATATGGCTCCGCTGCAGTACAAAAGCTAAGAAAATAAACAACCTCCAACTCCCTCAGGCCCTAGAGGGAGTGCGCTCGCAGTTTTACTCTTTACCGAAGGAGGCGTTTCACTCCTTAGGGAATTTAGGCGGAGTAAACTGCTGCTAAAGAGAGTGCAGTAGCCGGTATACTCTATCATAGAGAGTATCAGTTCTTAGAGTGAACAGGGCATGCCTCGTCGGCCACACAAACCACCACCACCTCATTACCCACTGCTCCCTCCCCACACTCATCAGGATGGGGAGGACAACCTAGTTTTTTGTCCCTGTATCTGGAGCCTCGCTGTAGGCTTGCTTAGGGCGTGTCTCGCCTGCTTCTCTTTGTGGCTCCCCACGGCGCACGTTTGGGCAGAACCTTGCGATGTGTCCGCGACCCTGGCACGCGAAGCACGCGATTTCTTAAAAATCTCGCATACCGCGCCTGTAGCTTTGTGGCGGTCTCCGGTTTCCAGCGAATGGGCGCCGTTGAGCGCCCGCTTCAACCTGGCGTTCCACCTGCTGAGATAGCAGCTGCTCTAAGCGATCTAACCGCTCTGTCAAGAGAGCAACCTCAGGGTTGGGCACAGCTCTCTCTATGACGCGTACTCTCGCTGCGGCCGCCGTTAGCGCCTCATTTCGTTCCTCATCCAATGCGGCCGCCACGGCTTGGTCGAAATTGCTCGGCTTGCGCGAGAGCACGAACCGGCGCACGGGGTTTTGCAGACCAGCCACAAACAAAGCGGTCATTTCCTCTTTAAGTAGATCCTCCGCGTATTTCTTCTTTAGCTGGTCTCCTTCCTCCTCCCTACTCAACGTATCGCGCGCTAGGCGCTGAAGCCGCGACGCAAACGTTCGCACGTCCTCCCCTACCATCTGTCCGGCGTCACGGAACCTCTGTACCCGCACATGACGTGGTTCAGTGTCGAAATGCTCGAACGCGAGCGTCTTAAATTCCGCAAATGATTTTGTGGATTTTACTTTTTCGTCTCGCCATGCAAAATCATGAGCAGCTCCTGCCATCTTACACCTCGCCATTCCCAGCATTTGAGCATCGGACCATCCCCCCCTTTTCCCAATCTCTTCTAGCATGGAAAAGAAATCGCAGATTGGAACCCCTGTCTTATCCCCCGTAAACGTCGGAATGACGCTTCCTAATGCCAGCATGCTTGCCCCGAGCGACGGCTGTGGAGTGGGAGCTCCGTCAGTTACAGACATTTTTTCCGCTCCAGCCCTCCGGTGCCTCAAGCCTCTCAAATGGGGGTCAAAGTCCCACAATCAGTCCCGTGATTCCCCTTTCATTACAATTTTGAAGTCATGAATGTCGCAGCATTCAGAGGACATTTGCTTTTGAGACCCCACTTCTGACACCAGTGTGACGACCCCACATAATGCGCAGGTCCACACGGGACGGAGAGGCAAGAAGACACCGTATGGCTCAGTTTAAACAAAATGATGTAATCAATAATTATACATTGTACATCAGAGGCTGGGGTGTCCGAGCTTACGTGGCGACGCCGTCATGGGGGCGATGGAGGGGCTCCGGAGTTGCGATCCGTCGGTTGCTGGCAGAAGCTGCGCGCCGTCCGGCTTCGGCGCTGAAGGACCCTTTTTTGTGTCCGATGTCGTCCCGAGCGTGCCTTTCGTCCGCACTGGCCAGCTATATGTGCTCCGCCGGCCACGCCCGATCTCCTGTCCTCCAGGCTGGATTGTTTCCTTCTTCCTCCTTTCCACGGCGGCGCCTGCGGCACCCCCGACCTCCCTCGTTGGGATGTCGTTTGTCTCCCGCCGGCAGCTTTCTTCTCTTGTCGGGTTGTCAGCCTCTCCTGTGTCCTTGTACGGCCAGGCAGCCTAATTGGGCTGGCTTTCCCTCCCGCCGGCGTCTTTGTACCATTGTACCCCTTCAGTGGCTTTGCCGCCGCTGGGGGCTCCGTCTACGCGGCGCCGCCGAACGCGGACCGTACCCCTTCAGTGGCTTTGCCGCCGCTGGGGGTTCCGTCTACGCGGCGCCGCCGAACGCGGACCGTTTAAGGGAAGACAAGGGAGTAGGACGGTTGAGCACAGAGAAGATTCCGCCGAAGATATGGGCCCTGGTAGCTCACGCACGGAACGTCACAACTGGAACAGCATGCGCACGAAAATATTTGTTGGCTGCAAGAAGTCTCGTATTTGCCGTATACTTTTTTGGGTAGACAGCAACCTATTTTTAGTTGCGTGTTTTCTTTTCCGCAATGACGCATAAAAAATAAGAACAGATGAACCACCTCGCCGTATTCGCTTGGCCATGCGCTAAATGATTTACAATTAAATTTTCTATCATGATTTTACGGTTTAATCAACTGGACGGTGAATATATGAAGTGTAAAATGTGTTATAGGTAACATGAGGCACGAAAAATTTGCAATACAACCGCTGATACGTCGTTTTTTGTGATCCGAACTCATGATGCGGGCTGACTTAAAGGGGTACTGACAGAAAGTTGTTGGCTGTTCGCATTTTCGTTTTTTGTTTTTGTTTTTTTTTTGCCCTGAAGAAGGAAAAATCATGAAAATGAGCTCAAAACATGAATGCGCAGCGTGAATAGTTATTACAAACGATTCTGTAACAGCAGTTTAGGTCTCGGTCCGCGCCAGTTCTGGAGTGCATGCGGCGTCAAGGTCGACCTGCCAACGGTGCACATTCTGGTGACGTCGGCGTCGCCGGCAAGCACTGCATGGTTGTTCCAGTGAACAACCACTGGATTCGGTGACGTCACAGTAAAGCGGGCAAGTGCAACTTGTGGGAATCCCGGCTTTCCGCCGTCGCCTTTGCGCGGCTGTGCCGGCCGCCCGCGTTGTTTCTCCTCTTTCCCTTGCTCGCGCCTCAGGCGGTGGAGAGGCGGCTGGGTGACTAATCACTGTCATTTAGCCACAGCTCCGCCCCGGCTCCCCAAGGGCCTTTGCCATTGGCGCCTTTTGGCGGGAATTCGGGACCCCGGCTTTGGGCGGCCGCGCGCCGCGCGACCGTCCGAGCGGGGCCCCGAGAGAGAGATCCCTCCGAGACAGCGTAAGGTGCGTACGTTACTGTTTGTCCGTGCCGGCCTTTGCCGTTCGGACCAGTGCTTACTCGAGCTCGCCCGCACGTGTCCT
Source organism: Amblyomma mixtum (assembly GCF_055824585.1). Lineage (NCBI taxonomy): Eukaryota > Metazoa > Arthropoda > Arachnida > Ixodida > Ixodidae > Amblyomma > Amblyomma mixtum. The sequence goes on from NC_143016.1 coordinate 59,302,654, forward strand.
CTGACCTGCAGCGGCTCGAGCCTGTCCAGCGGGGTCCAGCGACCTCTGACAGGCGTACCTTGCGTTGAATGCCCACTCTCTCTCGCAACCGGCCCAACGGTCGACACGAGAGAGAGATCACAGCACTGCCGCGGGGGTCATTCTCCTGCAGCGGCGTGTTAGCGGCGCGCATTACTCGAGTCGCTTCGTGCGCGCAGCGGAGCCTTGCTCCTCGCGCGCCCCCGGGACGGGGTGACGATTGAGTGTGTGTGTACTGCTGAAGGACGACGTGAATAAACGTCTCCTTTGTGAACTTGGAGGCTTATTTCTTTGCGGCGAATCGCTCTCCTCCCAGCGGAGGTTGAGTGCGCTGCAGCGGTGTCCCAGTGTGTGTGGTGACGGCTGATCGGGGCCCTTGGCTCGCGCGAAGCTCGAACCCGCGGTGGGTGGTGGCCTGTGTCCACGTAGGAACCCACAACTGGCGCCCAACGTGCTAAGTCATTGGCGCTTACGCCTTTGATGACACATTAGCCGAGCAGGTCGCCTTGCCGATCACGCTCGCGCACCATGTCTACCCCCAGCGGGGCACTCGGCAGCTACATGTCGGCTCCCTACGGAGTTGTAGCGTCGTTTGATCCGCTGGCTGCTGTTCCTTCGAATAGCCAGACACCGTGGTTGGCCGCGGCCCCCAGTGGGGTTCACGGCGAGACAACCCAAAATGTCGACCACGCGGCTCCCATTGGAGCTGTACCGGGAGCACCCTGCGGTGCATCCGCTGGTCGCATGCCTCAGCTGTGCAAGCTTTCCGCCCCAGTGCGAAAGCAGTTCGTGTCACGCTGCCGCAACCGGCAGTTTCGAACAGCAGCAGCCGTGCCCCGCGAGCAGTCAATTCTGCTCTGGGAACGGCGAGGCGCTGGCCCGGTTCCCTGTGGAAACCACGCCGCTCATCGAACTAGGAGCCTTGCCTCCCTCGTTCGTGTAGCCCGCCCAAGCCTCCACTGAGGCAGGGGTGCAGTGCGCTCAGTTGGCTGATGCGGCTCCGCGAGCCTGCGGGTCGGCTGGCGCGCTGGGCTCTCCTGATACAGCATTACGACTTTTCCGTGCAGTGTCGAAAGGGGAGCACAAACGTGGTAGCTGACGCGCTATCCCGTGCCCCACTCGCCAGCGGCGCCTTGACGCCTGTAGGCGGAGGGGGCGAAACAGCGGACGAGCCGCCGGGCGGCAAGGAGGGGGAACCCGCAAACGGGTTAACCCATTCCGCTAACCAGGCGAGCAGCGCTTCGCAAAGCGGACGAGAGGCAAAGCTCTTCGTGAGCGCCTCGGAGGTGCCGACGCGAACGGAAATTTTGGCTGCAAACCTGAGTGGGGACGAGACCATGCTCCCCTCTGGGATGACTGGAATCGTTTTCAGCCGTAAGAGCTACTGAAAGCCCAGCAAAATGACCCGTTTTGTCGCGAGGTGAGCGACGGTCTCAGGGAGACGGAGCGCCGTGACGCTACTTGTATTGTAGCGGGCGCAGGGGGGCAGAAGCCAGCGTGTGTCGCGGCGAACCCCGGGGATTCATATTTGCTGGACCATGACGGGCTCGTGCTGAAGTACATAGCCACCGATGACGAGTCCATCGACCCGTTCTAGGTGGTTATCCCCAAAAGTCTAAGAGGCGCACTTTTGCGATTCTCTCATGACGAACCACTGGCCGGTCATCTGAGTGACTCCACAAAGTTTTTGCAAAACTGAGTCAATCGGTGACGTGGCCCGGCATGAAGCGTGACATTATCCGCTATTGCCGTTCCTGCCATGTCTGTCAAGCGGTGAAGTCACGGGGTGGCAAGCCGCCTGGAATGATGAAACCGTTTGACAGTGTGCGTCCGTGGCAGATGGCCACCTGCGATTTGATGGGGCCTTTCCCCAGGAGCAAGCAGGGGTTCAATGACCTGAAGGCCTACGCGTCACGGTCTGACGAGCTTGCGCCGGTACCCATTGGTATCAAAGGCAAGCGCAAAGGCACAACTGGTGCTGCGGAACTCAAGCGTACGGAGCACCGGTACAATCTGAGGCGACGGTCACCGGTGTGACTGATGCCGGACGGCGGACATTTCCGCAACCGAAGGCACGCAGCCTCAGCTAGCTGGCGAGCTTTCTCGTCAGGCCCTACCTAGGCGAAGCACGGTGTGTTATTTTTTGTTTTTTTTTTGTTTTTGCAGCATGCTCAGTTTCAGCCTTGTGTGTTTATCAGTTTATTTATTTGTTTGCTTGAGTCAGTTTCTAGCCACTTTAGTTTCCCGCTTGTACGTCTGTTTTTTGTTCTAACGTACCGAGATGTGCATAGGCAAACTTCAGCCCGCTCGTGCTTGCTCTTATCTGCTAGAAGGAATAGATTGGATTAGGTGTCGTTTGTACAGCGCGCCTTTTCTCATTTCCGGCCCGACTGTGGGTGGTTGGCTCGTTAAGGAGCCGTGTGTCGCGGTGCGAGTTTTGTGCGGCCCGTATGGAGGGGAGGTTGGCGGGGCGTTTGGGGCGATGGGGGGGCGGAAAGTGCACCCTTTGACCCTCGCCGCGGCGCCTCTGGACGCTTCTGATGAGGGAATCGTTGTCGCCGACCAGCGTCCGCGCACTTGCCGGTGTATGCGTGGTTGTGGCTGTGACTGTGTGCGCGCGTAACCATGAGCCAAGGCGACGCCTGTGAGTTGTGCCGTTGTGTCCTTCTGCGTGAGCGCGAGGATGAGAAGGACCCCTCGCTGTGGACAAGGTTACACATCTGGACGCCGCCGAACGTCCTCGCCCGTTTCAGCCGGCGTGAAAGGGGTGCACTAACTGTCTTGTGCCCGAACGTGATGTCGTGTCCAAGGGCGCGAGGTCAGTGCTCTGCCGCGGCCCCGTCGTCATCAACGCACCCTACATCAACGGAAAGAAGAGCGCCATCAGTCGTCGGCCCTCCCAACGCGTTCAACTTGAAGTCTGCGAGCGGTGAGTCGCCGACCGGCCCATTGGGCCGCGCCATCGAACTTTGAGGCTGACATCCACCTGTCACATAGCTGTACAGTTTATTCACATCTTCTTGTGTACCGTGTATATAATCTGCAAGCTGTTTTGATTTACTGAAGCGTATGCAAGTGTTGTTTGCCTTGTTTTTCCTTTGTTTTTACATTGTTCTGGCTGGAACTGAAGTGTAGCTAGTTTTTTTTTTTGTGTGTATTCATTTCTTTATTTTGGAACTGAAGTGATCTAGTTTTTTTTGTGTATTCATTTCTTTATTTTGGAACTGAAGTGTAGCTAGTTTTTTTTTTGTGTATTCATTTCTTTATTTTGGAACTGAAGTGTAGCTAGTTTTTTTTTTTGTGTATTCATTTCTTTATTTTGGAACTGAAGTGTAGTTTTTTTTTGTGTATTGATTTCTTTATTTTTGGCCGCGTGCTTTGCCGATGGGTAGGAGGGCATTTAAGGAGAGGGGGATGTGGGAATCCCGGCTTTCCGCCGTCGCCTTTGCGCGGCTGTGCCGGCCGCCCGCGTTGTTTCTCCTCTTTCCCTTGCTCGCGCCTCAGGCGGTGGAGAGGCGGCTGGGTGACTAATCACTGTCATTTAGCCACAGCTCCGCCCCGGCTCCCCAAGGGCCTTTGCCATTGGCGCCTTTTGGCGGGAATTCGGGACCCCGGCTTTGGGCGGCCGCGCGCCGCGCGACCGTCCGAGCGGGGCCCCGAGAGAGAGATCCCTCCGAGACAGCGTAAGGTGCGTACGTTACTGTTTGTCCGTGCCGGCCTTTGCCGTTCGGACCAGTGCTTACTCGAGCTCGCCCGCACGTGTCCTCTGACCTGCAGCGGCTCGAGCCTGTCCAGCGGGGTCCAGCGACCTCTGACAGGCGTACCTTGCGTTGAATGCCCACTCTCTCTCGCAACCGGCCCAACGGTCGACACGAGAGAGAGATCACAGCACTGCCGCGGGGACATTCTCCTGCAGCGGCGTGTTAGCGGCGCGCATTACTCGAGTCGCTTCGTGCGCGCAGCGGAGCCTTGCTCCTCGCGCGCCCCCGGGACGGGGTGACGATTGAGTGTGTGTGTACTGCTGAAGGACGACGTGAATAAACGTCTCCTTTGTGAACTTGGAGGCTTATTTCTTTGCGGCGAATCGCTCTCCTCCCAGCGGAGGTTGAGTGCGCTGCAGCGGTGTCCCAGTGTGTGTGGTGACGGCTGATCGGGGCCCTTGGCTCGCGCGAAGCTCGAACCCGCGGTGGGTGGTGGCCTGTGTCCACGTAGAAACCCACAAACTTGACGTCTGGAAATGCCGAGCGGCTGCTCGGACATCATTCCAAACCATATTAAAATATGTTCCACTCGGCGCCTGCAACTGAAACGTGCTTCCAGCAGCCATCGCCTTACGCCCATGAAACATACCGTTTGTCTGCGTTCGAAATATTGCGTCTGCAGCTCTTCAAGCGTTATAGATAATGAAAACTAAGCATCAGCGATTATATCGAAGCTCTCTTCATCGTCACGACACGCCTTACACGTTACCGTCATCGTTGTTACCGAAGCCGAAACAGCATCAATAAGAAAGTCAACTGTAAATTATGCAGCGGTAGTGAGGGGATACCACGGGATGGTCCATGTATGTATACTAATGTCTAACGCATCATTTCAAAGAAGAAAACACGCAAACAAAAATTCGAAGCGGCCGTTTGGTTTCTAAGTCGTAGATATATCAAGGACTTAGAAACCAAATGGCCGCTTCTTTAACGTGTACAGATGTATCGGCGGACATAATCTTTTCGTTTGGTTTGGTTATTGGGGTTTAACGTCCCAAAGCGACTCAGGCTATGAGGGACGCCGCAGTGGAGGGCTCCGGAAATTTCGACCACCTGGGGTTCTTTAACGTGCACTGACATCGCACAGCACACGGGCCTCTAAGAATTTCGCCTCCATCGAAATTCAGCCGCCGCGGCCGGGATCGAACCCGCATCTTTCGGGCCAGCAGCAGAGCGCCGTAACCACTGAGCCACCGCGGCGGGGCTGGACATAATCTTTTGTATATATCTTTGCTGCACGCATGTATATAAGAACATATCGGTGTGTCGCTGACGGTTTAAGGCTTGAAGGAAACATAATTAATCACGAATGCTTATTACAGCTGGACGTAAAACTGCCGGCAGAAATATCGCAGAGGATCGTGACCGTTGCATCCACATCGCCAACGTTTCCGTCGTATTGACGTCACATCTTCATTTGACGTCACGTTGTTTGCGATTGTAGGGAGTAGCTCCCGCGAGTGTCACCATATTGCTCGCTGGACTGCAGGTGTTTTTCCGAGGAGTGCAGCTATTCATGATGTCGCCAACTTGCCAATCCGACTATACTTGCGCCGAACATCATTCTTTATATGAACCTTTCGTTCGGTTACACGCAGGTGTCAAAACACCTGTCCTTCGTACTCTATCGAGCCGGGTTCAGAGAGCTCGCCATTTTCCTCTTTCATCGTGCTTGCGTCAAGGCCACTCAACGGCCCAACAGCGATTTGGCGAGGAGCGCTGTTTGGAAAGGTCACGCAGCTGGTGAGGCGGAGCCAGCCATTCAAGTCATTTTGTGACGTCAGAGCCGCAGGTGGCATCCCGCCGTGAACGCCTCCTGTAAGAATGGTTTCACTTGACATCATCAAGGGCCACAATATCGGCTGGGGTACAGTGCTGGGGCACGGCATCCGCCATGTTTGAGGTTTCGTTCGCCGACGCGCATTATATGCCGGCCAGAGCAGTTCGCGTCTCGCCGTAGACAGACAGGCTGTGCCCCGCTTGTAAAAACATGCAGCTTAGTTGGTATGCCTGCGACCTGCATGAAGCAGAAAAGAGCGGATACCTCGAAAATTGTCTACTCGGTGAAAACAACCGACCCGTGTACGACAGAGACACCGCCGTGTCTCGTGTTCTGTCGCTCGTCCCGTGTGTCTCTCTTGTCCTCGTTTATCTCGCGCTAAGCCCACCTTCAAATCGTGACTTACCAACTTGCCCAAAACTCCACTTTTCTCACCGACGTGTTGCTCGACGTTGGACATGCTGCCGTGGATCGAATACACCGATATCGAAGACCCTTTTCCGCACGGCTCAAGTTTTGTGACACCCGACGAAACTAAAGAGTACAGACATATGAAAGCGCGCAGTTTTTCTTTGCACAAGCAGGTGCACAGTCGCAGTAAAAAAGGCTAGCACAATGACGTCACCGCAGCCGTTCTTTGGAACACACACAGCCTTTTTATTATCGGCGCATCCATGCGAGCGTTATTTCGCTCCGGTAGCACGCCCCACTAGCGCAAACCTTTTTCGCTGGCGACCGTATACGCAGGAGCCACACGCAAGACGTGCTGACAGCTGCCGCGTCACTGGTGGAGAGGCGGATAACTTCCGTGTCTGTTCGCGTAACTGGTTTGGAACTGTTTCCGTCTCCCGCGTCGCGTGCATTCGAAGCATGCGTTCGTAGCAACAAACACGAGTGCAAACTTTAACGTTTTCGTTACGTCGCCGTCCTTGTTGCGAGCGCGTAACAATGTTTCTCCACCGTTTTGCCGTACAAATAAAGCAGTTAAGACGCTTCGCTTTTCTGCTAGAACAGCACTGGTAAAGCTTTCGCATTTCACATATATGCAGCCGCTAAATATCGCTGCGGCGCGAGTTTCAGTGCTTTATGAAGTCAAACCGGCTGGCCGGTTCGTGTGAAGCTTGACCTTGAGGGTGACCGTGGGCAAATCATAAATAAATAAAGAAATATTGCCTCGACTGGGATTGGAACCCGCGGGGGGGCGCGAACAGATCAGCTTCGGCGGCCACTGCCCGAAGGCACAGGCTGACATCGCAGCCGATGACGCCTCGCGCTGAACTGCAACATGCTCTCGCGCTGTTCATTGCACACCAGCCGCCGCGGTGGCTCAGCGGTTATGGTGCTCGGCTGCTGACCCTAAAGACGCGTGTTCGATCCCGGCCGCGGCGGCTAGAATTTCTTTGGAGGAGAAATTCTAGAGGCCCGTGTACTGTGCGATGTCAGTGCACGTTAAAAAACCCCAGGTGGTCGAAATTTCCGGAGCCCTCCACTACGGCGTCTCTCATAGCCTTAGTCGCTTTGGGACGTTAAACCCCATAAACCAAAACCAAACCATTGCACACCATCTTCTGCATCAACTAATAATACTATCAAAACTAATATTCGCGTTCTGAGCTATGTGGTGGTAGTGACATAAAGACACGCGCTGCGTGCGCGGACAGCGTTGTCGCAGAAACACGGCACTCAATATATAGAGTAATAGGCGTTATATATCGTCGAAAACATTGGTGCAGAAACGCGGCACTATGGACCGCCGGCCTACATCGGTAAATTGGCATTGACGATGAAAAAGTTGAAGAGGCGCACAACTGGCTCCATTGGTCACCGGACACCTCAATCGCGCTTTCAGGTACGTGTCAATGGAGTCCACCTGCAAAAAACTGTGCTTTCGCGCAGTGTTTCGTGCTTATAGCAGGGCTAAACCGCCAGCCAATTTTTTGTAACTGAGGGGGTTACATATGCACTGTTCCGCACCGATATATGACTAACTAAGAGTTCCCAGTGAGGGCTGCGAAAAACTGGACGTCGTGTTCCTTCGCGCAATAAAGTCAGACAGTTTTACTATCAAGTTGCGGCTCAACGGCACGTGGCATGTCAAGCGCCGCAACACTGTATGTATACATGCAGCGTGGTTGTATTTCACGGCGAAGAAAAGTGCTGCCGCAGAGTAATATTTACTTAAAGTAGTTTTTTTACCGGCCTTTAACCACAACCCGCACAACAAGAAAAAGCTTCCACATGACAACTGTGCCACTTCAACGTCACAAGACGCGCCTTAAAGAATAAAATCTGTTTTTTCTGAAGTCCTCTCTTCGATGAGACTTTGGGTGCACATTGGGGCAGAAAAGTGAGCGAGCAGCTGGTCACGTGACAACTTTCTTTTAAGGTCAATAAATGATGCGTAAATCGTAACTTGACGGAAACAGCACTGCTAGTGGTTTTTCGAGGCGATCTAAAACTTTTTCATTGACACTTTATTCCTGAAGTCAATAATTAAAAAGTTAGTTAATTAAGCTTAACTAATTAATTAGCTTTGAAGAGCAAAGAAAATACTCAAGACTAGGCCACGCGACTATGAACAACCCTGAGTTGGTTTCACCGCATGACTAGGACGCTTCGCCTTTTTTAAAAGTTTGGTTACATTTAGCTGGGACACCCGGTATATGAAGTAAATAACGCGCTTTGCTCAAGGCCACACTGCGTTTGAAAAGCGTGCTGAGTGTGAAACACGTGGCTCATCTGCAAGCGGATTGTAAGCGCAGCTGCCGACGAGCGGCTGCATGTGTGTACGCGCGTGTCACCCGTCAACGAGCCGGTCATCCATTTTTGTCACGAGCGGCGGTGCGTGACAGCGCCACACGTGCCACGCGATGTAGCTTTGGGTGGGGATTAGAAGATGTCAACCTTCGACATGCCGTGGAGATTGATCGCAGAAAGATTCGAAAGCTTTTTATATAACGACTCTGCTGCTTCGAATTCTGCTGACTCCCGTGTAATCAATGCAGGATCGATGATACATTTGGGTGAGCGTGCAGAGAGAAATGTTTGCAGAGTTTGAACAGCGATTTTTTACTGCGGAAATGCATGCCGTATTCGTTCGCGGCTGGAAGAGAAACGGTAGAAAAAAAAAAGTCTTAATTGTATTACGTTCACTTCGTAGATAGGTGGCGCGCTGGATGCAGCTTTGTTTGGTTTATGTGATGCATGATGGGCGATGATATTTCTTTTCCATAGCCTTATCCACTTCACTAACATAGAAAGGCCGAACTACTCACATCCTTCGAATGTCTCATGATGTCTTGGATATTATATTTATAAAAAAACGCATGCTGCAGATATTGGCTCCCACAGGTATGTGCGTACATAAAGAGGAAGGCGGCAAATCAGTGGGGCCATAAAGTCATTAAAGATCATGCAACAAAATGTCTCCATATAAATAAATGCAAATGATGCACGTGATGAAGAGCAAAGACCAAGCGGTATTAGAGATTTGCATTTTTTGGAAAAGAGCTTGCCCACACTACAAGAAACGCTGCCATGAAAAACAAGGAAGCATTCTCTCAAGTGTTACTGTTGTCGAGTTACAGGAAATTAACTGCTTAAAAATACTCCGTTAGATAGGCCTTCTGCCACACAGACACACAAAGTAGAAAGGCCTTCTTTGTCTTCCCGAACTAATTAACGAATCGTAAAGGCGCAAACAACACTGCGCTAATCATCGTTCCCCTTTTCGGCAGCCAGCCGATCCATCACGGGCTATTATATTCGCCTTCAGTTTCATTAATGGCGACCGCTTCATCGTGCGTGACATCCCGACGGAGACCCGGAAACAGGGGAGCAAAGCGGATCCAGTGGCGCCCTCGAGCGGTGCCAGTCAAAGGGCGAGTGAGATGTCAAGGCGTTCTGCTGGGGGACCACTTTGTACGTCATCGTCTTATCATCACCGTTCGCCCGTATCCATGCGTGTAGGGAGGAGGAAAAACACGGGCTCGAGAACAACGAGACACCCAAAGGAAACCGCGCCTCTCCCTCCGACCCACACCCCTACGACGGAGTAATCGACATCGCTACGGAGAAAGACGGCGGAGCTCAACGGTCATTGTCGCTCTCGGCAGTTCGTCGGGGACGCGAAAATGCGACGCAAAAGGAACAAGTAAGCAACCACCATCGAAAAAAGCGCAACAAGCGAAAGAAAAAGAGAAAGCCTCTTGGAGAGGTGAGACGAGAAGGAGGAGGCACACGAGCGACAACGAAAGCAGGCGGGTGAGGGGCTCAAAGAGAGGAGGAAGACGGCTGACAACGCCAGTCTGGCGAGCCGTTCGCTATCTCCCCTTTTGCCTGGGTGTCTTGCGCAAGACGGCGCAAGCGGAAAAAAACTTGTCTCCGGGAGCGCGACAAAGAAGAGAAAAAGAACAAAAAGAGGAAAGCACGAGAAAACTAAAGATACAAGCAAATGACGGGCGTCAAGAGGGTAACAAAAAAAGCCGCCCTGGAAAGCTGCGCGCGTGGCCCGTAGTAGCGGTAGTAGTAGTAGAGAGGCGACGAGCTAAGTCAGGGCTGCAGGACGACGAACACAAAGCAAAAAAATACGACTCGTCGTGGGGAGGCGCGCCGAAGCAGCGCGGGAAGGAAGAAAAAAAACAAAGAAATGAAAACACAAAGACAATCTCTTGGCAGCAACCCCTCACCCTCTTGCTCTTTCTTTGCGCCCTCCTCTCAACTTCCTTTTCGCGGGGAGCGTCGGAGCGCTCCATGTAGTACTTAAAGTACCCCGGAGGGTAGGAAAGGGGCTGCAGGGTGGGGGAACTTGTTTAGCAAACCTCGTCGCTCCATCTCTTTTCTTCACTTGGCCCTGTCTCGCTGGTTTCTCTTGATCTCGTCTTCACCACCTGCCTCCAACGCAGCTCCTTCTCGCCTGCCGCTGATCCATCGGTCCATCCATCTCGACCCAGGATCGGAGGTAGAAAGGAAAATAAATGAAAAGCCAGCTGAGGAGCTGCGTCCAAAGTTGCGCGCAAAGAAAATGAAAAGGAGGAAGTGGAAAAAGGGCCTTCGGGGGATGCCCACGCTAATGAAAGCCTTCGGCCTCGTCGGAGTTGTGCAGGCCTAGACCGAATCGATGCAAATAGAAACGCTCCGACCGCGGGGGCCGTGCGGCGCGGCTCGCGTGCGCGCGTAGGGAGGGGAGGTGCGGCTTCTCTCTCTCTCTCTTCCCTCAAGAGGGACGAGGGAACAGCGCTGCCAAAGGAGGGGGGCGTGAGCCGGGAGAAATGTACAAAGAGACGACCGGCTATGAAAATGCGAAAACAGAAACGAGAGGCAGGGTGAGGAGGTGGGATGAAGGTGGATTTATTATAATCGAATAGCGGCGACCAACACTGACGGTGCGAGATGAATGGGGGGCCACTCGCTCGGCGCGTTAACCGACACGCGCCGCACCGTGCGCCCGCCCGTTCGCGTGCCTGGTCGGTGCGTGTGAGAAAGGTGTTCCCGGGGCACGCGCAGTGATTCTACGTTTGTCCATTTCCTCATACCCTTTTTGATGCATTTCGTCCAGTCGTCATATTGGGCGTGATTTCCTGCTTTAGTTTTGTTTTTGTGATTTTTTCTCCGCAGCGATGTTGAAACAGCGCACGTAAGTTCTTCCATGCTCTTTCGTCTAGCACATATAGTTGCACAGCAGTGCCTTAGAAGGAAATGGTGTGGCCATAAAACAAAGTTAAAATAGCGGAACCGTCAGACAAGAACGCAAGTGCAAGTTTAGTTCTAAAAACTGGTTTTTATTTTTTTACCGTTACATTATTGCGCTTGGTCGAGCTAGAGGGCGGGGCATCACGTTGCGTTGACGGCATAGATGGAATACCACTGCGCCATCGCTGAGTCGGAAGATTAGTCTTATTCGTGACGCATGCACGGTTCCCCACCTTACATGTTAGTTATAAAAAGCAGCCCACCGTGAATTGCAAATCCGATGAACTGCTGCTACGTTAAATTATCTAATGCGTTACCGTTTAGACGGCACCACGCGCTGTCGTAATTACTTCAACGCTGTGCGCAGCGGGTTCGTGAACTAAGGCAGAGGCCTTGTTGCGCAAGATCAGGTGGTGAGCGCTGAAAATGCGTAAATGAGCGCGTAGACCAATGTTTTTTTTTCAGTAACATCGACCACATACATGTATGGTTTATGGGGCTTTAACGTCCGAAAGCGACTCAGGCTACGAGGCACGCCGTAGTGTAAGGCTCCAAAAATTTCGACCACCTTGGGCTCTTTAACGTGCACTGACATCGCACAGTACACGGGCCTCTTGAATTTCGCCTCCACCAAAATTCGACCGCCGCGGCCGGAATCGAAGCCACGTTTTTCGGGCCAGGAGCCGAGTGCCAAAACTACTGAGCCACCGCGGCGGCAAACACATATATGTATAGTAAACGAAAGAGCAACAAAGGCTGAAGTTATCGTGGTATTGAGATGACTTATTACACAGCCCGGCAGCTCGAATAGCAAAGGTAATCACCAACCGATCAAGGCAGTCGATTATGGGAGCCTCGGATGGCGGGTCAGGGGGCCGCGATTGCTTATCACTCTCTTCCATTATCACTCTCTTCCAATGATATAGCAGTACCCGTCATTGACAGCTCGATGAAGCCCTCTTCGATGTCGTCATCAACAAAACCGAGTGAGCAGCAAGCGTTTACCGCGAATAGCGAAAGGAGCGCCAATTAACGCCGATATTTCTATTCAGACAAAAGTAAGCTGAGAGTGAATAGACGCGATATTGTTATCGGTGTTGCGTTTGGCATGTGCTCATTGGCGCTGCACACGTTTCGAGGCACTGGCGCATGTTAACCTAAAACCTGTATCCTCCGAACTTTGCTCTTCAGCACGCGAGAGGGTATATACGGAAGGCTGGATTCTGATGCATGCAGGTTTGTATACCTTTTTGGAATCCTTTTGGTGCGTAAAATTGCAGCACTGTCTTCTTCCATAGCAGTGACAGTAAATATTACCGCGCGCGGCAAAGAACAGGAAGCCGGCATGCAGAGCTTTCCAGGATTCGCGAATCACGGTAGCCCGTGTGGATCGACGCTGCTCGCAGCGGTGACAAAACGCTTCCATCAGGAGAAAAAACACCCTGTACTAATTGTTTTCCTTCCCCACTTCTAGGACTTCCGACCGCTACACAGACGACGCACAGACGATGTGATGTGAGTGTGTGAAATCTGCATAATCAGAATTCGTTGTACATTTATTTCGTTTCTGCAATTATCGCCTTCCCGCCCCGTCTTTAAATCGCCTTCCGCCGTCGCTTATTAGTTCCACTGCTGCGGGGCTTCTCGTGGGTGGAAGTGTATGGAGGGTAGAAGTGAGTGGATTAGTGGTGGGTAGAAACTTATGGAGGATGGAGTTGGGTGTAGCTTCTGCAGGGTGAAGATGGGTTGTTTGATGGTGGGTGGTGGCTTCTGGAAGGTGGAGGGAAAGGTGGTGAGTATAGAGTGAAGGCCTCGTGTATAGATAAAGGTGGGTGGTCGGTGAAGCTTCTGGAGAGTGAAAGTGGGTGATTTGGTGGTAGGTGGTGACTCTGGAGAGTGGAGATGGGTGGAGGGCAAAAGTGAGTGGGTAGTGGGCGGAGGACTCGTGTAGAGTGGCGGCTGTCTCACACAACAACAGACAGAAAGATTTTGCGAATGGGAGGGTAGTAATGCTGTCACAGTGAAAAAAAAAACCGTTGAGCCTTTTCCAGCATTCTTGGACAAATATTTTGAATTTCGGAATATTGTAAGGTACAAGTTACGGAGATATTGAAGGTAATGGTCCGTTCTTGCAAAATCTTTCTTTTGTAGTGTTTCCGTCGCTCGCATCGAGCAGTTAAGACTGCCACATAAAACCAACGGGGAACGTTTATGACGATAGCAAAAATATTATTAGCAAAAGAATGCGACCCCGCCGATGGGAGAACTGTTGATATACTGATTGCTATAGTGAAATCTTACAATATATGGAAAAAATTGCCAACAGAAACTCTTTCCCGTTGTAAAATGTTTATGTCCAGAATTACTGGGTGTGTATATACGTAAGTCCTTATAATGTCATCATGAAAGCCTCCATTTTCGAACGTTCAAGCTCGACTACTAATAAAACAGCCCTCCGACAGACTTCATCTCTTGATTCCACTTCACGCCATTCGCAAGGGGTGCTAGCTGTAGCTGCTAGAGCGGCATAGCGAGACATCCGCCGCGCCCGTTCGTGGTCGCCTTCGCGTACACCGCAGGCGGCTGCAGCAATTAAATCCCGTACAAGAGCTAGCCTACTCCTGCCTTTCGCGCCTCGGCATAGATCCCCTGTGCACATCCTGCAAAAGCGTGCGACTTGCCGGACACGCTCGTGACTTGAGTGGAGCTGAAAAGAGTAGCTGTCTTGAAAAGATCGGGCTTTGAAAACGCTGACCCGTATATACGACTGCGCGGATACACGCCGCGACGTGAGACTGCTTCCGCGAGTTGAATACACGATTATGAAAGGATATACGATGTGCTCGGCTCACGTTTCCTGACGCGCAACGAAACTAAAGCGCACACTTCTATGGAAGCGCGCAAGTTTCTCAGAACCGTGCGTTGGTTCAAGACAATTGTGCACGCGTGCGGATGCCGACGGGCGCATCGCTGTTTTCAAAGAAATAATTTGCGCCGTCCCTGTTTTCACAGCGTGGCTTAAATTGTCATATCGATGTGCTTCTAAGAGACCATCTACAACTGAACCTGTATATAGCGCAATCGCTGCGCATCGCTGTTGTGCCCAGAACCCTTCGCCTCTTCCCTCCACATCCTTTCCCTCTGCCCGGCGGACCCTCCCCCACGGGACCTAGAGAACCTCAAGACCTGGGAGGACTAGAGAGGACTGGGAGGACTGGGAGACCCTGCTGCGCTCGGAGGACCCGGCCGTGCAGACCATCGCCACCGGCCGTGCTGCCAGTGTTGTGGACCTTAGGAACATAAACACTTGAGTGCAGTGGGGTCGTGCGGGGACCCTGGGGCGTGCCCCGAATTCCTTGTACAATAACATTTTTTTCTCTCTCTGAACACACGCAACAGTTTTTAGAGCGTTAGCACTAGTAATCGCGTTACTCGAGGTCGCGTCAGTACGAAACACAAGGTCATTCAAGTGGGACCAGTGGGTGGTACCATTGGTACACAGATTGTGGACTAGAGCTGTGCACGGGCCGCAAATTTCAGCCCGCGCCCGGCCCGAGCCCTACACTACTGACGGAGGCCCGGCCCGGCCCGACACTCAAGAAACCTAAGCCCGCCCGGGCCCGACTCGAGTTAAGGGCCGGCCCGGGCCCGGCCCGACCTGCAAAACTGAAATTGAAGTGACGATGAAACAGAAAGAGATAATTTAAGGGAAATCAGTTTATTTCAATGTTTTTAAAATGCTCCGCTCTCATGGTCTAGATGAAAATTAGTGAGTATATGCAAACACGGCGCATGTAGAGAGTTATCACTCCAAGTTATCATGTAAAACCAACAAATCGTGAATTGATGACGGCTTGAGGCAAGTGCGGCGCTCCTGCATAATGAACCCGGCAGCGCTGAAATTTCTCTCGCTGCTTGAACTGGTAGCCGGAATGGCTAACATTTTCTTGGCAAGAAGAGAAAGCTTTGGATACGTCGCTGCCTTGCTTCTCCAAAACTGTGATAGCTCAAACTCTGAGCAAGGGGTCGACTCTGTGGCCAAGTACTCGCTCAGCTCGTCTCTCTCGGCACTCCGATTGCTGATTTCGTCGCTCCACTCGCTGAACAAATTCATGCGCGGCTTTTTCGCAGGACGTTGTTCTTGCATAGTTTCCGGCAACTCCTGTGGTGTCGACGCGACGAGCTCGCGTATGCGCCCGTACACTTCATCGCGCTCCTCGGCGGAAAGCATCCTAAGGTGCCGAAATTGTGGGCAGAACATCGTTGCTATCTTGTGCTCCATGGTCAGGATAACCTTTTTCTTCACCTCACCTTCCTTTGTGCAGTGTCATTTGGGCTCGTGAGACCACTCATGTGGAGATTAGTTTCGAACCTTGCAACAGTAGGGCGGCTGGAGCCACGCAGGAGCAATCGCGATCGCGAAGCCCGGCCGGCCCGTCCGAGACAAATATACCGTGGCCCGAGCCCGGCCCGGGCCCGAGTGAATAGACTTCCGCAAGGCCCGAGCCCGGCCCGCGGGCCGGGCCGGGTACGGGCTTTCGGGCCGGCCCGAGCACGTGCACAGCTCTATTGTGGACGACCTAATTGGCGTAGAATCTTCGGAGTGGTATCAAACGATTCAGCGCGTTACGGAGCATAGCATTACTAGTAATAAAATCGTAGCGTCTCATATGGATTCGCACCGTCGACCTTTGATGTCTCCAAACCGTGACTTCTTGAAACTTCAAATGTACGGTCAAACTAATTGACGTAGGACATTCGATGGTGTCAAACGATTTGTCTTCGTGCACTGTATACGCATTGATAACGCTCGATATTCAATATACGCTGCCTCAGCGTTTTGCTCTTTTTCTCGACTGCTTTGCGGAATAAATAAAGCAGCTGAGACGCCTCCTTCTTGGAACGGCGCCGCAGCTTTTGCGGCGCGAATTTTGGAACTAAGGCGTTACTTGATGGACTCGTTTCGCTACGATATGCGTCCTGCGTAGCAGAAAGCTCGCAACAAGAATAGCTAGAAGTCGTGTTCCTTGCAGCAATGCAGCCTCCGGATTTGAGCTACGGCGCAATTAATTCCATTGCAGCGGAACCACAACCCCGGACAGAGCGGTTGTATTAGGAGCAGTGCTGCTGCGAATTTCACCATGCATGCAGCACAAAAAGCTCCACAAAGAAAAGTGGACATAAATTTATTTAGAAACATGCAAAAATGCCGCGGATATCGCTTCCGGTACTTCGCGTACCCTTCAGTTTCACCGGTCAGCCATCGTGAGTACATTAACTTTCTCAAACTCGCCCATTTCATGATATTCTTGTATATATGCGCCCCGTGCATCGCCTCTTTGTGAGGAACACTATTAAGGTGCCACTGAAAGCACCTTTGCGGCGGCTGCTGGAAAAAAAGATCAGGGTACTTTCGCCAGCTTCACTGCCGTGCATGTAATTCACGCATCGCTCCTGTGGGTGCGTGCTGACCACTCTTTTGCGGTGAGAGCGCCGGAAATGGAAATACATTATTCTACAGCGGACATGTGTACGACATCGCAGCAATTTGGGCCGACACATTCGGCGTAAGAGCTCATGGTATAGCGGCGCACAACTGCAATCGCAAAGCCCGGCTAATACGTGGAGCGGATAATGAACACATGTCCTTTTTTGTTGTTTTAAATGAGTGCATACGCCGGGACAGCGCAGGGGGAAGCAGTCACGTGTGACCAACGGTCTTTCAAATGTCAGGCATGCT
This sequence comes from Amblyomma mixtum, assembly GCF_055824585.1. Classification (NCBI taxonomy): domain Eukaryota; kingdom Metazoa; phylum Arthropoda; class Arachnida; order Ixodida; family Ixodidae; genus Amblyomma; species Amblyomma mixtum. The sequence goes on from NC_143016.1 coordinate 59,319,644, forward strand.
GACGGCAACAGAAGGTTTCCTCTCTATAGTCCAACAGCACACGACTACCTTACTGAATTGAATATCGGCGGAGAAAATCATTTCAAAACGGCATTGAGCGTATTCGCTTATCATCGGATAGTTTTCCATGCACGCTTTTGTCATCGCCCATACATCAGGCACGCGAGGAAGGCGCGCTCTATCATGCAAACTAAACCTGTCGGATTTTTCTTCAAACGCAGCGCGTGGACGGTTTCAGGCATTCAGCCGCCGCGGTGGCTCAGTGGCTATGGTGCTCGGCTGCTGGCCCGAAAGACGCGGGTTCGATCCCGGCCGCGGCGGCTGAATTTCTTTGGAGGAGAAATTCGAGGCCCGTGTAATGTGCGATGTCAGTGCACGTTAAAGAACCCCTGGTGGTCGAAATTTCCGGAGCCCTCCACTACGGCGTCTCTCATAGCCTTAGTCGCTTTGGGACGTTAAACCCCATAAACCAACCGGCTTCAGGCATTCAAACAGACAACGGGTTTTTTCGAGATTGGAAGCTTACTGCTAGCGCACAGAAATTAAAAGAAGTGCCGTAGTGGAAGTCTCCGGAACAATTCGACCACCTGGGGATCTCGCCGCGTTGGGTGCGTGGTTATACGTCGTTCGGCTGCCGAGCACGGAGACGCGTAATCAAATCCCCGGCCGCGGTGGTCACGTTTCGTTCAAGGCGAAATGCAATGTTATTGCACGCTGTGCGATGTTATTGCACGCTTAAGAACCCCAGGTGGTCGAAATTAATTCTTACAGTCACACTGTGATTGCTGGATGGGATCGGGAGAGTGCATGGAGCAGGGGTATGGCGTGTCACACGGTGATTGACGGACTGAACCACGGCACCCGCTCGCATGGTCTTAACCCGTCAGAGATATAGCGTCTGCTCCGTCCCGGGGGCGACGCGAATGCCAACGCATGTTCTGCCGCACAAATCGTATTGATTGTTTGTAAATATTTTTTTAGTTGTACGTTTATTAAAGAGAAACTGAGCACAAGTTGAAGTTGGCATGCATGGATAGGGTACCGCATTCTGATCATAAAGAGACCGCTCTTACCGAAGACGGAGCTTTCATAAGCTAGAAAAGACCAGTAAGACGAAGCAGAGGTGTCGCCATCGCCGGCCGATTTCGCAAGTAAACTTCATGTGTCGACAGTGACTTTTGGGCTTGCATGTAAAGAGGCTACGCTGTACCGACATTCACTCCAAAACGGTGGCAACCAGTCCTTTTCGGTAAGGGCGTCATGAGTTTGAACAGACTAGCGGGAAGATATTTAAATCCAATTTTCGCGGCGATAAATATCCGCCTTTTGCTGCTGGAAAAACGTCAACACAGCAGAAAGAGCCAAATAATCATTTTTTTTTTACTGAGAAAGAGTGCACCATTGCTATACCGGACAATACTGGTAAACTAACCACGTATACATTGTTTTTTCTTGTACAAAATTAACACAGAGAGCACAGCACAATCTTGCATGCAGCGCCACCAAAACCATTATTCCCTTCAACGTCTTCGATTGAGTCGCCAAACAGTGGAGTCAAGCTTGCATGTGTAAGAAACGACGCGACTCCGGTCTTCCATCCCACATGCAGTGAACTCTGCAAATGCGGGCAAAACTATACACACGCTTTAGATTTGCGAAGTACGATGCGTAGCAAGCATTTCATGCTTTCTAGCTATCTCTGTGCTATTGCTCACATGCTGTGAAGGAAGGGGGGGCAGATTTTCGTATATTAAAAAAGGGAAAAAAAATAGAAACCACTGTTTTTTATTTACTTTATTTAAAAAAATTTTGTGCGCTTTTTTGTTGAAAAATAAATGGCGAACGCTATAGACGTTGTACCATTACTCAATCTTTTAATGTTAATGTTTACGCGAGCAATATTCATTGCCGATACCAGGGAAACAAGCCGACGGCTGAGATCTCCCGCCACGGCGTGTCCAGGAAGGTCAAAGTACCTGTCCGGACATATCACCAGATTAGCGGCCTTCATTACTCAGTTCTGGAAGTGGCTTTGTTCCGCCCTCGGTCCCCTCCGACAAGGCGGCTGGTCGGCGCTCCTTGTCAAGCCAACAGAAGGGATGATCCCCTCGCTGGCGTCGTTGTGTCCCATGGTGGGATAAAGGCATGAATGGGTGGCTCTTTGCAGCCCCGACGAGGTTGCTGGCCACCGCAACCGCAGGTGAATGGCACCGCCGTCGTCGCCGCGCCGGCGGCATGGCAAGACAACGGGGGCACGGCAGGACCACGACACTTCGACGATCACTACGATTGGCACTCGTACAACTACCAACGTGTAGAACGTGGAATTGTGTGAAATAAGACAGCCGCCAACACGATGAACGTACAAAGTAGGGGACTACTTGAAGGATCACGGAGGAAGAAGCTTTCCATGTCTACGTCAAAAATTACACCTCGCCCTATGAGAGCGCGAAAACGGACGTTCGGGAAGATGTGCAAAGGCTTTTGGGGGAGCTACCGCCCCCCCCCCCCCCCCCTAGGAACGCCACTGGTTGAGGAGAACGCCGGCTGCTCCTTCAGCTTGCATGCTTCCCAGCGCTTCGGCCACCGAGGGCGTTCTATAACGGTTCCGAACCAAGGAAAAGCCGCCTCTTCTCGGCAGGGTGCTCGCTGGTACGTACCAGCACCACGTTAGAGCAGCACAACTGTGTCGCAGCCCCGTCGGCCGAACCTACAACGTCCGCTGGGGAGCACAGTCTGTATACCAGAGCAACGGCCCCCCGAGGTTCGTCCTGCATGCTGTGCGGAGGTTTCAAGGCAGGTGCGGTGCCTTCGATCTGGGGGACGGAAGAGATCGAGACCATGCGGTCCGGTGCAGGATGTGCCCATGCAGTGAAGAGAGCGCCGGCTGCTTCTTCATCCCGCATATTGATTCCAGTGCTGCGGGTGTCGACGATGTCCCATTCGCGACACATGGTGCAGCATTCAAGCTCCCCCCGCCCTGGAAGGCGCATGCAATATTGATCCACCAGACGGCGGGACCATCCGAGGGGCCCCGCTGACATCCCATGGCCATTGGTGGTCGAAATTTACGGAGACCTTCACTACGGCGTCCCTCATAGCCTGAGTCGCTTTGGGACCTTAAACCCCCCTAAAGAGATCCCCCATTACGTCCTCAGCAAAGAAAAAAGCTTTTTTTCAAAGGTGCGGGGAATTGAACCAAGGACCTTCGATTGCGTGGCGAGCACGCAACCCATAGCTCACAAAACCGCATTGCTTCTTAGCGAATAAAGGTGAGCCTATAGTGTACGAGTTGCTTTACGACTCTATGCTAATGAGTAAGTGTGTAATTAAAAATGAAGGAAAACATAAATTCAAAAATTAATGCTTTAAAGCATTAATTTTTCGCTTTCAAAGCACGTAGGAAGTCATAAGTGCCCTCCATAGAACTTTTTTAAACCCATGGAAGATACGTCGGTGCGTTCAGTGCATGTGGATTGTTTACGGCAATGCGGACATTACGTGCAGTTGTAATACGATTATTTAACTGAAATGGACTAATTTCACGTGTCGTTTTTTTTTTTTAGTTTTACGGCGCAAGATTATATTTCGGGATTGTATCGAACATGAGTGCAGCTTTATCTTTTTTTTTTATTTCTGAATCGGTGGCTTGGTTACTAAAAGGGAAATTGTGTGTTGTGAAACTAGCTAATACCGAAACTAATGCGAGACCTACATTGGAAATATGATGATAACTAAACTCATGTCCACTGCTTCGCGACCACAAGTCAGCTAATGCAGCGTCATTAGCGTTACAACCTCTCAACCGTCCTGAGATCTATTATACGTTATCTAAGTTTCTGAGAATTTTGGACTTTTCTTCAATCATTACTGAGGACAGTAACCCCACTGCGGTGTATTTGCCCTAACAACGCTGATCATTTAAGTGCATCACATATCCTCAGTCGAGCATATATATGCCAGGCATTTGTGGTTAGTTGTCGCGGAAGTGAAACTGTGTAGTGCTAACAGCGGTTTCGATTTGTTACTTGAACTAGTTAAAATTGTAGGTTTTTATGAAGTAGAAGTTGTACAACCTGCTTAACTAGAAGTACAAAAAGTAAACCACGAGCAAATGAATACGAAGGTTTACAAGACGATGGGAAAATAAAAAAACCGCACTTTCTTAATCCCACTGAGCTGAATGTAGCTAACGTATTCACAAGAAGTGGCAGTATATCTGCCAGCACATTCGTAGAAAGTTCGGCTGTCCTCAGTGTATATCTGCGCTCACTATATATACATACCGTCAATAAAGCAACACAGTCAGTTTATCTCACACAGAAAAAAGAAAAGAAGCAGAGACGGAAATCTGCGGCGTATACCAATATGAGGCAGTATTAAAGTAGTCATCATTTCAGTCTTAAATCTTACATTTTTACCTTTTCCCGTCAAATTTTTCCTCACTCTCCGTGTGTACTTCTCACATTGCAATTTATTATGTCGACTAAATTCGATATGACTTGGCCTTCGTATACTTTCACTGCCATCTGCAAACATTCCATTTTGTAACACAGATTGCCCTTAATTCTTCACCAAGTCTAATGGCGAATTCCATTGGTCGAATCGGGGCAGCCTCTTGCTCCTCGGCGGCAAATGCGAATTCTACTGGTCGATCTGGATCGGGTTCGCGAGTTGCGCAGGTCGTTTTGGTGCAACTCGCTCCGCGGCGGAGAGCTCTCGCTTGATCCACCGAAAAGCGGCGGATCCAGGGTGTGATGCTATCACTTCCGGAAAGGTCAGCTTTGTACGCCTGTTTTTAATGTGATTTGAGACTTCGCCTGCTAACCCTGAATGTTTGTTTACGTTAACCAAGAAGTGTAAAAATGTAGAGTGGCGCTTCTCACCTCGATTAATACGGAGAGCCGCTGAAGGAGCAGAGACCAGCGCCAGTGACGATGACGAAATGTATGTTTCCTTGCAGACATTTATTAAAGGAATGTTTCTTGAATCGCCTCGCAAGCGGTGGAAAAATCATCGGCTACGTCGACGCCAGGATCGTCATTTTTTGACTTTTAGAATAGGTTGACGCTATTGGTTAGGAGCATAGGGGAATAGCGGGTGCATGGCCAGAGCGCAGGCGCACGACAATAACGCCCCTCTCTTCGGTTATTGTCCTGCGCCTGTGCACTGGCGACCCTCTATCCCTCTATGGCCACCCTATTTTAAAAGTCTCTACTGACCATTGGAAATGGTAAAATGATGCGCATCTCGCAAGCTAAGTGCAAGATGCCACTAACTGTGTCATCATCACTGATCATCGTGAAGCTAGTCAAGCGGAAATGTGCAGACGGATGTCAGGCCCAACTTCCGGAACCGGTCGCACTCTTTGCCGGATCATGTTCGTGTTTCGTTCGTCGGTCAGGATTGGGTCATCCTGTGGCAGATCCGATGGCTCTGGGGCGGATTCAGCATCCCGCTCCAAATCGACCAGTGGAATTCGCCATACGGCGTCAGAACACATGAGAAACGGCTGATCGGTGCATCACGTACACCCACTCAGCTGCATGATACAGCGTGCCTTTTGCCAGATATGCTCCGACAGGCGTATCGCGCGTCTCGACAAAGCACCCATTGTGTAACGCGGTCTGTCTCGCTGTGTTTTTATCACAGCAGAGGCGAGCAGTTCCCGAGAGCGCATTGTGTGGTCGGTGCGATCGTTATTACGCCGCCGAATGCCGCCGTGCATTCACGCGCGGCGCGCTCTATTGTTCGTCGGCATACAGTGCTATAGCTGACGTCAACAAGAAGTCGGACAATGCATTGCGCTGGCTCCTTTCGTTTGTACGGAGCGCATAATCACATTGTTTGCACGTGCCTATATGTTAATGCAGCCATGAATATACACACATTGTATATACTTTTGGAGGACTGTGAAGGCGTAGAAAATCGGGCCAACGTATACGGCGATATATACGGCGATGGTATGTATGCAATCCGGCATAGCGGACTATATGGAAATAAGATAACGATGAACAAAACTGTCATGTTAGATCCTGAACAGCAGTGCACATATTAAACGGGGCGCGAGAGTACCTGCGCACAGGCGCAAAGTATTATTTTGTCGTAAAAAGAGCGCGCACAAAAAAAGTCAGAGGAAAAAAACGCAAAGCGATATATGCGCGCTGGGGTCAAGGGGTGGTTTAACTGTTATCCTGCAGGCAGCTCATCTGACTAAATGTTGCACAACTTCTGTAGATACAAAAAAAGGTTCTTCAGCCTTCTACTCCCGTGTAAATACTCGTTTTTCATGCTTTCGTTTCGAGGGGGCACACTTAATAGTTTTGGTATTGCGACCGCAACCATGTTCACATATGGTCGAACAAAGTGTTCGAACTTCTTCATCACGAGGCAGTTTTATCATCTATTTTTATATTTAATTTTGTCACTTAGCAATCTCCTTAGCAATCTCCTTTTGTCATTTAACAATTTATGGTTGAGGTTTTATTTTTTCATGCGCCAAGTCTATTCGCCTATTTAATAGGTTTAAATGGATTGGATAGTATCACGTGGCATTAAATCACTTGACAACAGTTCGGAGTTTTGTCTTTGTTAGAAGTCAGATTAACACTGTTCGTAATCAGTATTTTTTCGCGTCGCAAGCGTCCGCGATAAGCAAAGCGACGTGTACAAATATGAGGCGCCTTAACAATGACTGGCTCAATGCCCGCTCTGCAAGAGCTTGCGGAGAAGGAAACTAGAAAATCGCCGTTTTATTACAGCTTAAATTCGCGCATTTACCACAAGGTGAATCATGCAGTATTTGTATGTCGAAAACAACAGTAATTACGTGAGATGGCTTTGGAACATGAACGTTCTTACTATTCAAACAACATGCCGAGAATCAGTAATCCATTTCCATTTTAAGTTACGGTTAACTTTAAAAGTTTTAAAACTGGAAGTTTCACAAAGCTCTTTAATTACAGGCCTATCTGACAAACATGCGGGTAACCACTCGGACAGGAATAGATTACAGAACTCGACTAAGGGGCGCACTTCTTTTTTCAACAACTTTGGCGGAGGCGGCCACGAAAGCGGAATTTTTCAGTTCATTTACCCAACCACCAGTGTATTCTGACGAAACTATTTTAGTGTCCGATACAGTCTGGTGATATATATCTGCCGCCGATAGCTGCAGATATATTTCTCCGTCGTTTTCGTTGTCGCTACGTACATGGTCGGTTCTTCCGGCTCCTCACCACCCGCGTAAATGAAATCATTTTCGTTTCCATCCACTGCATTCGAAATGCTTGCAACTTTCAAAATTTTAATAATGTCCAAGAGCTATTAGCGATTTTCATGAAATATAGGCGGCGCCGCAGCCGCGGCAAAATGGCAACTGCAAAGAAGACTCTGTCTGATCAGCTGGGCGCATTAACAAGTTTCCTTGACTGCACGACCGAGTCACGTTTTTTCATTGAAGTGGAGCGCCTAGTTTTAGCTAAACGCTTTGTATTAGTCGGTTTAAAAACACATAACCGGCGACAAAGTGGAGATCGTCGACTTGTGTATACAAAAGCCCTCCGTGCGAGCGGAACGGCACACAATCGTCGGCCCCCTCCGGAACGTTTTCAGCGATGTCAAGATCGCCATCGCTGAATGTTCCTGTGTGGTGCAAAGTCAGAAAAATGCAAGCACGTCCCGGGATTACTGTTACATTGTTAAGTTAAGCGGGGATTTGCGAAATCATTGCATAATGCTGAAAGCTAAAATGGTTCACGATGGTTTCTCTTTCGACCGTCGTGGGCTTAGATTTCAATTCAGCTAGCTGAACTCCAGTAGCATTTACGTGCGGCCATCACTCCAGTCGAGCACGCAATGTCCTTGCATATTCGTGGGGAGACTTGCTTAGAGCACTGGAGTAGCGTGCGGCAGAATAAATTACAGCGCGTAAGTGCTGTCTGCAGAGGACCACTCGAATGTTTGGATGCAAGCCTTGGCCACGTCTGTATACGCTGCGGCGTGAACTCAATACCATCGAGTCAGGTCACTTAGCTTTGAAGTTTTTTTGTTTTTTTTGCGGACCATGAAGCACGAATGTTTAGGATGACCAGACACCAATACGAAAGCACAAAAAGCAGAGAGAAAAATAAAATGGCGGCGCATAAATTCAACCTCGGTTCACGAGGAGGTGCAATTTTTCGAGCATAATTGCGGTTGCATCGCGGCAGCAGTTACAACGAACGGCCACGATTATCGCCCTAGTCGTTCAATTAAAATCATAGAAAGCTATGATGGCACCGACTCCTTACTTGAAATAAAGAAGTCGTCACCCTGAGAATGCCGCGAACACAAGACCATCGACGCTTCGAGTATACTTGCCCCTTCCTGCACCCAGAGCTGCCTTCCCATTGGGCTGATGGCAGTGGTTTAAGGGGCTCTGAAAGGGGCCCTAATAAAGTTGCGGTATATGCCTGTGATGTTAAAGGACGTCGCTCACGAATATCCTGCAGCCAAATTTTTTTTTTTGAGACGCTTTGCAGAAGCTGAGTTATCTACAGTCATAATTTGAATTTCAGCGTCTTCGCGCCTTTCTTTATCCTCTCGTCACCTTTTGCACGCTGAAAGGTCGGCGCTCATCCGCCGGCCCCACCGCCAGGGTCAGAGCTTCGTGAACCGTCGGAGCTCCGCCGCTTATTGGCCGCGGCCATGGTAGCTGCCTGGTGTCTGAAAGATGAACTGGTATACGCCCGAGCGGTGCAACGGAGGAGGGTGCGAGCTAGCATGAAAAAGTCGCCGGAGAGGGCTCGCCAACTTTCGCACCTGATTGTGGGGTCTCTACTGCGTGTAGAAGTATTTGGCTCAAATGTACATGACAGCACAATGCAGTGGTTGAGCGAGTTGATGTGCTCCCTTCGGAAAGTGTTTTAGAGCCCCTTTAAGCAATGGAATGACACTCCCCGGCTTTTACATCTCGCTGACGTACAAAAAGCGCGCTAGCAGTGGTTCCGTGCTTGGCGATGTTCATTTTTGAGGCCAACCTCTTTGACTTTCTTGTCAATACCCCCCCCCCCCCCCCCCCCCCCTCTCTCTCTCCTCTTTTTGCAACTACGTTGCAGGAAAGACATCCAAAAGTGCTTGCTATTGTTAAAGATGGGGCTTCTATCCCACCGCTGGAACCAGAGTTGAAGACGGAGGGGTCCTGGAGATGACTAACTCGTTTAGCCTCGCAGGTACCGGCTCCGAATGACGATGTCGGACTGCGATATCGAGGAAACTGTACATAAGGGTTTATTCTACATATTTACAGATGAGAATCGAATGCCATGCAATGCTCCGATCACACAACAACAACCCGTTAAATACGGTTCGCGTTCCCCAGATCCCTGACTGGGGAACTTGGTTCGAATAACGTTGTCCAATCGGATGGGCCATTGATGACGCTGGCGGTACCACCCACGGCACGGGGCGGTGCTGAAGCTCTCTCGCTCTCTCACAGCTCGGGGGATGAGAAGGGGAAGACAGTCATCAAACACAGATGCGTCACCTTGACCACTGCCGCAAGTGTTCTGTGCGTTGCCTCCGTGGGAAAGCAGAATCCCGCAGTCTCCTCGCAGGTGGTTGAACCTTCTCGAACTCCCCCGCCGGATGGCCGAAGCACGAGACCCCTTCGACACAGCGTCTTTCAATTAGCAGCCTCGCTCCGCGTGACCTTGCGTAGCATCATCCAGTCCGGTGACCCGAAGGTCGACTCGGCCAACGTATACCGCTGCTTCCGCCGTGCTGCTGTGCATCTGCTTTCACCGTTGCCGCTGCTGTCGCAAGCTGTCGCCGCATCTTTGCCTAACGACGACACTCGTCTAACAGTAATTTCTACCAGGTCCGTGGGACACAGCGCCCTTCGATCGGTTCGGAGGTTCGGTGATTTGGAGTGCAACAACCCCGTCCGTCGTCGTCAATGCTTCTGCCGCCGGCGCCAGGCCTCGTCATATCCCTTGCTTTGCGATGAGTCACACCCGGCTCCCAGGACCACGTTGTCCACTCTTAACAGCTCGTCCACGGCCCGAAAAATCTCGAATGGCCAGCGTTCACGACCGCTGGGCAGGAAGAGATGAGGTCGGAGTCGGGTGGAAGGGCTGGTTTCCAGAAATGGCGTTCAAGCTCGAACATTCAACAAAGAATGGCATCAGTGGACTGTTCCACGAGACAGGGCACTGACCCACAAGCAAGCGCTCGGAATTTGCCAAAGACCCACCAGGCTTCCCACAATGACAACAAAGGTTTACTAAAACATGACTGAATTTTGGCGTAATTTTGGTGCCGAGAAAGCGCAATATATCCCCTTTGAAATCGCCAAAGACGGACTGCTTGGACCAAGGTTAAAAACAATAACCCACACACAGTAGGTGGTCCTACCAAGTACTCCTGTCTACAACAATCGGCTGAATCCATCAGCATTTCCGTGCGGTTTTCCGTTCCTGAAACGCATCGAGAAATTCTGTTTTTGGAGAGCAGGACTCCGTCTAAGCAAGCGACCATTTTTGGGGGGACAAAACTGTCATAAGCACGTTTGAGACCATGGTCAGTCTCAAATATGAACTTTGCGCCGTTCAAGTAACTCTGGTAACCCGACAACATCTGTGCCGCCTAAACCAAACGCGTCTGAAGCGCTGAACGCTTCTTCTCTACAGGTCAGCCTGCGGCTGACGTACAGAACATGGTGCTCTTCGTGGCCGTCGCCAACTTGACTTAAAATAGCACCCAGTCCTCTATCACTGGCGTCACACTGAACTTCTTTACTGAAATAAGTGGCCCGAATCAAAGGTCTGGACACGAGCGCTTCCCCCAGACGAGTTTTCTCTTCGGTCATTTCAGTGTACGTCAGTGAGGCTCCCTTTTCGTAAGGTGTCAGTCAATCAAGGGATCTACGCTCCGTCTACGCGACGTTAAGCGTAGTTCTACTCGAGCTGCACTCCTGTGAGTGCCCTTATCTCTTGGTAGCATGTGAAATCGACACCTGTGATTTCTAACTCAGTGACGCCCTATCCTTTCTAAGGTAAGGAAAAAAAAACAGTAACCTCCGATCAACTTGTTTTAATTCAAAAGTAGCCTTTCCCTGCCTGATTTCATAAACACACACAAAAAAAAGAGGAATAAAAAAAAGAAACAGCTACTTCGAAATCGCCACGCGGGGGGGAAAGCTGACTCCCCGCCGCCGAGTTGAAAGGATTAGTCTTTCAGACGCGCCCGCCGGGGTCGCGCTTTGACTGATTGTACTGCGGTCAACTCGTGACAAAAGGCTGCAGAAAAAAACGATCCCCGACTCTCCCTGTCGTTTCCGCGCCCCCTCGAGGCTCTCCGAAAACCTTGGTCGCCCCTACAATGTCGATAACCGACTCTGGCTCTGGACAACGAGCAGTGACCAGCGCGAGAAGGTGCCTCTTTCTCTCGCCCCACGCAGGAAGCTCGGCTACCCATTCGCCATGCGCGCTTCCTAGAATGCGGTGCCAAATGCGAAGGACGATTCCTTTTCAAGTGCGCCCGCCGAACACGCCTGCATGTGTCGTCTCGGTTGTTCGACGCCTGCGTTCGCATGCGCTGAGTGCCGCGCAACCTTGCGCTTTCTGATCTCTTGGGCCGCTTTGTTTTTTTTTTAACTGGCTTTTTGTCCCGACGGCGCGGTCTAGTCTTTCTTACAGGCCGATGCCCCTTGAAGCACTTCGCGCCTGTTCTGGTCGGAAAACGCACACTTCCTTTTCCGTTGCTGCAGTCAACCCTCGAACGAGCTGCACATGTCGCCAGATCATTAACTGCAGTTGCAAGTCTATGAGGCGCAACGCGGGAAGGCTTCGCCTTTCCTTCCACCGCATTTCTTTTTTTCGCACCTGTCCGCGCAACCGAATTTAGGGCTTTGAATTTGATTCGTTTTCTCTTGGTTCTTGCCCTTGTCCTTTTTCTGCGCCAAGACTGTGTCGCGTGCGTCTCCTGATGACAACTAGCTATCTCTAGTTTTTCCGTCGCACCTCGGAAATTTTCCTCAAATTCCAAACTGGCCTCTGTGCCTTCGCAGCAGAGTGCCAGCTCCACGCAGCTGACAGACGGACATGAAACTGACCCTGAGATCCCCAGCTCATTCCTTTGGGGTTTGTCCTCTCCAGCTTGTCTGTCGCTTTGCGCTCCATTCTCTGCATTGCAGTGCTCAGCTACAACTGAGCCCGCCTGGCTGTCGCTCTGTGCGTCATGCTCTACATCGCAGTGCTCAGCCACTACTGAGCCCGCTTGCCTGTCGCTCTGTGCGTCTTTCTCTACATTGTAGTGCTCAGCTACAACTGAGCCCGCCTGGCTGTCGCTCTGCGCGCCATTCTCTGCACTGCAGTGCTCAGCTACAACTGAGCCCGCCTGGCTGTCGCTCTGCGCGCCATTCTCTCTTTGTCTAGAAGTCTGGCTCTTACTTCTATCTTTATGTTCGGCAGCCTCGCATTCTTCTTGCGCCAGCTTTGCCAAGGTAGCCTCTCCCGAGCCTTTGTCACTGAAGCCACTGTGACATCTCAACTCGATCTTACCGCGGTTGTTACTCTCAAAAGGGGCTTCCGCTGTTTCAACTTCGAAACCTTTCTCGATAGGAAAATCTCCCTTTTCGCGGTCCTGCCGGTTTGACGCCTGTATCGGCTCTACTGAAAGGGTCGCGCTCGTAACAGTCCCGACAAAGTTGTCCGTTGCCACTCCTACCTCACTCAGAGGAGGATCCTCGCAATCGTGTCGTTTAGACGCTATCTCGGAATGCTCTCTCTTAGCATTACGTCTAACCACTCCGGACACGGTCTCGGATTCTGCGGCTTCCCTTGGACCACCGCACCGGTTGAACGCGTTCTCTGCCACTTCCATCGTGGTGTCGCGATTTATCAACTCGGCTACGGTCACGGACCTTGCGGGTCTTACCTGCGGACCTACTTCATAAGCATCGCTTGCTCTTTCAGGAGTTCCGGCTCTCACACTACCACCCTTTCTTCGTATTTCGTTTTGAAGTTCTAATATCTTTAGTTTCCTTGTTTCATTTTCAACCTTCCACTTTTGCCTTTGCCGTTCCTTCTCTTTTTCCCACTCTCGATCAGCTTGCTCCTTACGTGCTTTTTTCTCCCGATCGGCTTTCTCTTTAGCCTCCTGGTCGGCTTTTACTTTGCGGGCTTTTTCCCCTTGTACCAAATTCCACGTATCTACCAGCAACTGATCGTTATGCTGGACTTGTTTAAGAATGAATTCGCCCAATTCAATTTTGGTTAATTTGCTAGGCACTTCAACCGACAGTTCCTCGCATATCAAAAGCAAGTCCGACTTGTACAACCTCATTAGGTCCATGACAACGCTTTCTCCGCTTTGGCTCTGCTAACACAACAATGCCTTGAGAATAACCCCTCTCAAACGACAAAGCCCTGATTCCCAGTCAAGATTATTCTCTGAATCTTAAAGCCTGGCGAATCCCATAGCAAAACCAAAACGCTCACCCGTGGAGAAAGCACGATGTCGCACGGTCCATCCCAGCTGCTGCCAACCAGTGTTAAAGATGGGGCTTCTATCCCACCGCTGCCACCAGTGTTAAAGATGGGGCTTCTATCCCACCGCTGGAACCAGAGTTGAAGACGGAGGGGTCCTGGAGATGACTAACTCGTTTAGCCTCGCAGGTACCGGCTCCGAATGACGATGTCGGACTGCGATATCGAGGAAACTGTACATAAGGGTTTATTCTACATATTTACAGATGAGAATCGAATGCCATGCAATGCTCCGATCACACAACAACAACCCGTTAAATACGGTTCGCGTTCCCCAGATCCCTGACTGGGGAACTTGGTTCGAATAACGTTGTCCAATCGGATGGGCCATTGATGACGCTGGCGGTACCACCCACGGCACGGGGCGGTGCTGAAGCTCTCTCGCTCTCTCACAGCTCGGGGGATGAGAAGGGGAAGACAGTCATCAAACACAGATGCGTCACCTTGACCACTGCCGCAAGTGTTCTGTGCGTTGCCTCCGTGGGAAAGCAGAATCCCGCAGTCTCCTCGCAGGTGGTTGAACCTTCTCGAACTCCCCCGCCGGATGGCCGAAGCACGAGACCCCTTCGACACAGCGTCTTTCAATTAGCAGCCTCGCTCCGCGTGACCTTGCGTAGCATCATCCAGTCCGGTGACCCGAAGGTCGACTCGGCCAACGTATACCGCTGCTTCCGCCGTGCTGCTGTGCATCTGCTTTCACCGTTGCCGCTGCTGTCGCAAGCTGTCGCCGCATCTTTGCCTAACGACGACACTCGTCTAACAGTAATTTCTACCAGGTCCGTGGGACACAGCGCCCTCCGATCGGTTCGGAGGTTCGGTGATTTGGAGTTCAACAACCCCGTCCGTCGTCGTCAATGCTTCTGCCGCCGGCGCCAGGCCTCGTCATATCCCTTGCTTTGCGATGAGTCACACCCGGCTCCCAGGACCACGTTGTCCACTCTTAACACTATGCAACACCACCAGCACGCAGCGGTAATTTGTCGAGCGAGTTCTCCGTACATGGGTTCGCGGCGCCGCCGCAGCGCGAGATCTATTTCGTGCAAATCGCCACTTGACGAGCTGTAGCGATGTTCTGCTTGGCCGTCCGGTCATCCTCACTCCCTCCATGCTACCGACATTTGCGCTTCGAGCGCAAGACGTCTCTATACTTAAAGTGGCACACAGTTGTAAAGTGGTGCATGCTCGTGGATGGTGATAATGATAGCAATAAGCAGCTGCCATCATATATGCCAGCCTCACGGGGCGCGTGTCGCGCAATGAAATTCATGCACACGTGAAACGCAGTGCTCCAAGCAGATTTTAGAGATATTTAGCACAACGCGATCCGCTGCCGGGATCCGGGCAGCCACTGCGCACGCACAAATCGCCATGAACCCGCCAGATGGCGCCAGGTGCCGGCGGCTAGCTGCGCGCACTGGCGGCGCGCGGAAACGCATCGCGCTATGCTAAATCTCTTTTCAACGAAATGTCGTTAAATGTCGTTAAATGTCGAAATGTCGTTCGGAAGAACGTCGGCGTCGTTGTGGCTTGAAAGTTGTGGTTGGTCGAGAGAACCACCGTAGTTACGTAGAAAAGCAGTTTCGCTGAAATGAAAAACGCCGGTCAAGAGGAATTGGACCGCCGTCCTTTGTATCGGGAGCCCGGCAAGTTCAGTGGGATACATGGAGGTCTTGTACAAGCATCTCACACCGCACGGTAGGCGAATTACATTACAGGAACACTTAGCTAATTAGGGTCAATAATTAGCGTCACCTATTAATATGAACGATGGCGTGTAATAAAGCAGAATGGGATGGCAAGAAACGTGTCAATGTCTAAAGAAGAGTTTGGCAGGGGCTCTCAAGCGACAACCCTTTAAACGCTATCACGACATACTCTTACAAGGTGAACTTAAGTGTACCCATGCTTCTGTTTTTTTAAGGCGAAAGCCTTTAAAAGTGCAGTGAAGAGGAATCCGAACTCGTCTTTTTGCCTCGGGAACTCGATCTACACTTTCCGAGCATTCAAAGAAATATAACTTGCGAGTATGTTTGGAGTATGGAATTGCCGCAACTGCACTCCCGCGCTCGAAAAAACGTCAGTACTGCGCCGATGCAAGACACAACTTGGAAGAGAGATAATTGAGGCTAATGAGATAGGAAAATCGGGTAACTCGTGTGTCAGTAATCCTTCAATTTTGCTCTCAAAAAAAGAAATCAGTTATCTTGCGCAGAGCTCGAAACATGCATTCACTCGTGCGATGATGGGATCAGTGCTGATCTGATATATATGTATGCGAAGTCTCTTCTTTCCCTCTTCGTGTTTGATAAGAGCAGCTGCTGTATTTAAGCAAATGTTCCGTCAAAAAACACCTGAGATGTTAGTAAGCGCTTGTCCTGTCTACCTCGTTTCTTATGTGTTGTGTCTTTTGCGCAAAAAACCCACAACACAATTCTTAGAAACTTCGACTTATTGCCCTGTGTGGCCGATTTCTCTAATTAAATCGAATTAACGCCCGGCTCCCGCCTTTTTTTTTTCAATTCTCCCCGCGTGGTGGGCGGAGTCGACCAACGCGTGGAGTGCCTTTCAGCCAGCTCCGTAGAGGCTTTGCTTTCGCTTTATTTTGTTTTTTTTTATGTTTCCGTGATTAAATAGTTTCATTCGCAGATAATACAGCCGCAAAATAAGCCTGCAGAAATAAAATACGCGCGGACTATTTGCTACTACGGATTACTACGTATTACTCCGCCGATGGCGGAGCGGCAAGCCTCTACGGAGCTGGCTGAAAGGCACTCCACGCGTTGGTCGACTCCGCCCACCATACGGGGAGCATTCAAGAAAAAAAAAAGGCGGGAGCCGGACATTAATTCGATCTAATTAGGGTAATCGGCCACACAGGGCAATAAGTCGAAGTTTTTAAGAATGCTCGGAACGTGTAGATCGAGTTCCCGCGGCAAAAAGACGAGTTCAGATTCCTCTTCACTGCACCTTTAATGGCTCTCACTCGCGGTCATAACTCTGGCCGTCCGTTACATCAGAAGTGAGAGTCATAACTAGTCATTACTAACAAGTAATGGGCGATAGCCTTTCTAGGCTCATGGTGCGAAAATCTGCGCGCGGGATCTGTGCGTCGCATCGGTGCGTTGATGTGTCACTCGATAAGCAAGAAAATCCTAAAATCTTGTGCACGGCGAGAATCGAAGCACCATCCTTCCATTCCGTAGCCGAGCGTGCTTACCACTATGCTACGCCGACTCCCTGCCAACGCATACGCAGTTCTCCTTGTCTGGCGTAAGGGCGCTGGACAGCGTTGCGGGAAAGGCTTTCGCCTCATCGCACTTTAGATCACCAAAGTGCCCCCTCTAATTCTTTCTTTTTTTTCCAGATCACCGGTTCGCAAGTTGAGGGGAGCGGCCCATACACGAACGCGGCCGGTCAATAGAATGTATACGGACGGTGTATTCACTCAGAATGGTGTAAAGCGACGCTTCCATGCGCTTACGCACATTATACGCATCAAGCAACGCGCGAGTGCATGGAGTTTATGTATAGATTGCCGCCGCATGCGCTGTTTAGCACTGTGCGCGCCTGTATGCTCGCGTGCTGTACGTGTCTTAACAGCAAACATGAATGAGCCCCGATTCATGTGCACGTAATACAATTGAAACCACGCGTTAAGAGCCCGAAGCATAAGCGAATAACACTTACGAAGAGCACGCAAAACCCGAGGCAACAGCGCATGTGGAATTTGAACAGTTTCTCGATATAGCAGGATAACGCGTTTAACGCAATCTGATAGACGTGTACTCACCTCGAAATTTATATATGTCGTAACGATAAGGCGATCGCTAAGCTCTCACGCAAAATAGGCTTCAATAACAGCCTCATGCGCCATTCGTTTTTTTTTTTAAACGGTACTCATGAGTAAACAGTCTATCTACTTTAAATTTCGCAGATTCGAGCCGGCAAACCTTGAAGCAGCCCTATATAGCTGCAACATATAAGCCGGACATCGTCAAAAATCACGGAAGGAAGCTTGTATCGATCACAAATTTGACGACGCCGACCCCGCGACCGTAAAGTGAAATTCCCGCTATATGGGGCACTGATTGCTCACGCGCCCAGCGCCGCCGATCCGAGATTGGAGAGCGCAAGGGGAAGGATTGTCTGAAAAAAAATAAAATAAAATAAAATGCCATGATTTCTGTCGCTTTCCGTCTGGAACGACTGCCGCTCTTATCGCAACCACTTTGCGACCGTAGGTTTTAACTAGCAGCAGTTAGTTAACTAGCAGCAGTGTCATGCTGTTACTGCACGCGCTGCAATCTCTGCCGCCTAAACCAATTTGGACGCGTGGTGCGGCACGTCACGGCACTAGCACAGGCGGAGCGAAAAATGTCAGTTAGTGTTAAGAACGAGTTGCGCGCGTGTACTACATAAAGGACAAACACAGGAAGGGCGATGAAGACAGAAAGAGCTCTCTTTCCGTCTTCATCGTCCTTCCTGTGTTTCTTCTTTACGTAGGCGCAACTTGTTTAGCCATGCGCCAACTCGCCCAGCAAGAAGTTCTTCTAAACTGAATATGTCAGAACAGAGCGCAACGTTTGCGGCGGTTATTCTTTGCCCGGTTTTGTCATACGTTTCGTATCTTTATTCCTTATGCGCCGATAAACCCAACACAACACAACGTATCTTTATGCATTTACTTTTAATGTGCAGAATCTTGTTTCAATAGCGCATTAAGCGCATAACTTGAACGTATAATGCGGTTAATGAAACAAGGCTGTAGACTAAACATTTCGACTGCAGCGGCTTTGCCTGAGAATTCCGAGCAATTAAGCTCTGTCGGTATCTCGCGCGACGTATACGTATACACTGCGAAGGCATGCAGATCGCGCCTGTTTCGCATTTACTCGTACACATGCAGAAGTCCGCATAGTTGCGGAAGTTGCGGAGGCACGCGAAACCACTCACGATAATGGACCTCTCTCAGCCTACGTCATCAGCGCACGTGTTTCTAGTCCGATGGACAAAACATTCGCCGTACCGAGGAGGCTCTCACCAGGAGAAGAAATTAAGCCTGCGAGGCGTCTCGAATATAGGGAATTAAAGACGGCAGGATAGCGCTCGACACGAGCCAAACCGGTTCCGAACCGAAAATGGACGATTCTGTCCATCCGGCTGCACCTTTTTGACGTCGCACTGCACGACAACGCCAAATTTTCCGTCGCTGCAATGAAATTTTTTGCCGTCTTTGCTGTTTACTTGTGAACCACAAAACGTGAAGTCGGATGGATGATGGATAAAATAGCTAGACTACTATTTATATTTTATAGCGGCGTTTACATGAATGCAGAAAACACTCATTGCGCTCATCGCGCCGGCGCTGGTTCGAATCTCCCACTGGATTTTATGATCCGAGAAACTTTTCTTCACGTGGATATATCAATCGAACAGAAAATTTCGACCCGGTTTGGAAGGATGTTCACCTCACTACGCTGAGAATGGGAGCTATAGAAGAAATTCATTCCCACGGAGGGCCCATTTATTGGATGCTATTTTTGCCGCCCTGTATAAGTATGCGCGTTGGCGCAGGCACACGTCTTTAAAGGTGTGTGACGTTTGAAGCGGCATACATGCGTGCAGAGCGAGCAAGCATGGGTGCCAACTTTAGCCCTTCGGTTAGTGGCTCATTAGGATAGAACATGCATTCGCAAATCAATCAATGAAGCCAGCGGCGTGCCTTTTGATCATTCGCACGCGCCCGCTGGATTTCAGAGTTGCAGTGGCGCGCAAAGTTGCGCATTGCACCCTTGAGCACGTTAAGCAACTTGTGCAGCGTGAGAGACACATCAGCAAAAGCGAACATCACGCAGTAACTAAATAAGAAGTAACCACCACGGAATGCTGTCGGGCACTGCAGAATTAGCTAGGCGTAGCCTTCTATGCTCTACGTGTCTTTTTTTTTCTAATTTCAGAGTCTCTAACAAGCTTGAGGGAAGTATATTTTGAATTTAACATGCGATATGGAACACTTAGCATTATTAAGAATGCGCTGCAGCATATAACGACATGACACACTACTTTTCGCGGACAACGAATGCTACAATCTCTCTACATCGTTTGCAGGAGATCTCACCGCGTCAGTTGCATGGATGTGCTATTCCGTTAGTCAGGTTTCAGTGTACAGTGTCGCTCCAGTGCCGCGTTGTACCTGCATGAAGACGCACTCATATGTGGTGTGTAATGTGCGCGAAAGTAATAAAACGTATAATATCTTAGGACGAAAGTCACCAGGACGCGCGAAATGCGATTTAGATGTACGCTTCATGTACAGTCAAGCCGGAATGAAACGCGAACACGCATATGTCATACATTTCTGCTTTGCAGCGAGATATTCCTTTACAACCTATTTTCGATTATGCATTTCAGTAGGCCCTTTACCCAGACACATGAATCGGGATAGTTGTACACTTCAGCTGAAAGTAAGCAAGTAAAATATTTTGTTTTCTTGACATGCTCTGTTCGCGTTTCATTCCGGCTTGACTGTACGTATGTCAGCGATCACTCCATTTTACTGCCACACACAAGAGTAAGCAAATAACGCTTTCACCTGCGGTCTCCATCCACTGGCTTATAACGGAACTTTTAGCTTCAGTTGCCGCTCACGCGTCCTGGAGCTTTTGCTCCCAATAAATTCTTCACCGACAGCGAAACGGAGCGGTATTCAAGAGAGACCTTGCTAAGCCTAAGATATTACAAAACAGGTCAGCAACTCGCATAGTTCAAACAAAGCGAATAGGCATTAGCGGCGAGTGCATCTGTCAATAGCCGCGATTTCTTTGTGCCCCTGGCAACACGCACATGAAAAGGTTTCAAGTAGGGCTAGTTGATGCGATGCCATACTCGAAAAATAGCGCGCAAATGAGAAGTAAAGAGATCGGTATGCTCTTGAGAGTGTCTCGTCTCTGCGCTGTTTATTTTTTTTTTTTCACCGCGCAAAGAAGCGCGTGTGTATGAGACCAATTAGTGGCATGGTTCGTTCTTTCTTCTCACACATGAAACTGGACGACAGATTGATACCATAACGAACTCGCGCTTACATTCTTATTTTCCTTTTTTTTTGCAAGACATATTCACCGGCGAATAAAATAATAACAGTAACGGGGAACAAGTGAAAACGGAGACACCTCGCAGCAGGACCCTCCGGATGTTCGCCCTGCCCATGAATAGCGTACATTCTGAATCAACGGCGCCAGCACAGTGCAAAATAAACGTTTCTTGCGGATTGAACAGACGAAAAATCCACGGCATCTATGCATACGAAAAGGCGTAAGGCTTAAAAAAACATAGTTTGCCTACTCCGAATGCAAACACGCGCGGCGGACGACTGGATGTGTGGCGCGATATTTGCTCCTTCCTTCGAGCGAGACGAACGGGTCGGGAGGGCGTGTTCCTTCTACGATTTTTCGCTGCAGCGCTTGGCTTAATACTGGTAAAAGTAAAATGAAAAAAAAAAGCAACCGTCGGCTTCCCTACACGCCTAAATTCGACGTCAGCGAAAGCGTGCAAATATTAAAAGAAAAATCGATGCGCAGACAAATACACTAGGAAATCCGGAAGCAAAACTCAAACGCAATTTACTTTCCCCCTCTGTTACCTCCGTTGCCGAGCGCAATATCGCGGGAGCCCCGCACAAAATCGATGGGGTTGCAGCGCATGCGCACTCGAGACAAACGCGTTATCCCCCGATCGATCGCACCACTCGGAAAGGGGAGAATGGAAAAGAAGCGCAAAGGGACACGCATCCACGCACAGCCAAATAAAAAAAGGAACGAGGCGAGATTCGACGCACAAACGACGCAACCCCGCTCAGCCAGCAAGTGCTCGACGCGGCTAAAGCCCGCGGGAGATTCAGACCGTGGAATGGGTGGGAGAGGGGAGATCTCTGCGATGTTAGCCAGAGAAGAGGGGTAGATGTATACCGGGAATAAACGAACGAGCGATGAAGAACGAAGGGAGAAGAAACTGCGCCAAGGCTAAAGGCCGTCGCCGCACGTCAGAGGAGGAAGTAATTGAAGGGCGAGAACGTAATACCGACTCCCCTCTCTCCTCCGCGTCGTTCTTCCCCTTCTTTGCGTTCTCTCTTTCGCAGGACCCACCGCTGCCGAGCTGTGGCGCTCGTCGTCAGAGAGCGTACGAGGAGGCAAAAAAGAAAAAGAAGAGAGGAGAAAAGACAAATGGAAGGGGCGAGCCGGCACGATCGAGTATCTCGACGGAGCTCGGCGCTCTCCCGACATCGTCGGGGTCTGCAGCTACACGGCTATCCGCGCCAGGGAGATAAGCATATAAAAGTGCAGCGAGAAGGGCGCCGCGGGCACGCCGCCAGACTCTCCTCCGCCCATTGGACGGCTCCCGATATGGGCCACCATGGAAACGTCGCGGCGCATGATGACGGCTGCCTGCTGCTGCCTTTGCCCAGCGCTTCCTGCTCACTCGGCGGCGATCGATCGCACTCGCTGCCGCGCACAGCTCAATCAGGCCGCCGCCTTCGGCTCTCGCCCCGTTTAGTCTATCGCTCATTCTTCCTCCATGAGCGGCGAAGCAGTCATTCGATAAAAGGCCTGCCCTTCCGCGAGGCTCCGTCGTGCCTTGTTTCGCTAATTAGTGCCGGCGCGGTGGGGTTAGTGATTGTTCCGGCGAAATTCCGGCACCGAATTGAACAAGCGCATTGGCCTCACGTTACGATCTACGCGTGCTACGTGTCCGCATTTCATGTTCCAATTTATCGCATGTGGATTTTTATAACCGCGAAGCGGCTGACAGGCCAGAGTTTAGTACCACTGCCAAGAGATGAAAACCGTAAAAAGAATGCGATGTGGGATCCGCTTTCAACGTCACGCGGTCGCGCTAGCGATTCTGTATTTCTGATCCTTTAACCTGCAGCACTAAAATATACACGTGATGTATAAGGCTTCTTACCTCGGTAGTTCCAGAAATTGGGACTATCCAAAGCGTCAAACACGAGTTAACACGCAATTTAATTGTTGCTCGGGTGCCCAAATTTAAGTAGTTATCGCACAAACCGTTTAGGATCCATGTATACGCTCATTCAAGAGGTAAGTTCTCAACGCTTGAAAGTTTTGGACCTCTTTCAACAATTTTTTTTTTAGCTTCCGCCTCTACGTCAACACCAAAAGTGAAGAGAAATGGGAAAGAACGCGGGGAACAGAAGGGTCACACTGCTGAGGAATAGGTAATCCTCGCAGCTTCGAGCTCTCAACCAGCAGGGCCGGTTTCACAACTTCGTGTGCAGTCGCAGGCCGGCACTACTGGCGCCATCTGGAAGACGACACTGCAACTAGCGCTGTTTCTTGCTGCTTGTGGCTTTTTGTTCCGTGCACAACGCAAGCTGAGGACGGCAGTCGTGTCGGGGCAACTGGGCGGTGGCTGTGCGCTTCCGCTTTACTGCACGGTCGCTGCAAATGCTTGGGGCACGACAGGCGTATGGCAGTCGCGCAGCGACGCAAACAACATGGCTGAAAGTGGAACGGGGGAGCGCTCCTGGCTGACAAGGCGCGGGTAACGGGGGTGTGCAAACGCGGAGGGGAATTTGCACGCCATGTGTGTGCTGTGCCACGGCGAAAGCCCGGTAAGAGGAGACCTCCAGGGGTGTGTGTGTGTGGGGGGGGATTCGCACAAAGCCCCGAACGGAGAACGGCGGCGAGTGGGGGTTGTAGATCCTTTAGAGGTTGCTCCGGAGGGGGGAACGGGGAGCGCGGAACACGCCTTCTTTGAAGAGCACCGAGGTGCGCCTTTTGCTCGCTAGCTCCCCCGTGGTGGTTTCGCCCACATAAGTAGGGTGCCCCAGCAGCCGCGCTAGGCGCACATTGGAGCCGTAGGCAGGACTCGGCACGGTGGGGGGGCCCCGGACGGTGGTAAAGAGCCCCATTTGACAACACTTTATGACCGCGGAGCGGGGGTAGGGAGAAACGTGGAATTAGCGAGGCGAGTCAGCCGGCCGTCCTGCCGGCAATAACTCACCGCACTCAATCGGCCCGCTGGTAAAGCGAGGCGCCACAAGAGCGCTGAAAGACTTACCGAAAAGAATGCACGGAGACTAGAAAAATAGGGGGAAGGTCTTTGAGGGTTAGCTGCTAGAGGGACGGTTTGTCTTTCTCAGAAGGCGATCCGAAAAATAACGCCGTATGATAATTTATGAGAAAGTGACCTTCTATTTGAGGCTAGATCAGATTGCCTCGGAATCTAGCAATATGGAAGGAAGTATCGATAGCGAGATGGTATTTGTGTAGCATGAGGGAGTAGTGCAAAAAAAAAATTATTAATTTTCATGTAGACCGTAAATTTATATAATTCTGATATCAAAGAGGACATCGTGCGTCTTCCACTAGCTTGGGGTTTGGGGATAGTGAAAGGAAAATTAACACAGCATTAGAGACTAGCAAGAAAAGACTGAAAGCAGAATGGAAAAATGGCACAAACCGTCATATAAATAAGCTTAGAACATACAGAAAACAGTTTTCAGTGAAGAAATAAAAAGCAAATAGGATTCAAAGGGAAAAAAACAAAAAGTACAAAATAAATAACACGGTCCCTTGTGTTTACTATAGGCAAGGCAGCACTCGCCACCGTCCCAATCCAAGGGGATGCCTATATGGCGTTGGCTGGTGAGCAGGAGCAATTAGTTTGCGACTCGTATGTGTTCGCAGGATGAACTAAATAGAATTCGCAGTCACTCAATGTGTGCTTCACTGCCCCCTTCCTGCGGGCTGATGATGCACCGGAGATGCTGCGCGAAGCGTCACCGCCTACACAGACGCCCTATTGTGCCCCTATCACCTTATCGCTGCAGGAGACCAGGAAGTTTTCTTCCCGGTCCGTTGTTATCACAGTCGGTTCACCTGAAAGCGGTATAGTTCGCGCTTTGTTTTGTTTTTTTTTCTAAATTCCTGAACCTCTCAGTTAGGCCTCCAAGCAATGCCTACAGCGTTTCTACACACACCATTCCCACGTCGCAAAAGTAGTCTCGCAGCTGCCATGAAATATCCGCGACATCATTTACCGCTATCGCGCGCTTCTTTGAAGCAGCGCAAGTATAGGCGACGACATAGTTTGAACCGACGCCATAGCGGCCGTCGTCTTTTGAGCCACAAACGCGGCGAAAACCTACACGTTTTTCTAATAAACTTATCGCCACACTGTGGAAGCTATTCTCAAGTTCGGGAGACGCTGCCGCCACAGTGCGGCCGAGGAGAGAAACAATTGAGTGGGGGCACGACCACCTTGATCGCATTCACCTTTGCCGGAAGTCACGTGCTTTGACAAGGACTACTGGGAGGCTTTGGCCGATGGCGCAGCCAATAGTAATGTTAAGTGCAGCGGCGCCGTCTGCTGCATTGTCTGCTGAGCGTGCGCAAGCGCCCAGAGACGGCGGCCAAGTAGCGGGGGGAGCCTTAGATCCCGTCCGGCTTCAAAAAGTGTTACGTAACGACCCCTCCTGAATTCTTTCATTCCTCCGTGCTGTGCGCCGATCAAGCTGGGGCGGTGGTTGGTGGCTGCCGACAACGGGATATAGCGAGGCTTTCCGTGTGTGCGCGCGCCCCTTCATAACAACGCCGTTTGTGCTTTGATTTGATGCAATGGAGAAAGCGTATCGAAGTAAGCGAACGTGCAGTGTGCCACAGCGCACAAATGGAACTGTCAGCAATCAGAATAGTCTCCAGTTGTTGTAAAGTGACCAACGTTTGAAGTCGGAATGGTTAGTAAAGTCTCGGATCGAAAAGGCCGCGACGCGGGAGTGGAAGGTCTGCTGTGTGTATTTATTTAGTCGGCGACGATTTATTCTGGAGCTGTACCGGCAACAAAATCATCTATTACTGTCTTCCATCAATTGCGAACCTTTTGTGGTCACTTAATTCGAATTTTCGTGAAAGGTGTACAGGCTATTGTGAATGGTCACACATGGCGTACTAATAAACATATATATGTGAAATGTGCACATGCGGAAACGATCCAGATCAGTACGTCGGCGCTGTTTCAACTCGCTCCGCTCGGCTGCCGAGATCGGATTGAACGCGGATCGATGCGATTTTCTTTTGAGACCTGTGGCGTAACTTTCCGCATGTTTAAACAATATACATAAGCAATCCTAGAGAGGTGCTCTCACCGTAGGCCCGAACATTGCTAGAATATAATTTTAAAGGGCCACTGACCAGGGTCCGGACATTTTTGAAAAACAAGCCCACTGCATAGATGAGGCATCGAAGATAACCTCTGCAAAATACTAGAGCCATGCGCGCCCCGAAAAGCTGCGAAAATTCAAATCAAAGCCCGTTCGTTCTTTCCTTCCTTCAAAAACGGGCCCCGCCCACTACTCTGCACCCCGCTGACGTCAAGGGTGGCTACTTTCGCTAAAGGCACTCCATTGGTGCATCGTTCTGACTGACGGGAGAAGGTTGGGCGTAGCCTTGGCGTCGCGTCGTCTGCACAAGGCTTTCCGCAGCGCCTTCTGTTCTGGCTCATGCCTCCAAACCCGCATGAAGGAAAAAAAAAAAAACTGCGGAGGGAGCGTGCGGCGACAGCCTTGAACCCATGCCATAAAAAGTAAAAAATAGTAAAACTGAGGGAGTTGGTTCGCCCCCCCCCCCTCCCCCCCCCTCCCCCCCCCCCCGCCGTGATCACGTCACGAGACGCTCTGCGTGCGCGCTCCCTTCTCAGTTTCTTTTCTTCTATGCGAGCCCCCCAAAACAAGGTTTTAATTAGTAGTGCAGCAGAGCCTTTCCCTCGCTCGTCCACTTGAGCGCTCCGCACAGACACCGCTTATCCTCCATGCATCTTGCGTACGCCCTGACTCCAATGAACGACATGGGCTTCGGAGCGGAGAAAAGACACAAACACACAGAACACAAACACACATGAAGAAAAGCAAACGGGCGGTTGCCGGGTCCGCACTTCGCCGTGTGTTTCGAACAGAAACGACTTCCGCCCATCCGCTCGTGAAACGGTGGGGAGGCCTAAAAAAAAAAAAATGAAAAGGTGGCTCGCTAACTGGGAATGACAAACAGATGTATGAAAGGGTGCGCTCGCTAACAAGTCTAGGTGGTCGAGACCACCTAGAACCAAGAAAAGAATTCTATTGAAGGCGGGGCCATGACGTAGCCCCGTGACGCACTCCACAGACACCACGCCTCCGGCTTACGTCGGAGAAGGAAGGGGTGATTTTGCCTTGCCGAGCCTACTCGACGAGGAGCGGGAGAGAAGAATTTCGAGGAGGGAATGGAAGGAGAGGAGGCTCGCTGAAAGAGAGGTAGAGAGTGTCTGCTGAGCTGGGGTGGTCCGTGGCCCTTTAAGTCCCGGGGACGAGACTGAACAAGCATAGGTGCAACATATACGCCTGTGCACGATGAGCGCAACTCTCTTTTATTATGTGTATACATACATACAGCTCGAACTTGAAACGGCCGCATAATACAGGTACAAGAGCGATCTGTATTTTCTACGAGCAGCTTACGTTTTCTGTAATAGCTCACAGCCGTTCGGACAGCGCTTAAGTTTTTCTTCAGGCAACTGGAATTAAGTGCTACCGGGGACAAAAGTTTGCGGGACACGAGTTCTCGGAAAAACGTTTATTGTAGCTCCACCTTGCTACCCAGTCGCCTGATATTGTTACCAAAGGAACGAGCATTTAGGCCTTTAATACCTTCATACAATATCAGGCGACTGGGTAGCGAGTTAGTGCTACATTAAACGTTTTTCTAAGAACTTGCGTCCCGCAAACTTTTGTCCC
The DNA here is from genome assembly GCF_055824585.1 of Amblyomma mixtum. Lineage (NCBI taxonomy): Eukaryota > Metazoa > Arthropoda > Arachnida > Ixodida > Ixodidae > Amblyomma > Amblyomma mixtum. Next base: position 59,346,959 of record NC_143016.1, read on the forward strand.
CGATAGCACCTTCGTCCCTTGTGACCATGAGGAAGACAAAGCTCAGAACAGGCCCGCATACCTTCAGAGAGCGGTCGGAGGTAAATGAGTTCGTGAGGCTTCTCTTTCACGAGGGAAGTTTGCAGGCAATGTCCTTACGATTACAGACGCAGAAGCGTGCAGCTTTTAATGGACGGCATATCAAGTGTCCGGCATTCAGACCTTCGATGAAGCATGCACCTAATGCGTTTTTCGCGCGATACCGTGTCCCAATATACCTTAACGTGAACGCCAGATGCGTTGCACGTGTATACCTAGCCTCGAAATACACAATGGCTTCTGTTTTGCCGTGTTTCTTTGGTTGTAAAGCGATCACTCGTAAAAAATTCGCTGTTACCTCCAAAGCTTGTTGGCGATTTCCGTCAATAAAAACCTTAAACTGTTGCCCAGAGGTGGCAGGTTGCAGAGGTGGCTCGAAAGTAATCATTGAGGTTCATAAAATGCACTATGCGGACTGCATGTCTATTATGTATCTGCGCGTTTTGCACCCCAGACCACGATCTTTTTTGTTGTGCTTGTCGGTATAGGCAGCCAGATGTGACGGTGCGTGTGCTGAAGTAAGAGGGAAAGCTGGGACAGTGGCTCTGGTCTCGGCACGTATACATATATATAAAGGCACATGAATGAGTACTTTGCGACATTTTAAAATTTTGTCTATTTCGACGAGTTACGTCCGCTGGAGAGGTTGCTTTGCCTGCGAGCTTCTCGAAACCGCATGCATTTTGGCGCGATGCTGCCAAAATTTGTTGGGCCACAGCGCCGAGGGTAACTGCGTTTCCGAAATTATAAAAGCTGACAGGAGTATAACTTACCATGGGCTACACTACTCTCAGTAATTGAAGAGCCTAACAGTAATAGTTAAAAGTTGACTATTCAATACTAGTTAACCAGCCTGCTAGTTGGCACATCTTAGCTGTATTCTGATGTAATGCACAGCTGACAATACTATTCCGAAAAAAAAAAGCGCTCTTCTAACTCACAAAGCCGATTTTTTTAAAAATTCTTTAAAGTCTTGGGTGAAACACCCTGTATGTCTACGATTGGAAGACTCAACCCGCCCTCCAGATCTGCTGTTGAAATACAGTTGCTCCGAAAAGAGCAGAAAACGTTGCTCCGGGAGTGCTCCAGCTCTACGACTGGAAATTAGCATAAGTTAAAATGTCTTCGCAGAAAAAAAAAGGTCATGTTTGCAGTTTTTAGTTTGTTAGACATTTTTATTATCTGTGTATTAATTTGTGCTGGGAAAGTGCTTCATTTCTTGGGGATGTAAAATGATAAACAAGAGATACGGAAGAAATCGCACCGTTTGAAAACGACCGCAAGCAGAGAGGTATATACGATATAGGCGCGCTTTGTAGTCAGTTTAAATTCACTGAAATCACCGAAAAGAATACTGTATTATGGGGGAATGACAAAACAAGAAACAGAGATTGAAAGAAATAGCTCTGAGGGTCCCGTTCTGAAGAAAATCCGGCGGCGTCGTTTGTTGCTGTCAGCGAAAAATCCCGATTGGTCCAGAGCGTGGCGACGTCACACGTGCAACAGCGGATTAGTGATGAAAGCGTTCGAAAAATGGTGATGAGAACGCCACAACAAGACTCAAACGACATTAGGTTAAATAAGCATATTAAGTACATGAATCGTGCGAAACAGAAATTTCGGGTAATCAGTCGGGAATCGAACCCCGGACCCTTAGGTTGCGCGTAAGACTAACGCCTCATTTATAAAACCAAAGACACGCTACCCATACGCCACACATGCACTTTTTTTCTTTATTGCCTGTTGCAGCAAGTAGAGAAACATATTAACCGTGTCGGTTGGTATGACGTCAAATTTTATGTATACTTTCATTTTAACGAGAACACCATCACTTAATCACAGAAACCGGTTCAGGATGTCACGCAGCTTACATACATTCTCAGCAAAACAGCCGCACACAAGGCGGACACCGGGATCACAATTTCTGACTGCCATTCGAGACCGGCAGATCTAACTTAAGCCGAGAAGAAACAACATATGGAATTATAGCTCCTTGTTAACAGCGAGAAACCGAATACCTCCGGGTTTGATTGGGAGGTCGTTTCTTTTTTAAGGGTACAGTGCAGGGCGTCCCCAAAGAATACAGCATCCCAGCAATCGATAAATAAAGGTTCGACAATCTCTTATTTTCTACATAGTTGCCAATTAGTCCCCCGTGGCAGAAACACGTCTCTCTCTCATGTTCGTATTTACAGCTCGGTTAAAGCCGGGTTTTATGTCGCGTGTCCTTTCACGTAATATGGAAACAGTGACCGTGTCTGCGCGGGCAAGATGAGCCTCTGCCGGTTCGCATTAGCGCTATCGATCGCGTCATACTCTTAAAGGCGGAGCTTAAGGGTCCCAAAATTTTTCCGCACAATTAGCACAGCAAGCAAGCAAGACAAAGCGACTGTCACGCTGCATGCGTACAAACGAAGCTATGGAAAGGTTCGCCAGTCAATGTCGCTTCAGTTTTAAATGATAAGGTACACGCTTAAGAAATTTTATTAACCGCGTGGCAGAAACGTTAACGATGAGGGTAATAAAAATGATAGGTGTAACGTTAAGAGACCGGAAGCGGGCGGAGTGGGTGAGGGAACAAACGCGGGTTAATGGCATCCTGATCGAAATCAAGAGAAAGAAAGGAGCTTGGGAAGGGCATGTAATGCGAAAGCAAGATAACCGGTGGTCCTTAAGGGTAACGGAGTAGATTCCAAGAGACCGCAAGCGTAGCAGGGGCGGCATAAAGTTAGGTGGGCGGTAAAAAGTTTGACGGCGGCCGCAACTGACAAAGGACAGCGTTAATTGGAAAGACATGGGAGAGGCCTTTGCCCTGCAGTGGACGTAGTCAGGCTCATGATGATGATGATGATGAGTTTAAATGAGAACATAGATTTTAACCGTGTGTACAGGTAGAAAACGGGAACAATGGGCTCGCCTTTTTCGGATATCTCGGAGCAATTAATTAGCCGCACCTTATGCTCTCTGTTTGCAAGCAGTGGATAGAAGGCGTGTAATGTGTGCCAGACGGCTGTGACAATTCTTTTCGTTCGATTCCGTTGGATTTTTATCCGCCCGTTTTGCCGACTGATTCCAGTCAAAGCGTGTTAACACCGGGAAATGAAGTGCGAAAAGAATCAGTGCAGGATGGAATGGAATTCAAATGGAAGCTCATCACCCAGCCTTCCTTTCCGCGGAAAACAAAAATCCCAATATATCACCATACGCGTATGTGCATGCCGTATGATGAAGTCTGCCATTACAGAGACACCGACGCACACTCTTCGCGCTCGAAATGTTCCCGCGTTATAGTCATGTGTGCCCTGCGATATGTTTGTTAAATCATCTGTTTAGACATATCCTATGCTCGGCGCCTGATAAGACTGCGTTGCCATGGTTCTGTAAGCGTTCCATTTGCAAAAAAATTCCTGTTCCCATGATCTCTGCATTACTGACACCAGAAAAATCGAGCAAGGGCGGCTCTTCGGGCTTGTCAGCGTGAAAATCCGTGTAACAGCGCTTTCAAAGTATATTTCTATAAGGTAACTATAAAAACAACCTCTGAGTGTGCCGGCGGAGCCGCAACGGGGCAAACGATATGGCTGTGCGCGCCGATCCTTCTTGGACTATTCTTCGACTATAGTTCGCGGCGCCGCCGCAGCATGACGTCAGTTTCGTAAGAAAAACGCAAGGAGGATCGGCGCGCGCGGAACCACTGCACGTCGTTTGTTCCTTTGCGGCACATTCAAAGTTTGTTGTCAGAGTCCTGCTGTACAGCGCTGTTACGTGGTTGTTTGCACGCTGACGAGATTGAAAAGCTGCCGCAGTCGTCGCTACATGAGTTTTCTTCTGTCAGCAAGTCAGCGAGAGCATGGAAAAAGGGCGTTTTGGAACGCTTGCAGTGCTATGACAGCGTATTTATCAGGCAGCCAGCCCATATTTCTAAAAAGATGACTTGATGGACTAGACTGATATGTTTAATACGCGCCACGCTGTTCGTTACGAAACTAATGGGCACATTTCCAGCCCGAAGAGTTTTGCGCCAGTAACTGCGTGCCTTAATTGGCCATTTCGATAAGTTACGTGCACTGGAGAGTTCGATTTGCCTGAGAGTTTCTCGAAAGCGCATGTGTTTTGGCGCAATGTAGTCAAAATTTTTTGGGCCACAGAGCTGAGGGTAACTAAGTTGTCGAAAATCTAGAAATTGATATTGATGTTACTTACGGTGAGCTACACGCCTCTCAATAATTAAGGAGCATAACAGTAATAGTTAAAAAGCTAACTGCTCAATTTACTAAGCACGTCTTAGCTGTATTCTGAAGTATACTACACCGCTGACAATGCTATGCCGAAAAAAGCGCTCTTCTAACTCAAAAAGCCGGTTTTTAAAAATTGTGTAAAGTCTTGGGTGAAACACCCTGCACATACACCGTTTATAATGCTCCGTCTTCAGCGAATTTACTGACACAACCCAACTTCAATGCCGTCAGCATTCCTTCAAAGGGGCTCTAAACATATATCCCGAGCAGAGCACATATCAACTCGCTCAATCACTGCATTGTGTTGTCATGAGCACCTGAGCTCCATGACGTCATGTTTAATCCCCTTAGACCTGGCGTAGTCGGACGCAACGTAAGAGCGAAGCGGCTTTTCTACGTCAAAGTGCCCCCTCCCAGCCAATGGCGTCGACCGATTCTCATCAGCCTGCTAGACAGACAATGTAGGGGGTGTTAAATGAAAGGAAATGGTGCCCTCAATGATCAGGGATACTCCTTCCCTGCATTGTCACACTTGCAGGCTCATGAGGATCGGCCGACGCCATTGGCTTGAAGGGGGTCCTTTGTCGGGGAAAAGACGCTTCGTTCTTGAGTTGTATGCAGGTAGCAGATGAAAGGGGATCAACCGCAGCGTCATGGAAATCGGACGGCGCCAGTGGCTCGAGCGCCTCCTTTGAGGGGCGTCAGTTGCGTTTGGAGAAAACAATAAAAGCTAACGAATATGGATCAATGTCGGTTGAGGCTGAGACGGACTTTGTTCCCGCGTTTCGCCAAAATAGGGGCCATCTGCCCCTTTTTTTTTTCCACAAATACTATACCGGCACCACAGACGGCGTCCAGTACACGTACGGCTTTGAAGAGAAGTTTATTGGACTGATGATTCATACAAAGGGACCATAGTCCCTCACAAAGACCAAAACACCAAGGCAGCGACTAGTGTCGCTCGGTACAAACAAGCTATGAAACAAGAACACGACGGCGACTGCTGCCGCCGTTCACACAAAATCATTCACAGCACAAAATGTTCAAAGGGTCCATAATGTCCAGGCATCGCGGGGAAGCACGCTCACTAAATACGAAGAACGCGCACACGTACGGCGAAGGATTTAGTGGTTATGACACTGATCTCCGCTATAGGTGGCTGGATGCGGCACTCCCACTTTCCGAAGCGGGTGCTAGTGAAGCCACCGGAAATTGGACCAATTGGACGGCAAGTCCCAAAAAATTCGGTGTCTCCTGTGTATTTCAATGCAAAGAGTCGCGTCTTTCGCCCTTTTGTTCTCAGTTTTTTTTTTCGTTGTTCTCGTGTAATGTCTGTTGTTATATCAAAGAAATAAGCTAGCTGAACGCTTAAAATGTGAGCATTGCCTGAAGAACCCTGTAATTTCAGAGAAAGCGAAGGAAACAGGCATGCAGGATGCATGCAGGCCTGACCCTGCCGCGGAAAAGGGGTACGTGCATAAAACACTACGTTTTTATCAGGTTCTTGTCTTGCGAGCGTGAAGGAGTACAGTAGTGGAATGACGATGAGGCTAAGGTAATCTTAAAACCGAAATTTCGCTCAGCAAAGGCCAACGATGGCACGGAAATCCTGACATTCGATCGTCCCCCGAAGAGCCGCTGCTGCTGTAGTTTCAGTTTCGAGTTGCAGGCGGCCGATGTCTCGTCTCATCGATGGCGGGTGATGTTTATCACTTTAGGGTGTCATTTACCTTCCAGACGTGCTTTTAACCTAACCCCATAGCAGAGCCACGTTTCAGCTGCACAGCGCGAGAAAAAAGACTGACGAGAAAGAAGAATGCTGCAGTGGGCGTGACAAGCGCTGTTAGAAGTCGTATTGCTCCAAGCATCACGAATAAAAGCTCATTCAGGCATAACTTGGTGCAGCACGAAACAGTACTTGATACACTCCATCGAAAAAACAGTAACATACCTTTTGGAGGCGCTAATGTGAACCAGCAGAACACCGTTGGCACCTCACCAGATAGTAGCCTCGCCCTCGCTCCGGTTCGGTGGAAACATAATTCGGCAAACTGGTCACTGCAAAGTCGGCTGCCTGGTGAAGGCTTTCACCTATTCTTTCTTAAATTTATCTCCAAATTGATGGCATAACTTGGATTTAGAGCGCGGGAACGTCCATCCCAATAAGTTGGCGACGCTAGCGCAACGGGACGACACAGAGCTGAGCAGACGAGGCTCCGTAGTTGCTATGTGCGCGACGGCCTGTCGTCTGCTATTGTCTTCTCATTGCAACGCAGCGGACCCTTATTTTTGAAACTTCTTTCCTGAAGACTTTTCTGGCCTCCTCATGCAGTTGATGAGGTAGGTACTGTTGTGTAAAAAGACGAGAACGGCGAAGATGCCCTCCGCGGTGGCTCAGTGGTTAATGTGCTCGTCTACTAAGCCGGAGTACCCGGGTTCGAACCCGGCCGCGGCGGCCGCGTTTCGATGGAGGCGGAACGCAAAAGGCGCCCCTGTGCTGTGGGATGTCAGTGCACGTTGAAGATCCCCAGGTGGCCGAAATTATTCCGCAGCCCTCCACTACGGCACCCCTTCCTTCCTTTTTTATTTCACCCTCTCCTTTATATTCCTTCCCTTACGGCGCGGTTCGGGTGTCCGCCGAGATACGTGAGGTAGTTACTGCGCCATTTCCTTTCCTTAAAACCAATTTTCAATTTTTCAAGTGGAGAACGAAAACTTAAACTGAAAAACCGTGCTGAGGTTCAATTTCGTGCCAAAGTGGCCAAAGCGCCAAAGGCGGACTTCTGGGTAGAGGCCGCTTATTTCCGGTGGCTTCACTTTCGGGCGCCCGATGCGCTGTCGTTCAGCCCCCTATGTGGGTTATGGGCTGCTAACCCCAAAGGCGCGGGTTCGACCCCAGCCGCGACGGTCGCATTTCGATGGAGGCAAAATGCTACAGGCCCGTGTACTGTGCACTGTCAGTGCAAGTTGAAGAACCCCAGGTAGTCGAAATTATCCGGAGCCCTCCACTACGGCGTCCCTCTCATATATCCTGAGTCGCTTCGGGACGTTAAGCCCCATACACCAAACCATATCCTGCAGAATCTCGTTTCATGCGTGACAAAATAACCCGACTCAAGGTTGGTTACTCCGAACTCGCAAGCACTACACACAATGTATACACTAACTGGGCCCACATCTAAAAACACTCACATCTTGATAATTAGTAGTAGACTTACTTTCGGACATTTCCGGAGAAGCGCGAGCAGGTAAACAGGCTGGCGAAGTTGTTCTTTATGGCATCGAGTTCTGTATTGCTCTTTCATTACTTGTTTCGCAGAGGAATTTTCTGTGTTCTGCTCGGCAGAGATGCATGCAGTTAACGCACCAAGGCACATTTCCACTTCTTTTCTTCGATATCTCACACACCACAAACGGTGAAAATAGGCCTAACGCCAATCGCTTCGTTCGCAAGCTGTGAAATATACCTCGCCAAAAGCACCGGTCACGAACAGGTAACATCAAGGGATGCATGCACGGTGCACTCATTCGCTGATCACAATTAACAGTCACGTACGGAGTCGGCAGACAATGCTTGCCGCCGAAATAACTGAATAAGAGCGTACAGAGGCCAAAACGCTTGCCTAGAACACGTTCTGGCCGTGTTTCGTGCTGAATACGCGACATCTAACCATAACATTTGGTTAAAGATGGTCTGGATGTAAGCATGTGCAGTTACACTCATAGGACTTCAACGTCATTTTTTGCCTTCCTGCTCGCAGCGGCTTTGGGAACTGCGGAACACACAGCTGGCTCGTTCTAGACATGTGTTTTGTCCTCTGTACGTATGTACACTTAACAAAACAGCCAAACGCCAAATATTGTTAAGCTACGCATGGTTAGTACGTGTTTCCCCGTTTCCCTCCGTGTCGTCATCAGCAAAGCTCAGGCCTGAGTCACATTTGTAGTGGCAGTTGCCGATTGTTAGCGCTGCTATCAGTCGACCGTTAGGGTGGTTAGGGTGCCTCGATGCCCGCCCGCGTCTCCGCTTGTCACTGAGGCACCCTATTGAGCGTTTGCCGAATGATAAAACATTGACTCAGCACTGCCCGAAAGATATGACAGAAACCACACTGTGATTTGTATTTGAAAGAAGGGAAGTATAATTCGCGTCAAGGAAATTGAAAAAAAAAATTACCGACGATTACGTTACTTCCTAATGCGAAATTTGAGCGCAGCAAATAAGCTGTTTCACCTTTTCGATAGATTGAGGCAAAGAAATCGAGCAACACATGTATGCGCTATCACAGAATTTTTTTTTTATTTTTCACACGTATTCGCAATTTCGGCTCGGGCGGTGCACATATACAGATCCGCCGCCACCGATCTGGCTCTCTGATTGCCACCGCACAGGGGTTGCATTGGAGGAGGAGCGAAGAAAGGAATTAAGTTCGAGCCGGCGCTTTGACAACCGGAGACTCGCAGGAAGAGGGGGGAGGGGGGCGGCGTGTACACCCAGCGGCAAACGATGGGGGCAGAAGCGCGCGCAGCAAGCGGACAACACGATAAAGGGAGGAGGGAAGAGATAGCAGCGACTGACTGATGCCGCTGACGCCGATAGCGCTGGGGGGATGAAAGGGGGGCGGAGCTGGTTACGAGGCCGACGCCGACGACGACGCGAAACCCAGGAACGGACGCCTAAGGGCCGTTTCACATGCATGCGATTCTCGCCTGCGACGCTGCGAATTCGGTCGGTCTGCGACTGGGGAGGGCCGTCGGTCTAGCCGCAGACGGCCTGCGACCAAGTTCCGTCCGGTTGGAATCCAGTCGCAGCGTCGGTGTGGTCGCTCTGCGACTGACCAATGGGCAGCGCCGAGTCGGCACGTGACGTGACGTCACGCGGGAGCAGCTGCCGCGGCCACGACCGGTCTCCAGGCGCGCGAGCGAGAGCGCACGTGCGTCGAGACCTGCCGCGGCAACAACTCGCACGTGACGTGACGTCACGCGCCGTCTCGGCGTGGGGTCACGTGGGAGCTGTTCCCGCGGCGTAAGCAAAACTGTTTATTCTAATCAAAACATACGAAATATTGCCTTGCATCTAAAAACAAGCTGGTCATTACATCATCAACACATTCCGTGCAGTGTTTCTGTCGGGTTTAATCGTGGGTTGCCTATGCGAACATCGAGCAACCTTGCGTGTCCCTCCGACCGAATTCGCTGGGTACGCGTTGCATGTGAAAGCACTGTGCGAAAATCGCACTGCGGCGTCACCGACTAGGCCGACTATTTTCGTTCTAGTCGCAGCATGTGAAACGGCCCTAAGAGCTGCGCTCTAAAAAACTTGGGGGGAACGCGAGTGCGTCCTCGAGCCGCCGCCGCTTATTGGCAGCCGCGCGCGTGGAGGGTCCCGGTTAGTCCCGGTTCAGCGCGTTGACGGAGCAGCTGCGCGGGGCCTCCGCCGCTGGTGCTCCTGGGATTTTTCACCACGAACGACGCGAGGGAGCCGCGGTACTGTGGTGACGCCGGCGTCGACGCTGGCTTTTCCGCCTCGCGATTAATGCTTTTGCGTTAAAATTTCGAAGAGATCATTGCGATTGATAGATGCGGCGAGGTCTGCGCGGTGACCTTCGCGAAATCCATGCAGCTGGCTGTAGTGTCACCGGCCTCCTCCCTACTTTCTTGGTGGCTTCAAACCGCTCACAACAAAGACAATAGAATTTTGCAAAATGCCACTATGCTAGCTCAGTAAATGGTGAAAATACTATTTAGCTTGGTGGCCTCCACTATCCCGCTGTTCAAGTGCTACAAATTTAGGTATGTAACAAAGCATGGCAGCCAGAAGCCAGCCTTGCGCATACAGCGCTAATTTGGTTTTTGCAGATGTTCATCAAGAGTGACACCAAGATATTTGAATAAGTTTTTTTTTTTTTTTCAAGCCGGTGGCCGTTAATAATATTGTTAATCTAGCGATTCTCAACGGTTTTTCTTCGCACACTAAACACTATGTACTTAGTTTTGCTTGAATTAATAGTTGTTGGCAAAAAACCAGTCCGCAATATTTTCTAATTCTGCATTTCTTTTGCTTTCTAAATCCAAATGGTTGTCCGCTGTAACTATTACTGCAGTGTCATCAGCATATATTAGGATTTCAGAGCAGGTTAACACCAGCGGCAAGTAATTCAAGTATAATGAAAACAAGAGCCCTAAAACAGATCATTGTGGAACTAGTCTAAGTTCTGTAACGATGATTTAATGTTATTCATAACTACAAATTGCTGGCGGTATTTGATATAACTGGAAAGTAAGTTTCACACTTCACAGCGAAATCCATAATGGTTTAATGTGTTGAGCAGAATAGCGTGATCCACAGTGTAAACTGTTTTTTTTTTAAGTCAACAAATACAACAGTGGCCAGTTGACTTTTGTGCAACGCCGTATTGATTAACTGGGTCACAGAGGACGGTGGATGCTGCTGAACGGCGTTGCCGAAATCCATGCTGCCTTCGACAGAGTAAGTCAAACTTGTCCAAAAATTTTCAATAATGATTGGATAAAATTTTTTCGTAAATATTGTAAATAACGCCTAAGACAGAAATGGGCCTGTAGCTGGACGGAGCGGTCTCCATCTTTATTCACCTATTCACCAGCACAACTTTGTCAATATTTAATGCGGAGGGATAAGTCACACATTGCAAGAAACGATTAAAAAGCTTGCATCGGATATGTACTAAAATGGTTTGGTTTATGGGGTTTAACGTCCCAAAGCAACTCAGGCTATGAGGGACGCCGTAGTGAAGGGCTCCGGAAATTTCGACCACCTGGGGTTACGGGCCTCTGGAATTTCGCCTTCATCGAAATTCAGCCGCCGCGGCCGGGATCGAACCCGCGTCTTTCGGGTCAGCAGCCGAGCGCCGTAACCACTAAACCACCGCGGCGGGAGGCACTAAAATGTATGATCTCTTCCTTAATTACGCGGACATATATTCTGTAAGTCCAGCAGATATATTAATTGATAAGTATGTTCCCCCTCTGTTTCGACGCGACCGACCATCTTCATCACCGCGCGTCAGGACAGCACCGGCTGGGCGAGGAGTGAAGTCTCCTTCATGGTGGAAGCGGAAGCAGTGACGGGAGCGTCACCTCGAAGGCTACGCGGAACTCCGCGGAGCCGGTGAGCCTCTCGATCTGGCCAGCGTCGTGAGCGGTTGCAGCCGCACACTCCCGACACCTTCCGCGGCAGGCGCACGGAGATCCGTCGTGCCTTGCCGCTGGACTTCTAGTTCCAGGCAGCGACGGGAGCGCAGCAAACGCGCACTCTCGTCACCAATGCTCGGGGATGGCTTTCTCCCAGAATGCAGCGCGCACGGGAAAACCAGGGCGCCTTTGTCGGCGCATATAAATGTTCGCCGCCAATAGCCCCGAAGTCGCGCTCTTGCCCCAGCCGGTAAGTCGGAAGGAAGCTCTTCTTGCGTAGCCTTCTACTTCCGAGGAATGCCTCCTTTATGCAGTGCTATAGTAGGATACAACTTAAAAAAAAAAGCAGTTGCCAACACTGGGCCGCTGTCCGCGGCGTCCTGTATTACTCCACTGCCCAATCACAACTGTAAACGAAATTCGCTTTTTAATGTTTGACTATATCAGACTATCCACGTATAAAAATTCTAGAGCTCATAATTTTTTCTTGTGGTAAGCTTCTTGTTCACGTAACAAGAAACGTTTAAGCAGCGGACTACTATTTCGTCGTGGAAGAATTCTGTGCGCGGAGGCCAAATGGGAGCGGAGCTTCACTGCAGACTTAAGTTGTATGACTTATAGCTGGCCCGCTCTGTGTGTGTGTTATTGCAAGTGTAATAAATAGCATATGAGTGTACACGCTTTGTCGTCCCTCCCTTTGTTCCCTCGAGCACGAACCCCTCCGCGGTTAGCGAGCGGAAACGCTGCATCCGCGGGGTGGGAGTGCGGGGCAGAAGGCTGTCCCCCAAATATTTCCACAATGGCGCCCAACGTGGGACAAGATCTTGGGACAAGAGACAACAGCGAAAGGACGTCAGGCAAATACCTCCCATCTTCCCTCTTTGTTGTCGTCACCTTGCCCCGTCAGCCACACGACCAAGCCAGACGGCAAGGGTTCAGATCAAGAATCCAGCAGCCAGCGATTTTGGGAGAACGCAATAAATGTTTGACTCCAGGCAAATCGTCCTCTTTCTGTGTTGTATCCTTATTCGCATTTCCGCTGTGCCGCCGTGAGAACGGCCGTGCGTGGGTGCGATACCGGGAGCTCGCGGCCTATACCTCAAAGGAGGCTCAACGGCCTGGTAAGAACCCCCCAACTGGCGCCCAACGTGAGGCCCGAACCCACGACGTTGAGATTTTAAGATGAAGATGGTCGGCCGCGTCAAAACGGAAGGGGGAGTGGGGGCGGAAGGCTGCCCTCAATATTTCCACAAACTTGACAATAATAGACGTTTGTTGATGAGGTTCAATTTCAAACAATACAAAAGTATCCTGGGCTCGATTGGAAAGAATTATATCTTTCTGTGATGTGGGAAGCTAATGCTGGGCCGATACTCGCAAAAAAAGGAGTGAAAGCTTTCTGTAGTAATGTAATCTATTCTCTCAGGCATAACACGGCACAAGCTCGCTTTGGCAGCTACTTTATTATTTTCTAGATCTTTTGGGAATTCCCAAACACCTATTCAACAATATTCGTGTCGTAAGAGTTTTTTATGCACACTCATCATTGAGAGGGATTTATACCGCACAGTTTAAATTAATTTAAATAGTCAATATTATCTTTGTGTTGTTTCCACTTATGGTACCATGAATCCTTTTCTTTTAGAATGCCGAGGATTGGTTTAGTCATCCACGGGCAAGGTGTCTCGTAGGAGCGTTCACTAATTTTCCAGCTGCAGTTTGTAATTTCATGAGCAAGCATACCTATTAGGTTTTCAAACTCTGCATCGATGTCGTTATGATATATGAGATCAGGATCGACTGACGACAGCTTTTTACGTAGCACGGTGTCCTCTATTCAGTTACATACTGCTTGCTATCATCGCCCGGTTTATATATGTATCAACAGCAAAAAAATTGGGAGGTGGTCGGAGATGGTTTCGCTGTAAACCCGTGCATGTACCACAGTCACTATGTTTGTTAAAGGGGCGCGAAACACATTCTCAGTGCATTTTTTTCCCTGTTGGCTGCATAGAATGAGTTACAGTGATGCTATAAGCATTGGTCGTACCGCGTATATTCCGGTTTTTTAAATTTTAATTACCTCGCAAAAACAAATTCATGGCGCTGATGGTGTCACCACATAGTGGCGGTATTCGGCAGCGGTTGTGACATCACCGGGTGCGCGCTTGGTGATTGGACAAACAAACAGTAAATATACTGCAAACTGTGTTAATAAATGAATATACGTCTTGTCATGTTTTGAGGTTTTGTATTAACAAAACTAACACGTTTGCCTTACGCAAAAGCACTTGAAAGGGAGCAAAACAACAACAACAAAAAAAAACACCACCAGAGGATCTGGCTATTGTTCTGCAACGCAGGACTTTTCACCTCTCTGTACACATCTATGAAATAAGAAACATCACTGTATCTGAGAACGGCTTGGCGGAATCGACCTGATCGAGCCATTGCATTCTACAAGGTCCCAAGGAAGGACACAAAGAAAAAAAGACATCAGTTTTACATTCACCAGTGCGCATCGGCAGCTTGAGGAGGATTACCGGGCGCGGCTGCCAGATGGCGCCACGTTCCCGTCATCAGCACGCAGTGGGAGGGCACGGTACGCGGTGGCGGTAGCGGCACGCGCTATGCTAAATAGCACCTCGCGCTCGAATATGAATAAGTCAGGGAAGGCCATTGATCAATGTTCCCTTCTGCGCTATTGACGTGACGATGAAGCATCGCTGGTCCAGTTGGGCGTCCACATGGTTGTTGTAACCATGGAAATGACGCTGCCAACCTTGGCAAGAATGAGTTCCAGTGAACAGGCAACCATGATCCGCTAACTTCCGGTACGTCCTTAGATAGGCTGTTTTGATTGGTCCGCTCCCAGTGTCGTCATTGGGAGAGCAAAATGGACCAGTTGGGCGTCCATATGGTTGTTGTAACCATAGGAATGACGCTGCCAACCTTGGCAAGAATGAGTTCCAGTGAACAGGCAACCATGATGTGCTAACTTCCGGTACGTCATCAGATAGGCTGTTTTGATTGGTTCGCTCCCAGTGTCGTCATTGGGAGAGCAAAATGGAAGCCCCGCTAAAATCGGGTTGAGGCAGCATTTTGTTTGTCTGTATTTTGAAATTTCTTCATTGAATAACTTCCGTTCCTGTGCACCGATTCCCGTAATTCTTTCTGAGTCAGCTTTTGCGTGACATAAAAAATCCACCTGAAGTATAGCCGGCATCCCTTCAAGCAGAGTTTTGCAGCCCCTTTAATGTGTGATCAATAATGAATGAAGAGGAAATGGTTACTTGTATTGGTGTATTGAACATGTTACTGAGATTGTACGATGTCAACAGATTCAAGTAGCTTTTGTGGCACTCATGGCTAGAGTCAATGTTGAAGCCACTAACAATAATTATGTCTTTTGGATATATAGTCAGACTTGCTAAAATGCATTCGAGTTTATCAAAATATGATGAAAGGCATGAATTTGGTGGACGGTAAATAACACCAATAATGATTGAATGCTCCAGTAACAAATACTGCTTCTCTGTCTGGACAACTGCGGATGACGGGTGTCAAATAAGAGAAGTCGCGACCATTTTTAACAAAAAAGGGCAAAATTACCACCTCAGTTTTGCAATTCTCTGGAATGAGATATCAGTGTGTAGTTAGGAAGTGCAATTTTCTCATCCTTTTGCAACCCTGTTTCAGTAAGCGCTACGACATCAAATCATTGAACACAACTTGCCAAACATGCCACCAGAAGGTTGAGGTCCTCTCTTACACTGTGGTTCATCCAAAAGGCAACATGGGAATGTTGAAACAGTCACAGCGCTCTACAGAGTGTGCAGTCTGTGGCCAGGTAGTATAGATAGACCTGCTAGTAGGCGCGCTCAAGGAGCTACATATCAGCCCGATATTGTTCAGCTCAGCATACGATACCCAAAAATTGTTTCATACGTCGGCACACTTGTATTTTTCTCTCCATTGCTCCACTACGCAATGCCAGCTCTGCCCTGCAAGGTCCTTTAATGATGAGTTCAATTCCAAAAGACCCCTGTTCAGGCAGAGTAGAATGTGATCCGAGTAGTGGGTTGTAGTGACTCTATACATGCCCAGGCACATGTTGGGCAGTCCTGCAAGTGTTATTGCGGTAGTTATTCTACTCAACTTTTGCATGTATTGTGCTTGGCTTACCATCACATATTATGCAGTGCGCATCATGCGCTGACCCGAGTGATGCCTCAAGTGTCACTTGCCAGCATGCCTATGTTTCTTGGTACGATATGGAAGCCAAAACAGACCTTTTGTTATGTTCTGATCATCCTAAAGTTTGTGTTGCTCCCTCAGAGAACAGCACCCACTACATTGGTGCAGGTTGTGCAGCTCTGAATGCCTCACGTTGACGCTGATAACATTAATATCTTTAAAATATGAGCTATGACACACCTGCACACCTGTTAAAAAACAAAATTTTCAGGCCATAGCAGAAACTGCAAACAGTACGACAGTAACCGCTGCAGTGCACCCCTCTGCGAGTGTTATGGCATGTATACTGCAACAATAATTATATGTCGCACACAATCTTGTTCTAAGTTTCCAGTGATTAATTCCCATGAAATGTACACATTAACCCCCGCAGCTTATGTTCACATTGCCATGATGGACAACAGATGTGCAAGGTCTACCCATGGCATGCCTATGGTGGTCACTAGCACAAACAAGTGCTCTGGTTTTTAGTGTTGATGTTGTAGTGACCATATTGATGTTAATATTGTAATGACTGTTTATAGTGGTGGTGCAACAAATGTGCCCCACTCTCAATGACATCAGCAACCGTATGACCCAAGATTTCATGAAAGTCTGCAGCACAAACAGTTGTTACTGTAAAACTGAATGAAGACACTGCGTGAAAAGCTAGCATCTGCTGGCAAGGGAGTAGCAGCTCGAGAAGCTGCGGCCCGACACCTTTCTGCTGCTGCTTAGGAGCTGCTCCAGGATATTTCTTGTGGCGTGGCAGTGAGGAGGGAAGGGGGGTAGAGTCATCTTTAGTGCGCACTACTCCAGTGGTTGTAACCCGAGCAAAATTATGTAATGTTTGTCTGTCTGTCCGACAGCAACCTGGATCGCACAAATTTTACTGGTGGCAGCACCTGCCATCCCAGGGCTGTGGATAAGGAAGAGTAACCTAGATCGCACAAATTCCACCGGTGTCAGCACCTGCCATCTTAGGGCAGTGGCACATCGCTTAACCACTGCACCAATGTGCCAGGAGTGGAATGAGGACCACCAGGGATCTATGAATGTTAAGTAGAGAAAGATCAATTCTGCAATCAATATGCCATGCTTTTGCACTGTATACAAATGTTGTAAACATTCTTTCTCATTTTTCGGGCAGGCAAATTTCCACATAAACATAAAAAAAAAACGAACTGGAGACCAAGAACATGACACATTCACTTACCAGCTATAATGAAATGTAAAGAATAAGATATTTTAGGTGCTTTTCAGCGAACCAAACTACTCCTCAAGGAATGAAAGAGGTGCCCGGCAGATTTTCAGAGTAGAGCCTGCCACCCCTAGGCAATGTCGCTGCTGGAGCTCGTCACGTGCTCACACTAAATCATGCAAGAAATATCCCACTTGACTTCAGCCAAAATAAGAAAACGAAGTGGCATTTCAAAAACATGCTCAACTTGCAGAGACACTGCATCACAGCTCAATCATGGAAGATGGTGATATCGTTGATGGATTTCCTGAGGTTGCTCTACTGCAAGACCTGGGGTCATAACACTACTTGTCGAGTGTACAACCAAACATACAGTATAAAACGTCAAGTGAAAGTACACTGCGCAATAGTGCAAGAAGCATACTGTAAAGGATACTGACTATATGTACCCTTTGTCAGATGTATACAGACTAAAGTGATGATCTGAACTGACTCCAAGACTTGTAGTAGGGCTCCTATGGATTCCTAAGAGCTGCAAAGCCCTGTAGAGTGGGGCCTGCAATTGTGCTCACCTTGAGAACTTTGAAACTCTGGAGGCAAGAGTCCCTGCAATCTACTCTGGCCGTGAACACATTGTCGTATATTTTTGACAAAGGGCATACATACAAGCCCCAGCGCGACTTATAAGCTGTACAATAACAGAAACCGCACATATCTATATCAGAAAACATCATACGGCTTTAATAAAATCTTCACAAGGTGAAAGGCATCTGGCAGGCTGTGTCAAGAGGGCAGCCAATTAAAATGAACAGAATTTCATGAGAAGTATGCATAACATTGTGCAAATGATTCCAAACAACAAAGTTTTAGAATAAAGTCGCTAATGAACTAATGAAACTGATCTCTTTTTGTTTCTAAATGTATTAATAATCAATGTAAAAGTCTCATACATTTGTAAAAATATGGCGAATATATCTTGCTGAAGGAGAAAACACTGAACATGGATTGTGACATTCTGTACATGCTTGCATGCCCTGTGCCCGGCCACCTTGATTGGTGCGTGCAGTGCAGGGTGGAGGGTAGCAACCCCGCCACGCACGCAATCATGGTGGCCGTGTCCTGCGGTAGGGCATAAAAGAGGACAATGGCTGCAAACCTGAAACGGCTGTACACACAAGATTGTTTGCACATGTTTTAGCAGGAAAAGTGTTGAATGGTTGCCACATCTGAATATGTGGCAACTGCCCATTGTAGTGACCAACGTCACGAAGTCTTAACATAATACAATGGAGGCTGTTTCTGCAACACTGACAGGAATTCAACAAGTGCAAATCTGGAACTATGTTCCATATGTAAACAAATGTGCTGAAAACATGCGAATTCTTGGTAGCGCCTCTTGTGTCCGAAGTGAGCAAGCAGTGGTCCAAGGCATCAAAACACGAAAGGCTGTTCAAATTAAAGTGACATTTACAGGAAGGATTGTTCCTTGGCTAAGTGAAGTTGAAATCACAATCATTCTCTCGGATATGATTGAATGCATCAAATATGTAAAAATAAACGAGTAGGCTTTGGTGTGCAATGTAAGGTAATCATTTCTGAACTTGCACAAGGTGTATAGGAACATGTGGACAAACAGAACACGCTGCGTCAAGAGTATGAGTGAGTGAGTTGGTGATACACAAACACGTTGCTTGAAACCTAGGTCCCGTAAAGCAGCAAGGAACGATCACTATTGCACGATCAGGGTAGTATGAAAGTCATCTTAATTGCTCGACTTGCGCAAGGGGGTATACTTCATACGTGCTTTCTTTATGACCGGCGGTTGAGGTGCGTCCGCCTGTGTCGCCTCAGGACCCTGCCTTTTCACATTGTCTGCAGATTTGCTGCCGTCTTGGCCAAGCACCTCTGCTCCTTTAGACGTACTTGCTGCTGGGCTAGGAACACCCTTTTCTTTGTCCTTGTCGCCGCCTTGAGGTTCTTGCCTTTTAGACTGCTTATCCAGTAAGGAAGAGATCACCTCCAGTTCGGACAGCGTCCGGTCTATCAAGCCGCAGAACATGTTCACAAATTCTGGCGACTGGTTCTGATTCCGGAGGGAGTCAATTGCACTAGGCCACTGCTCCAGCGCGTACAAGGACTTGCGAAACGAACTGTTGGTCAGTTGTTGAGATTTTGTGGCCGACGCCTCGCCTTCGGCCATGGCCATGCTCGTACGGTTCACCCACACGCAGAAAGCTAATTCGAAAAGCTCGGGAGGCGCTCAAGTTTTCACGTGGTCGGCGTTATGTCTACGGGATCTCTCGCGGCACTGCACAGTGTAAATATTTGCACGACGTAGGCATGAGAACCACTTCTGCCGCTAATCTTTTTTACCCCTCAATGATGTTTTTGTTGTTCTAGAAGATGTAGAAAAGAAGTTGGAAAATGATGCTGATGATACGCATGTCGATACGAAAGTTGGAAACCCCAGGCGCTTAGGACGCCAGCAGCTACGTTCACTGCTCACATTAAACTAATTTAAGAATTCACTTCAAGTAAACTATGGTTATCTCTTATTTTAAATGTGTATGAGCAATACTGAGCATAAAATTAAGTAGGTTGCGCACTATTGTACGAACAAAATGCGCCACAAGGGGGCTTCTCATTGGCCTTCTGCTTCAGATTTGTTAATATTTATTATAAACAACTGCGCCTCGCATATGCTTGTGTTACTTACTTGGAGATTAGATCTTTTATTCTAACGCAAGTGTTACTAGCCACGGAATGCCAGTGTTTCATTTGTTTAACAGTGGCGCTGTGTGACCCAGCTTTAGTGGGTGTAAGCGGCCATTTTATCGTCAGGGTGTTTTCCTTTTTCGCGGAAAGTTGGTCATCGCCGACTCATCGCGGCCAAAATGACATAACGTTAAGGTAAGTGCGCGTCATGAACGAACGTCGATGCTCTACATATGCCATGTGATACTCCAAAAGGCAAGTGTAGGCATCTGCACCGAGTTTAATAACCCTAGGCAGCGCAAACACGCACGGATTTTGTGCCGTACGCACCAGCCGCACTGATTACAGTTTTCATCGTCGTGATGATATGTTCATGTTCGTCACGGATCCTAGTGGACTTGTCATGTCTCAAAGGTTCGGATAATTTGTACAAGTTCGTAACAGTGCTGCGAAAAAACACTGACATGCACTAATCTAAGCAGAGGAAATGTACGGCTCCGTTTGCCGGATGTAAATACGTGACATCTTTTCGGGTTTATGTGTGGCGTGAAGGGTCAAAGTAGCTTAAAAGAGTGAATTCTTATGTGTGTGTTGACTTTTGGTGCAACGATACTCTGCAGAAGCGATGGAAGATTCCAAGAGTCTGACAAAGCTTTTGCGCTGAGCTGTCGGCATAGATTAATAGCGTCCAGAGTTTTACTGGTGAGAGTTCAGAGTTACATAGCTATTGTTCGGATGTGTTACACAGCCTAACTTATTTTCGTTATTGCAAACCTTCATGTTGGATAAGTGTCGCCCGTACTGTTATCAGTGTGCGGTTAGCGCCGGAAGGGGCAATGACGCCGTGTAAACAGTTGCTGCGAACACTCCCCGTATGCCCTCGCAGATCGAGTCCGTTAGCACTTCGCACCACTTCCGGATAGGACGGCCGTGTCGCGAGCTTTTACTGTTGGCTGCGATCACCTGCGAGTTTTTGCTTGCAGCATGGCTTTGTGCCACGGCACAGTTTTTACCCTGTCGGTTGTAGCCCGTAACCGTTGCTGCCCTGCGTATAATGTATTTCTACATGCTCCGGCCTTTAATCTACAAAGGTGATATCGCGTTTTTGTTAAGCTATCGGAAACTCCGCGTTCTGCATACCGTGTACTGGAGTATTTTCAGTTATGTGGGTGAGATGCGCCACATGAATAAAGTTGCACTGAGCACACTAGCCCGAGGAGTTCGTTAATACCAAGTAACGTGTATAATGCTTCCTCATTCAGTTTACTTACTTTTGCTTGCAGACATATGTATGCTGACATTTGGTATTGCAACAACCAACATATGACAATGACAGTGCTTGTTTCTTCTTGTCGACGTCGTGCAGTGCATCTTAATATTTAGCACTGCAAGTGTGTTTGCTACTACAGTGCGTGCTGGTGCAGTGCTCCACAAGATCAGCGTCGCTTGTTTTTGAGCGCATCTGATGGTGACATGGTGGTGTGACATTTCAGATGGTACTGCCGTGGAAAGATTGCATATGACTAAATAAAATCTCACAGGGGCCTATCTCTCTTGGTGAAAACAGTGATAACCTGGCGATTGAGTATTTATCCTTTGGTCCAGAGCAGGTAACATACCACAATGTCACCAACTCCACTCCGGTTTTGTGCCAGCTGCTCTCAACAGTAGGAATGTTGCTAGTGAAAATTGTGGCGTAACCATTGATTACATGTGCTTGTTAAGCAGTACTTAGGTTTTAGCGATACATCTATTGCATCACCAGTATTTGCTGATGCATGCTTTGCCCACGTGGCTTAGTGGTGTTTGGCTCGCTTGTGGATAATGCATTGTAGTGAATGAAAAGGTGGGGTGGGTAAACTAGGTGCTTGCTAGACGAGGGTAGAAGTGGAAGAGAACTTCTACCCTGAGTGATTGTCTTACCCGTTGCTGCACAAACACAGCTCGAACTTAATTCTTTGAAGATGTTGCGTAATAAGGCGGGGCAAGATGATAACGCATACAACACACTTGGTTTCAACTTCTGTTTTAAGAAAGTACTCTCATTGTCTAATGCTATCATGGAGGATAGTGATACATAATACAGAAAAGGTGCCCAACGAACATTAAAAGGCGTCAATGCGTTTGTCAAAATTTTTGAATGCTTTAGTTTATTTATTAGTGCAGATGCGGTTCATTGAAGCATTAATTGAAACGATAAATGATAACCTACCACTTCATTCCAGCATTAGTTAACACAAGGCACATAAAAACAAGACAACTGCAAACCTGCAAAGCACTATGCTCTGTTTCATACGTCTGGCGCAACGTTGTGAAAGGTACGGAAGTAGTGCGCATGAAAAAATGAAGAGAGCCGTGTTACTCCGTGCTTGTTTTGTGGCCGAGTGATGTAAGGCACGAAAAAAGAGTGTGCCATCAGCAGTAAAAGCGCATGTTATCAAGCTCATGACATATGTATCATGTAATAAGCCTGCAGACAAAGCATTTACTATCTTTTACTCACCTCAAGGAACACACTACTTTTTCATCCCGGATGTAGGCTGCACAAACAAGAGCACTGGCTTTGACAGCATTGAACCTGATATATGAAATGGAGTGTAATTTCCAGCCATTGATTGTTGGTGTATGAAAAGGGTGGGAGGGGGGGGTGTCCTGTGTTAGTTCCCTTTCTGTTTCACTAGAATACTTGCAGCTTGGGCCTTACAGATGACCTGCACTGGATGCTTGCTTTTGCTTTTCCTTCAGGTGCACATTAGTTAACTTGAGTTTTTAGTTGCACTGCTGCCGGCATTGAAGTGACCAGCCATGCCTCCACCTCCGCCTCCTCCCCCCATGGGAGGCTTGGGGCCACCCAAACCTCGCAACACGGCTGCTGCACCAGACCGGTCAGCCCTGCTGTCGGAGATTCGTGGCGGCGCCATTCTAAAGAAGGCAGTTACTAATGACCGCAGTGCACCTATTATTGATGGTAAGGCATCCGCTTTGTTGAGGGCGACGGGGGCACATTGTTTTGTTGTTTCATTGACTGTTAGCAAATGCCTGCATGAATGCATGGCTTGCTTTTCACTGACCTTTCTCAGCGAGCTGACGACGACTTAGTGAATGGAAGTTTCTCCAGTTCAGTATTTTACACTGTCATTTCTTCACGGGGATTCATTGTGCATAGTTTGAGGATGCATCTGACGTATATGTGGTTCAAGTGTTATGAATATGTCCTTCATCATATAGGTCAACCTTCTAGCCTGAGGGACTGGAAAAGAAAAAGAATGATGGAATGCCGTATTGGTAGATCAATGGAAGGTGACCGGCACAGCGCGTCACATATCAGAGCTGTAGCAATGCAGTCCGAAACTTCTCACTAGAGAGGCAGTACTACTTGCTTCTTTATTGCCTGATGCACTTTTTGGTGACATCGATATTGGGCATGCTATCACTCAATTTTTTGATGCCTCCATACTTAAGATTGTGTCTCGGAGAATGGTCACTTCATTCTGAAGGCATAACTCGCTGCAGTGCTGTGAGATGGGAAGAAGTTTTAGTTTTTACGACGGTGCCTCTGAAAGTGCCTCTGAAGTGTGCAGTCGATCTGCTGAAGGCAAGGTGGGGTTTGATTCTTATCTTTGTGTTGGCCTTCAGATGTTGAGCTGGGTGAGCTGGAGTTATCTGAGAATTCTTTGTACAGCCCTCTTGAAAGAAGAAGGGGCACAAGAAATTATTGCAAGGTAATGATGGCAGAAACTCCTATAGTTTGTGGAAGCTTGAAGGCAGCCAAACGCAAGAGTTTCTCAAGAAGTGTCATTGACATTGTTCCCCCTCCTCTTCAGATTTTGTACCCAGGTTTGCATTTTGCCTTGACTGTGATTTGCACATCGGTGGACCCCCGAGTTTGGATAGCTTGACTGAAATATAGGTTGATCTATATGCAAGTAGATACAGTAGCTTCAGTTGTCATTAGACGATCTTTCTGCCAAGGTAATCTTTGGCTTTTCATTTGCTACTGGATCTGTTCAACGGCGGTAGGAGGGATGTCTTGGTAGTGTTTTTACCTTCTTCTGCCTCTAACTTCACATCCTTTCAAAATGCGTCCCCGGCCACCAGCACATAAAGGGGAACAAACTCCTGCCCTTGCTCATCCCTGAGTAATGCTCAACTGTCCAGGCCATTCCTGTCATCATAAATGTGGCAGCTACCCTGACAATGCACACGCACATTGGCCCTGCCCATGCTTCACTCAGTCACTGCACTATCTCCTCTGCAAATAATCACACACCTTGGTCTCCTAATTCCTAGATAGCTGGACTACTCATCCTGCTGCACTCAGCTCAACACTATGGCCACTTTTGGTTGCCCACTGCACCAAAGCTGGGCCTTGCGCTCCACTAGCCTGGTCAACATTTGCCTGCTTCCTAATTCTATGAATGGAAAACTTGAGTTGTTGGACAACATATTTTCTCCTGCTTTTCCTTCAGCTTCTGTGATGAAGGACTGTCTTGAAGCATGCCAAATTGTATTTATTTCAAAGACCTTCCTGTCTAGTTTTGGTTGTCTTTCTTCAGACAGCCTTTCTTTTCGTAGTATTCTGCACCTCAAGTCTGTGGCTGTAAGTGTAAAGGTCTTCTAGTAATATGCGTTGTGGGGCTAGTTGGTTCATACTCAGATTTCTTTTATGCGCACAGAAAGACGACACAATAAGACAAGGTAGACAGGACGGTCTACCTTGTCTTATTGTGTCGTCTTTCTGTGCGCATAAAAGAAATCGAAGGTCTTCTACTTTCATGTGATTTTGAAGCAAGTACCTTTAGTTCCTCCATTAGTTGACAATGATGTTTTTCATGAAAACAAAGCATTTTGAGCACATTTTTCATGCATGGCTGTTGCAAGGTTTGTAAATTTCTATTTTGGTTTGCCTACTAGCATTTGGTCTACCATACTTGCAGTGTTGCATAGTCAGTGAATTTTGTGGGTGTAGTGGGCATATTTATTTCGATCTGTGAGCGTCTTGCAATGCACATAATTGTGGCAATTTTTTTGCCATTGGCTAAACCTTGGTGCTGTCAACTTACCATCACTCATTGCTGTTCCAGCAACAAAATATTTTGACAGTCCTTGATGTAGTGCCTGTGAGCTGGTTAAAATGAGTGCTTCTCCTGTGCAGTAGTTCGTATTGTGGACATTCGTGCCATTGGCCCCAGTATAAAGTTACTGCAGATTGCTTGTGAAAAATTGTTCTTCTCTACGTCAAATTCCTCTTTACTTTGGATCAGGACTGGCAGGCGCCACATCATCTTGAATCTTGCTCACATGTTCTGCATGACACAGAATGCTGTGTATGTTTTAGAAGTTGCTTGACATCAGACTTTGCTGAGCTTGATGGCTTTGAGCTCATTGAAGTTTTGTCGGCAACAACGCCGGGTTTTGTTGCCGACGAGCCATATACTGCTTTCGCATTAAGAATGTCATTAAGTCGTGTAACAGCCTCTTTCCTCTCTGCCTTTTCCGTTTAATGTTTGTGTGCACCCAATAATGCACCCAGTAATGCACTATTGGAAAAGGTAGCATTGGTGTTGTGTGCTTCTCTCCTTCTTATCTGTATGCTTTTTTCACACTGGGTATGTCCACAAAGGCTGTGCACTACCCAAACCCATGCCTTTGCTCAGGGCTTGTGGAGAGCCATATAACAAGCTGTTTTGTCCCTCACCCCTATTTTTTTTTGCCCTTCAGGTGGCAAGAAAGGAGGCTCTTCTGCGCCATCGAATGGTTCTGGAAAGGTTGCCGCTCCTCCTGGTTTGGCAGGGCTCTTTGCTGGTGGAATGCCAAGGTTACGGCCCACAGGAAATTCAGCACCTGGTTAGTGTCTGCATTTGCCATACAGCAAACTTTCAGCCTCCTCTGCGGTGGAACTCTTGTGCTAAGTGTGCTATTAACCAGTGTTTTCTTGCAAAAAAGAAACCTGCATATGGCTCTGTTTGAAGAATTTGGTGCTTATGTATACCATAGTAGTCTACAATTAAATAGAGCAAGCAGACCTTTTGTCAGGGTCAGAGATGGGTTGGAAATGTGCATTCCTGCCTTTTTTCCTGTGAGGTGAGGTGTGATGCAAGGAGGTTAAAAAGTTTTTTTCGTGTGTCATGACACTTTTGGTACCACTGGAAAACTGCAGTGTCAGTGTCGGAAGAAACTAGTTACAGGTGGCATCACAGTGTAATTTTATGGGGTGCTCAGGCTCCGGAAGTAGCTGATGATGCAGCATCCTTGTGTTTTACTTGCTGAAAAAGATGGTAGAAGTGCGTAGTGGCCAAGCCTGCCATTGACAGAACCAAAATGGAAGCAAAAGTTGTGTTGGTTTGTCATTTATAGTATAATGCATAATTTTTGTATGGTACTTTTTCTTGACGCTTTCTTGATTTGGTCTGGTTTATGGGGTTTAACGTCCCAAAGCGACTCAGACTATGAGAGACGCCGTAGTGGAGGGCTCCGGAAATTTCGACCACCTGGGGTGGTGTGCAGGGGTGGTGTGCACTGACATCGCACAGTACACGGGCCTCTAGAATTTCTCCTCCAAAGAAATTCAACCGCCGTGGCCGGGATCGATCTTGACGCTTGCTTAGGAAAATTCTGTTATGATTAAGAGCCATGGCAGGCTTTTGCTTGTACTTGTTTATCGGAGGGCATGACAGAGCATCCGAAAATTTTTATCATGCTACGTTCTGTGTCAGCAGATCAACCGCACCTCTCTAATTGTTCACATATGCTGTTTCCTTTCGGATCACAATGCTGACAGCTGTCACTGCTTCTCCACTGTGCCATGCTGTGTGGCGACCTTGAATGGAATGCTCGCGCTAGCTGTGTTATAGGTTTTACTAAAAGAAACTTTTTTTCGGCATTCTTTTTGGCTTAAATATTGTTGCCCATTTTGGTAGCTTCACTTTTTTGCTTTCCACGAGTGCGTGAAATGAAAGGCTTGTGGAATAGTAAGATTGATTTGTTATACAGTTGAGACGTGAGGCGCACAATTACAAGCACTCTAAAAGTAGCCTACCAGTCACGTGTGATACAAAATCCTGCACCACGCCTCCCGTCTTCTTCGCTTTTTGGTTGAACCAGGTCAACTCCTAAGTCAGCAGGAACTTGAAAGTTGTTGGCAACTCTGAGCACTGACGCAGTATTTATTTTTCGTGTCTGGCCCTTTGTTTGCAGGGGCTGGACATTCATCATCTGCTGCAGGCAGCGCACCATCTGGCCCTCCTCCCCGACAGCCTCCTTCTTCTAGTCCTGCGCTGGGTGGTAGACCGCAGCACCAGCCACAGTTGCCCAGTGAAACACCGCCGGTCCGCCGTGCCCCTGCCCCGTTCCCTGCAGATGTGAGCCCACGCGGCCCGCCCCCCGCCCCTCCCCCGTCAAGCCACAAGCCCAGCCTCAATGCCATGGCCACAGCAGCGACTGACAGCGGTCCCGCCCCGGCAGCAGGCCGCAGTAGGACGGGCCCTCCGCTCCCGAGCAAGCCCCCGGGGGTGACAAGGTCCGCCTCCCAGTCGAGCCTCGGGGGCGGGGCCAAGCGGCCCCTGCGGGCACCCGCTGTCAAGCCCCCGCCGCCACCCAAGAGTCCTGCTGTGGTCACCACGGCGGTGGCGAGTACGGCCTCCAAATTTGGCACTGTGGCAGGCAGCCGGTTGGCGGTGCCCAATGCTGCTCCTCCCTTGGCCCGTAGGCAGAGCTTTGGTGCCCCAGACTCTCGGGATGGCACTGACCTGCCGGGAGGACCCCAGCTCAAGCCTACAGGCCCTCCGCCTCCGCCGCGCAATGTCAGCGTGCCCAGCAACCTACACCAGGCGCACAAGGTTTGCTGCGTTGTCTTTGCGCATTTTTTTCCGGAAGCAGTGTCCCGTGGCTGTTGCTATGGCTTTGGCTGATTCTGACTGTTCAGAGAGCTAACACTACAAATGTTGCAATTTACGTCTGATAGCATTCGGCTTTACATGATTCCATTTTTTTAATGACAATACACTTCTGTGCACTTCTGTTTTCACATATGGTCAATTTTTATCAATTCAGCCTAGTCAGAACTGGAAAAATCAACTGTGATAGTCCAAAGCTTGAATCAAATATGCGTTCAATATTTGCAGTGTTAACAATTAAGCCTTTGTGTGCTTGAGAAATTTGGTGATAGTATTCTCTGTTAGCGCTTGTAGGCGAGCACAAAAGAAATGACCTTGCGATATTGATATTGGCTGTAAAAACGGGTCATTATGCTCTTGGTGCATGAGGAACTATCTTGAGAGTTAAAATGCACCTCCTTCCTGGCAATACAAAGTTGCTTACACATAAAAGTGATGTGTGAGAGGTCAGACCCGATGCTCTGGCATCTTAAAGCTGAAACAGCTGCTAGTCACAAATAATTTTATGACTGCTGTGTGACCTGCACTTTTGTGGCACCAGGTATGTTGCAAACCATAGAGTGAGGAGGGGTGGATCTTCTAGGAAGAGACAGGAGTGCACCCTGACTTAGCAGTGAGGACAGACGACTGCTGCGCTTCTGCTGATCTCTCCGCAAACAACCGAGCGAGAATAGGCTCTGCATGACAATTGCCGCGTCTTTCCTTTCCCCATCACCTTTTCCTTCCTGCAGCGCTGAATGCAACCTAGCTCGAACGCCTGAAAACACAGTTCGAAAGCCCCTATGTGCAATTCGGGCTTTGCATGATTAGTTATTGTGCCTTTGTTGTGTCATAACCATCCCTTTGCTGTGATGAGTGCTACCCACCATTAATGCCTGAGTGTAATGTTGAGACCTGGGGACCAAAATGTTTCAGCTACCAGTCACACTATCACAGTGAAGGTATTCAAGGTGTGAACCTATGCTAAAGAGCCGGCCTTCAAAAGAGTGCATAGAGTTATTGTTGTAGAGCATCCTACACCTCATGTGGGGGGTTTGTAGGTAATTAATTTTCTTGTTATTGGCCAGCAGGGTGTGTGCTGCTTTTTCCATGTTGCTTTCAGTCTTCATTAATCCTTGCGCCGTATTCTCTAGCGGGCAGTACATCCTGCTGGATATATCCAATAACAGGATAACATGATGTGCATCAGCACTTCACTGCCATTGTTTTTCCTGATGCTTTACCGTATTTACTCGAATCTAGGCCGGCCACGATTCTAAGCCGAGACCCGAAAGTTGAAGGCCACAGAAAAAAAAAAAACTTACCTCGATTGTAGGCCGGCCGAAAAAACAACTGCGAACAAGAGGTACAGCACGCAAACGACATTTATTGTCAGGAACCCGCTCAGGCTGATCCCGGGCTGGCGTTTGGGCGAGGAGACATATGCAACGCCAGCCCGGGATCAGCCGCCGAAGTCCCGCCCGGCTTGAAGATTTGACGACTGCTCTGCAGCGAGTATAACTTTCCGCTTGAAGGCGGCACTATAATGGCACCGCCTGTTTGGTGCCATGGTGTTGGTGATAAAAACCACGCACGAAAACTTCACTGCTGCGAATGTGCTCACGCCACCGCACGAGAACAGAACAAGGCCAAAATGGCAGCCAGTGCTCATGTGTGCTTTGATCAGTATCGGCTACGGATAGCAACGGCTACAGTGCTGTCTTTCGTTGGCGTTTTGTGGGGGCGCCACCTGCGTGCTACATTTATTCGTATTTTACGAATACGAAACCTCGAAACGAAATCCTCGAATCTAAGCCGACATAAGAGTTCTACATCTCGTTTTTTTGAAAAAACTATCGGCCTAGATTCGAATAAATACGGTATGTATGCTGGAATAGGTGGCATGCTTGAATCTTGGAGCAGTGTGAAAAGAGAATTTGTGAGCAGCTTTATTGCCACTTATAGTGCTTTCAGCTGACCTTCCTATTAATTTCGGAATGACAGTCCTTTCTCACAGCAGGAAAGCATGAGCACTATTGGCGATCTTGAAGCATGACCTCAAAAAAAAAAAAAAAAAATGCAATGATCTCAGACATTTTCTTACCACCCTCTATTGAGGAGTGACTTTGATAGGTGGTTCATGTAGCCTCTCAAACATATGCATAAGAGGTCCTAGTTTGATCACAGAAGCTCCTACAGGAACATTTTGTTTGAAAATAAATTAGGGTTAATTTGTGTAACAACTAGTTTACATTTACAATCAGTATGTCGTATTGCTAATGCTGAAAGTGGGCTTCCATGGCACAAGTATCCCAGAAATTCTGTTTTGCTCTTGGGCAGCACACATACCAAGTAGTAACACTTAGCCTTCCCTTAAGAGTGCAGTGCTATAACATTAGGGATCCCCCCTGCGCAAGTACTCTTTCTCTGTTGCCTAGGCTCGGCCTGATGGCCATACCTGCAGAATTACCCATTCGCTACTTTATATTCTTAGAGCACGGGGAGTCCTCATACCACTCCTGGCTCAGTAGTGCAGCGGGTTAAGCGACACGCCAGTGCCCTGGAAGGTGGCTGTTGCAAACACAGCCACCGGGCGGGGCTTGCAAGACCCAGGTTGCTCTTCCTGAGCAACCTCTTGCAACAAATCACTAATTTAACTGCCACCTGCCATGGTGGGCTGTTTGCTTACATTCTCTGGTGAGCTGGTTGCCACCTGCCATGGCGGGCAGGTTGTGGTGATGTCACATGGTCATGTGACAAGGGAGTAATTACTCATTGGCATCCACCCAAGCGCAGCCATATTTCTACAAAGGAAAGCTATACATCTTTCTCACAAACCTCGTAGTTAAAGAAAAATTTGTCCTGGTCCGGGGTTTGAACCCGGGACCAGTTTCACCAGAGCAGTCGCTCTACCAACTGAGCTAACCGGGACGGCAAGCTTATGGTAGGGCAAGAGCGAATTGATCAATAACTCGGAAGTGGGAACAGTGTTGGTCACATGTTTAGGGGAATCCCCCAAGGTGGAGTAAATTTGTAATAAGGGAGTAAATTTACTCCACCTTGGGGGATTCTCCTAAACATTTGACCAAGGTCATGTGACCTGTGTGGCAGGTGGGCCACCTGCTTTATCGTTCCCATCTCTGATGATGCTGGATTTTCTGCAGAGTGGAAGCCTTAATGCTCGCACGTTAAAAGATTTTGTGCAAAGCATGGGGCTCTTCTACTCAGCAAAGTCTGAAAGATTCGACAGAAGAAAGGCGGAAGGACGCAGTTCACTGTTGACTGAGTTGGTAGTCTATCTGTTCCTCGGCTTAGTCAAGGATGTGTTGAAGCTAGATCTCCAACACAACATCATCTAGCCCTGTTTCAAGCAGTCGTGCTGGATGTGGTTGCAGGTACGGTCGGTGCCCCCTGCGCCCCCTGCGCGTGGCCAAGCGCCCGTGGGGCGCCCACCGCCTCCGCCAAGGGGCCAGCCACCACCCCTGCCCACCACTGCGCCCCCTCCCCTGCCCACCAGTCTCCCACCGCCCCTGCCCACCACTGCGCCTCCGCAGCTGCCCCAGAGGGGTGCCCCTCCCCAGCCACCACACCAGGCGGCCAAGCCAATGGCCCTGGTGGCCCCTACACGGCCATCGCCCACACCACCACAGAGGAGCTCTTCAGTCAGGAACTCCCTTTCAGCCTCCTCAGGTGAGAAGGAGGAGCTGCATCCGCCTGGATCTTATGTAAATCCTGTGACACCCGGCATATCGTGTATGGTACATACTGCAAAAATGTAAATGCTTATTGTTTATGCTTTCAGGTGTATATCGTTTCCTCACGTTAATGCACAAAGATGCCCTTTTTCAACGTATTGGTTAAAGCAAGGTTAAAGTACTAGTCGCCAGAGATGCAGTAAACCTGCTCAAAGATTGCTCGCTGCAAAAGCTGACCCTTACAGCAAAACAGCCTAAAATTTTTTTGGTTGTACTGCAGCATTGCCATGTGCATTGCCATGTGCAAATTAGGCATTGATTTATTGTATGTGTCTGAGTATAGTCAAACCTTTTGATAGCAAACAAGTAAAAAATTGTAAAATATTTGATATAGCAAAAATTTGTAATATAAGATTTTGTAAAAAAATACCAGCAAGAGTGGGGTAGTTTAAACAGTGGAGGGATGACAACTCAAGCGATGCTTTAAAAAGAAGCTTGGAGACCTTTTCCGAAGATTTAGCTCTGTTTCAAAGGTGCTCGCGGTGTTTCTAGAGGCAGCAAAAAAAAAAAAAAAACTAGTGTCTACGTTTTTTCCTCGCATAGCACCACCAGCATGCAGTGGCAACAGGCCAGGCACCTGTTATGGTGGCTTCCCCACATCACAACTGTGTTGCGTGAAAAAATGTATGTCAGAGTAAAAGCTATTGCCATTTTCACCGCCTCTGTGTTAACCAATGTGACCGCAGGGTGGTTACTGCAAGGCTACAGCCGTCCACGCCACTGCTTCTGGGGCGCTGTCGACGGGTGTGAGAGGCTTAATGCAAGTGCGAGTGGGAAATAGGAACACTATAGTTGGAGGCAACTCAAGAACAAAGCGGAAAATGGTAGAAAGTGGTATTGACTGATTCTCCCCCTTGACCAACCCCCTTTGACCTGCTAACATGAAATCCCAGGGGGTGGTAGATGAATGAGGAATAACCATAGCTTGTTCGGATTAATCACGACGTCATGAAAATCGGTCAACGCCATCGGCAGGAGGCCTCCTTTAAGGGGTGGGCATCTGCTGCTTTGTTCTTGAGTTGTGTCTGACTATAGGACAAAATAAAAGCCTGAACCTTGAAGTGAGCTTTTGCCGCACCGCTACCGGTCACTGAACTTGGCCTGCTTTATCACTTCACTATCACTTTTTAGCGAAAAGTCCACCGCTAGATACGTCATTTTAGAGCTAACTGTGTTTGATATAATAACATCAAAATTACATGTCTTTATTTAAAATGTTTAGTAAGAGTTCAATATAGCCAACAATTTACAATATATCATGTTTGTTATATCGAGGTTTGACTATATTTATGCGCAGTTTTATCATTCAGAGGCACTCAAATTGTCGTAATTAAAATAATTTAATTACACAGTAATAAAATTTTTTCGGGTAAATCTTCCAGCTTTATACATTTGTGCACTGTAGAGAGATGACCAACGACAAAATACTTGGAGTTTATGATTTTTCTTTCATGTTTTTGTTGCTTGGGCATTGGAGGGTTAATGACGCCATGCATCATTTTAGACTTGCACCTCTCTTCATGCGAGGCGTGCAGTGCTGTCACATTACATTTTTTATGCAGGGTGGGCATAAATGTAGCCTAAGTTTGTTTGTTTGTTTATTGTGCTTAGGGGCAGTGGTTGGGTAATCTGACTGTTGAGATAACCTTTGTTTTAGCTACTGTGAGGCACAGACAGTCTGATTTGATAATCGATGGTCGTGTTTATAGAGCGTGCCACTGCCAAGTAAGCTTTACTTCTCACGGCGTAAGCTTTATACATGTGGCCCCTCCATGAAACATGCACAAAAGTCTGTACGATGTGTGTGAGCACCATCCTGTGACAGGTGTGCAGACAGGAGTAGTTAATGCAAACGGCATCTGGTGGCTTGTTTTTGCACCAATTCCATGCGAAGCCGCAAGAACGTTGCACAGCGTGCATATGTTTTTGGGTTTCTCAGCAAGAGCTGTTTGTGTGACACTTTTTCCACTGCTGATCACTCGTTGCTCCTGCTGACCAGGCTTAGTGCTTTATCTTTTCTGTGCGATCAGGTGACCTTTCTGTACATGCAGGCCATGCCTCATACCTCGTGCGACCTTCATTGCCATCAGGCTACGGGATACATGATCGCAAGACACCGCCAAATGCTCGACATGCCTTTTGGATGCTCTGTGCGCACGTCTGTGTAGGGGGGTTATTAAAGTTAGATATAAAAAAAGCACAGTGGCAGTCTTTCAGTGGGATACCTTGACCATACTGTTAACCCTTTGAAGGTTTTTGCCGTATATGTACGGCGGTGGTTTTCTGTCCCGCAAGGTCTTTGCCGTACGGGTACGGTTTCGATCTTCCGTTTGAAATTTTGCGCCAAAAGAACAATGCGTGCTCACTGGGGGGTGCTGCCACCTCTTAGGACTTATAAGAAGTGTTTCAATTTTGTGCTGCCTTCTTACGGAGATAAGCAGAACTTATGTCTAGCTTTAGCGCGGCGGCACAGACTGTGGCAACACCCCTTTTGTAGTTTTGGTTTCGCCGCGTGATCGCAACGGAGTCGCGCGAAATTTGAGTTTTCTTTTTGTCAGCACTATCTTGCAGGGGCTGCCGAAGTTGATTTCTATCTTTATTGGCGCTGCTCTTAGCTTGCTTATCACCGTTGCTCGCGAGGTACTCTTGCCCTCTGTGGCAGCGCGCCTACGCGGTTTCGATTCCGCCGCGGGATCGCAACGGAGTCGCGCGAAACGTGTTTTCTCTTTGTGGGCACTGTTTTGCAGAGGCGGTGAAAGTTGATTTCTATCTTTATTGGTGCTGCTCTTAGCTTGCTTATCACCGTTGCTATTCTATTCTATTGAACATTTTCCAGTTGTGAGTGATGCTGTCACCAAAGTACTGTTCCTAATTTTTTTTTACTATTTATTCTCGATTATATACATTTTGTAGATTCAAGATCCGCAATAAAGTAATTTGACCACCTGGGAAAGTTTTCTTCAAAATAATTCGACACTCAAAGGGTTAAAGAAGGGGTGAAACGGGAAGAGATTAAAAAAAAAAAAAAAAGACATTTTAGACTTGCTCTCTCTGAGTTTTGTGACTTAAGCAGCATATCATAAGAATCGTAAATTTTTATTTTCTTCGTATTTCAGACACAGATTCAACCTAAAAACAATTCACTTTCCCTTTTGTGCATGCTGTCTCCACCATTTAGCAAAAATTAGCTTTTACTCAGCCTTGTAAAGGCGTGGTTGCAGGCCAGCACCCACTGTTATGATTTGTCTGTAATGAGCACTATGTGTCCAAGTGGGATTTTAAATTTTGCGATCAGTTTGGAAAAGGCATTTGTTCTTAGTTTAACTTGGCACGTCAAAGCTCTAACTTAAGTGTAGCCATCATCATCAAGCATTAAGGGTCAGGCATTTGAACTTCTGCCATCTTTGAGGAAAAATAAAAAAGAAGACATTGTGAACATGGCTCAATGTTGTCTTGCAACATCCACAGGTAGCAAGAGTTTTCCACTGCCAGTGTCAGCATTTGGCACAAAATATACGCTGCATATTTTCGCAAGATTTTGAGCTAATATGAGGTCTGTGCAAGAGTGTAACCCACGCTAAAGTTGTACATTCTTTCTTTTTCCAGGCTTTGAAAGTCGCTTCAGATTTCGTTCCATTGACGATGTTCCTGCACCCCACTACACAGAGACGAAAGATAAAAGGTACCCGAGTAAAGGTAAGCGAGAGTTGCACATTAAGCAGTGAGCATTTCTTTGGCATCAGTTTTTCCTTGCACCTCTTGTCAATACTGCAATCGAAAATCAGAGTACTTTCGGTCAAGCAGATTGGCCATATATTAGCAGTGGCAGTGTGCAATTAACTAAAAACCTGCTTAGTCACTCACTGCCCCTGAAACTTGCAAAGCACATAGTTCGTTAAGTTTGAAAATGAGCCCACCCCTCTCCTTTTATTGAACAGTGCCGT
Source organism: Amblyomma mixtum (assembly GCF_055824585.1). NCBI lineage: Eukaryota > Metazoa > Arthropoda > Arachnida > Ixodida > Ixodidae > Amblyomma > Amblyomma mixtum. Next base: position 59,382,173 of record NC_143016.1, read on the forward strand.
GGTGATTGTTGCATTGATCGCAGAGAAAGATGCCAGTGCTTCTTCTAGCTAAGCGGCAGGAATGGCTAAGCACAGATTTCACTCTGAGGGGCATATGGGTGCAAGTTTTGTTGTTTGAAGGAGGCTTTTTTAGTCTGTTTTCTACAAGAGAACCAAAGCTTGTGGTCGCTTGTACCCCTGTTACATGGGCGTTTTCAACGGCAGTTCAGTTGACCGTCAGTTGAACTGAACGGCAGTTAGCAGTGTTACACGGCAGCGCTAACTGCCGTTCAAATCTCAACGGTAGTTGAGTTCGACTGAGATCGGGGGTCCCAGTTGAACAGCCAACTGACAAGATGGCGTCCAACGGATAAAAAAAATTCCCGTAGTGGATTGCCTTGGCTCAGAGTGCTGCGGCATGCGCAAAGCAGCAAACTGAGAAAGCACTCCAAATAAAACTGGAGACGCATTAAACACAGGTAGACATAGCGCGTGCGTCGAGCAGTCGAAGTGAGAAAACACACACAAAAAAAACGACGACGACCAGCGAACCGACCTACACGGATAGTCTTGGCTACGAACCGACATCATCACGCTAATTTTTGCACAAAAACAAAAAAAAAATTACAAAATTTGTCGCTATAGGAAAGAATATCTACAAGGCGATCATTTACTACACACAAAGAAAAAATGTATACGCTGTTTTTCTTTATTTTCACTTCACTCTAGACGAAACGTCACGTGGTTAGTGTGCTAACTGAACTGAACTCAAAGTGCTCGTGTAACAGCAAGCGAATCTAGTTGAGTTCAACGACAGTTGAAATACTCGACTGAGGGTTAACTGAACTGGCGTTGAAAACGCCCGTGTAACACGGGTATTACAGTGGTGTGGTGCCAGAAAGGCGGAGATTCAGAGCAGGGGAAAGAGAGGCAACATGTGTTGCTAGGGGGAAAGAGCTGCGGAGACTCCTGGTCTTGCGCCTGGGAGTTACCACCATGGATGATGCCATGTTCGTACCACATCTCCTACTGGTCGGGGAGACAGGCACATAAGTGGTTCTCTTGTCTAAACTGCAATCTTGTTTGCATTCAGATTTTGAACTGTGGTAGTGATTACTGTTAGGTTTTGTTTAAAGGGACAGTGAGGAGAGCTCTATTAATATTTTTTTTTATAGCAAAATCCGATAGTTCGGCATTTCATGGCTTTGTTGCCACTTGGCCGGCAGCGAAAGATGCATTTATTTCTGAGAAATTTGGATTCGAAGTTGAAAAAGGTTTTCTCGCCGCTCAGATTCAAACGGGATTCTCCTATGACGACACAGGACTGAGTGACGTGAAACATGACGTGCACATGACGTAACGCAGACTCCGTGATTTCTGATAGCCAGCACAGCGGCCTAGGAGCAGCCGAAATGAAAGCTACCGCCGGCCGCACGTTGAAGGCATCTATCGGCTATTGCGGCCGTCGCTACCGTCGCTTCGCTTACGTTTGCACCGGCGTTTTGCCAGCGTTACGATGGATCCTGTTCTCGAAGTCGTCAACGAAGTTCTTGAAAGTAGACATCTTTAGCATACCATGTACCTTGTTACCGTTAGCGGAATACCGGGAGCCCGCCTATAGCCGGTGAGCAGGCGCTGATTGGTCCCGATGCTGCACGGGCGCGCGTAGCTGCCGGGTACGTGTCGCCATCTGGCGACGTCAAGGAGATTTATGCATGCATTGGCTGCGCCTCAGTGATTCGTGGCTCCTCGTGTCCGAGTGTTTCTAAAACCATTGGTTCTGGCAACACTGTTTGTCCTATGACGTCATCACGCTTGTACTTGCGAGTTTGGCCTGTGGCGGCGATACCTGTATTTTGGTTCTTGCTCTTTTCTACGTTACAAGAGCTTTGTTGTCAGTATGAGTGGCGTTTTTGTAATCAGGAGCTGGTATTCTGTCGATATAACCCAACTTCAATTTTTCCTCAGTGTCCCTTTAATGGCATGACTGGCAGTCAGTTTGCAGCGTCCGTTTGCACCTCGCTCAACAGCTATCGTGCTTGTCCTTCCGTCGTAGATTTCTTGTATTGATGCCAGGTGCAGTTGAGTGTGAGAAGATGGAGGGCTTCACAGTGACAAATAATGGCATGCCTTTGTTCTGTTGATATTCCTCTCCTCTTTGTCACGCTAAGCATGACTGAGCTTGAATACCCATGCCTTTCCTCTCCTCATAACCACCGTGAACGTTCATACTAAATGCACTCCTGCATTATTGAAGGGGCACATGCGTAGAATGGCAGCACCGACGGAAACCCTAGCATTCTCTTGAGGCTATGTCTTTGTCTACTACTTTCTTGTCTCCTTCGAGGCTCACCTGGGTCTTCTAAATTTCTGTGCACTGACAGAAAAACTATGAACATGACAGACACCAAGGGCCACAAATGTAGTTGTTAAATGTATTTCTGAATTTTAAAAAATATCGCATTCTTCACTGTGACATTGCTTCAAAGGAGCAGTCTTTCATGGCTGAAGCTGTTATGGCAGTTTCTTTTGTTGTACTAGTAGTAAACTACGCAGATATTTTCAGTGCTTGTTTCCCCATCAGCCACCCTTCAGCAAAATTTGGCATCACTGTTCCTTTGGATGAGTTTTCGCAGTTTTGGTGGGAATAGCCCAAACTTTCCACGGACCAGGTGGGAATAGCCTTCTAAATGCACGCGCTGTGGCCTCCGTGATCAGCTCCGGCTGCGAGCAAAAGTGCGCTTGATTGCGGAGTCCACGCACGCGCACAGGAGCTTCCAAGTGCCGTCCATAGATGGCGCCTGAGGCCGCGGTCATGATCATCATCATTGTAAACTTTTTTTCCACCACGACCTCCCGCCATCCACATCCACATTGACATCAGCATCGCCAGCGTAGAGAAAGATATTGTCGCCAGCTCCAGCCTTTTGTTGTTTTTGTGGCGTGTTAGTGTGCTCGCCGTAGTTGGGGTGGTTGCAGCTTTCGTGTGCTGCTGCCAAGCTTTGGTATTTAAGCACAAGCGCCTTAATAGCTACATGGCTGGGAGTTAGCTCTCGAACACACAAGCGTGCGGCGGGCAGGAAATTCGACGCGGCCGAGGAGTGCGTCCGACGATGGTGCAACCGGAAGGATGCATTGAGAAGCACAAGCTGCAAAAAGCCCGCTTTCCAAGGCAAGCCGTGTGAGTTTCCGTAAATGGAAGAAGTGCTGCTCTCTTATGTGATGGAAGTGCGTAACAATGGCTACGCGTTGACAGCGGACGTGCTACGCAGCTTCTTGAAGGATGAGCGTGCACCAGAGCACAGCACCAGTTAAGAGTCGAAATACTCGGCGAGTGACAATTGGATGCAGAATAAATGCCATTCATTCTGTGATTGGTGTGTTTTTACTTAAAAAAAAAAATTTTTTTCCGCAAATCGCGTGTATGGGCCGCACCCCGAAATTTGGCCCTCGAATCTGGAAAAAAAAGTGTGGCCCTTACACGCGTTTATACAGTAACTTTTGAGCTGATACTTTCACTTCAAAAAAAAAAAATGTCAATTAGCATTTAGCACGAGGTCTGAGCAGCTTTTTTTTTCTAGTGCTCACAGAATTCAGTCTGCATTTGCATTATCCTTAACAAGGACGAAATTTTGCAACACATTCGATCCGCCAATGGCAACGGCGAAAGTAGCTGTACTCCGTTTCATACACAGCAGGCAACGCTGTCAAATCTAGCGCGCCTGTTCGCGCAGGCTAAGTTCGCACGAAAAAAGTAGTTCGTAATACAACCAAAGCTAACACAAACACATTTTGTAGCGACAAATCTTAAGTGCCGTGACTGGCACCTCCTGGACTTCGTTTTACCTCTTGCCACATTTTCGCCCTGTGACTCGTCGAGATTTCGAGAAGCAAAAAGTACATGTGGCGGTATGATATGCGGTTGGTAGGGCGAATCGCTTCTACAAAATCCGCGCCCAAAAAGTAGTTCACTCTCCGTGAAAATTATGGCCAGAGAGCCCGAACACTGAGCTTCTTACAGCTTCGACCGTGATTTTCAATGCTACCACATCTTTTTATGCCGCTCTTTGTATTTGTTGAAACAATGACCAGAGTTTCGAGAAGAACGAATGATGCGTGGCGGAGTAATATGGTTTCGTGGATGCACTACTTCAGCAGCCTCCGCAGCGTTGCCTGCTAGTATGTATGAAACGGAGTATAGGATCTCTTTCTTGCATTATTTTTTTTAAATGCTTCGCCCCGTCGCATTATTGCAGTGCAGGGAAGCCAGTGCAGCGGTTGAATGCTGTAGCATTCTTGCTCTTCATGTTGCATTCTCCAGACACCACCCGCTCGCATGTATGTGCATCACTGTAGTTTTCAGATGCTTCACCCCCGTAGCCCTGGGGCGCTGTGAAGAATTGGCTGAGTTTCTCTGTCCTCACGTCGCTTTCTATCTGAATGGCTCATTCATATGTTCGAGGAGTTTTTTTTTTATGCTTCTCCCCTTTGCACCTATGCTCTGAAGAAAAGAAACCGCAGTGGGAAACTGCAGCTGCATTCCAGCTCTTCATGTCGCGTGCTCTTAGGTTCGGCCCACTCTTATGTTTGCGCATGTGTGTTTGGTCGCTTAGCATGCTACTTGACCAGAATTTGACGAATTTCGGATTCATGCCGAACATCGGTAGCAAGCTTCATGAATGCTTGTTAGAGGCTCTTGGGAACAGCGTTTGACGCAACATGCGTTGAGTTCTCTGCAGGCTGCTCTCTTTCCTCTGCCTGTGAGGGCCTTATGGAGTTTGGGATAAAATCGTGATAGTTTTGCTGAGACGTTTGCTTTTTTTTTTATTCACTGTTTAAGGTCTGCTAGGAGCACCTCTTAGCATTTCAAAAGCTGCTGTTTAGCAGAGCATCCTAGAGGAGTCTGAGGAGCAACATCAGTTTTGACATCATCGAAATTGCTCATCGAAATTACTCAATTTTATCAGACGGCACCTCAGTTTCTCCCCTTCTTCCATTTGCAGCCTAGCCTACAAAACTTTCGTCTGCACCAAACTAGAATTTGCATCCCCAATTTGGAATCCACATCTAGCCTACTTAATTTACAGTCAAGAAGCCGTCCAAAACCGTGCAGCCCGCTTTATTACCTCCAACTATGACATCCGCTCCAGCATTATGAATATAAAATTATCTGTCGACATCAAGCCTCTTGCACATAGGCTAAAAATTGCCCGTTTATCGTTGTTCCTTAAATTGTACTATTGTCGTCCCTCACTTTGAGGCTATTCTGATCCCTCCCCTCCGAACATTACGCCATCTTTTCAACTCTCTGAGCATTTTATGGCTCCTCTAACGCATTTAACAAGTCATTTCTGCCTCTTGCCATTGAAGAATGGAATTCATTACCCGAATGCATTGTAATTGAATGCGATGCTTTTAAATTCCAGCAAATGCTGTCTCCATACTTAAAATCCTAATGTTGGGTAATTGCTGCCTTTGCATTTGTTTTTGTGTTGTCATTGTGTGCTTCACTGAACCTGTCTGCTTGTATCCCGCCAAGCAACGAATGTTTTGCTGTTTTTGACATTCCAATGACCCCCCCTTATGTAATTTGCACCCCTTTATTGGTGCAAAAATATGGAATACCCTTCCCCACGAAGTAAAATACGCTCAAAATTTCACTCCTACAGCAAAAAAATTCTTTCGGCACATACATACTAAGAACTAACGCTTACTCAACCTGCTGCGCGTATTCATTTTTATTATTATTATTATTTCTTTTTTGGACATAGACGATGTTTTTCATATTATAGAGTTGTTCCGTGTAATGTTTTTTTTTCTCCCATTTCTGCACTTGTATTCATACACATGTATCTAACCCGCTGTTACAAGTTCTAATTGCATTGTACTGGAGTGTCTGTATGATTGTATTTCATTTTTTGGACCCATGACTAGCCTACGGCTACGGGTCCAGACAGTGTTGGACACATCTTTGTGTATTTTTAAATGTAAATAAAGAATTTGAATTTGAATACCCCTCGCAGAGGTCTTTAAGGACTAATAAATTATGGTGATGACGACAGCTGAAAGGGCAGGCTGCAGATAAGTAATGTCGATTTATCCTCCCTGAATGAATTTCTTCGCCTTTTTTCCTTCAGCGGCGACGAAGCAGAACCATCAACGCCAGGCTCCCCTGCCCCCCATGCCGCTGCACGCTGCGAGCAGTGGCCTCGTGCCGCACCAGACCCCCGTCTGACCGCAGGCCAGGGGTGCAGCGCACGCAAGTCACAACTGGGAGACTGCAGCTCGGAGCAGCCCTTCAACGCAACCAGGGTCCAGAGCCCTCCTGTCGTCGGGGGCCGGGGAAGCTCGACGTTACGTTGGTCCCGCTTTGTTACTGGACACCGCCACAAGGGAGAGCCACAAGGATGTTCGGGAACAAATGCACCGCGGAGACAATGGACAGCACTGCTGGCATTGCCACTTTTTGCTGTGACACAAACACACGTCTCTGTTTTGCATTGCGTTGTTGCGTCACCATGTCGTTCCAGGTGCTTTGTTGAGGCTTGTCATTTTTGGTTAGTATGATGACTCCTCCCCCCCCCCCCCCCCCCTTTGTTTTTTGTTTCTTTTTTGTGCTTTTCTGCTCCTTAGCTTCCAAGGTAAAACTAGTGTATCAAAGAGGCGTAGCAAGAATCGGCACCTTGCTTGCGTGTGCTGCTGCTTCAGGATGGTGCCGTGTTGAATGTGTTGTGCTTATTTTCATGCTTGCCTTTTCTCTTCAGTTTCTGGTGATTTCTCTTTAAAGGCCAACTCCGGGGTGTTTTTTGAACATTTTGAGCTGATAATCACATCACATTCCTTAAGAGTCCCCTATCTCCGGTACAAAAAACTATTTATCAAAATACTAAGTAGAAGTATTTAAAAAGAGCAACAACCAGGAAACTGAATTTGAAACTGGGTTTAAACCAACCAATGATGTCACTTGTACTGTCACAAAACTTATTGTGTACATGTTTGGCCCAAACTGGGGACTAGGTTAGAGCTTGGGTCATTATATGGGTCAAACGCAGAACGAATATCAACGGCCGTGTGTCCAGAGATGTCACACATGCAAGGTTGCCTGTTGAAATCTCCCCCATTGAGGCCGCGAGATGGGAAATTTTAAAATTTGTTCATGCAGCACCAAAACATCGCCCTGCTGCGGAATATGGCATGGAGGACCAGAAAATTGCGGAGAATGTATCGTGAAAGTTTAGTAAAATCGGAGGAGGTAGAAAAAACACCGGAGTTGGCCTTTAGGCGGCATCTCTCTCTAAGGCATCAAACTGGCCAAATGGGATGAGTGCGTTAAGCTCAGAACTGAGGGCAGAAGAGCCATTCTGTACTCGGAAGAGCCCGTGTTACCTGGGCACACTGTAGAATAGAAAGATCAGAGCCATTGGTTTTGTGTTTGATTCCTTCCTGCTGACCTGGTGTTATGCACGGAAGATTCGTTCTTATATTTGTCGCGCAATAGTTGTGACTGCACCCGATTTGATTTTTGTTTTTCACGTTGATGTGCTGGACATTTTTATACAAGGAGCTTTACCTCCCCTTTTTGTTTTATTTTTCTTTTACAAGTTTTGTTTTGCTCGTGCTTCTTTCTGTTACGGAATTTTAACTTTAATATTGCAATTGGATGCGTGAAAAAATTTGACCTGGCGTTATTGTTGTTCAAGTTGTAAATATGAAAAGAATGTTCTACTTGAGCTGTATCTAGTAAGCACTGGCCCACATGGTGTACATTGTGAACAGACTGGTCTGTTCCATTTCTTTGCTGTACATACTTATATGAGAGATAGCTGCGCTGTTTGTCAGAACCATTGTTTGCAGAGGAAGTGAGCCTTTGATAGCAACAATTAAGATTACGTTGGCTTTAGGCGTAGTCTTTCTTGTATTTTTTGCAGTTAAGCACCTGCTTCGATTTTGTTCTGTTCTCACATTACTGCCAGCCTTATTAACTGGTTTAGTTCCTCTGAGCTGGTCCTTCTTTATTTGCGCACAAAATTTTGTGAGCTTTATTGCAAATAACATTCCCCATTGTCAGTTTTGATTAACATGCTTGAAGACAGATTTGCACAAACAGCTGCTGACAGTGAAAGGCTTTTCCCTGATGAGAAAACTGTGCTTTGGGAATGCGGTAGCCATGACTCGGCAGAATTAGGTCGAGGTTTTTAACGCATTAAGGGGAAAAGCCGGTGAATATATGTTGAGCGCTGCAGCCTGCTCTTTGCGCACCATGTAAAGTTTTAATTGCCCCCTAAAGATCATCGAGCTACAGGTCTGGTAAAGAAGCCTGATTCTGGTGGCTGTAAATGCTCGACAGAGGGTGCAATTTTTTAATATAAAAGAGAGTTGGAAAAGAAAATGTAGAGAAGTGTTGATATCTTTGTCTTCATGAACGATGTGTATGGCACTGCATAAATGCACAGAAAGTGCAATGTGCAGTTCCAGGTTGTGTACTTGCATACCCCGCTTAGAACCTAGCAAGTCATGCTGCATCATCACTATTGCAAAAACATTTTTATAAATCACTACTGCCAGAAACATACCCTAGTGACTGCAATAATAATAAAAAGAAAGGGAGTTATTAATCAGTTTGCCAGGTTTGAAGAGAGGTATCTTCTGTTGGAAAATATTGAACTGTACAAGGCCACAGAGCAATTTCTCACACACTGCTGAATCCGCCTCAGTAGAAGTAGGTGATGAATGGAGGAATGCTTGAAAGATGCCAAACCTTATTCAATTCTTGACGAATATTTGGCAGTGTTGCTAAATTGCTTACCATGAAAAGCAGGTGCTCTCAAAACTCACCTGTTGAGAGTTCTTTTTTGTGCCGCTATGACTTCTGAGGTTAATTACAGCTTAAGACATGATTGGCTCGTGTAAAGCTTGACTCGATTTCTTTATTTTATAATCACTTTCCTGCCAGGCATCCCAACATCCGTCTGTCAACCGCACACATTCAGGTCCTGTTTTTGCCAGAATGCTGGAAAGCTCAAAATATGAATGGAAGTTCCCTTTAACTTAATTATGTCTGAGGTCTACACACAAGATAATTATTTGCCTGTACTGGCAATGTTCTTACTGCACTTACTACCTGAAAGAGGCTAATTGTGATGTGTACTGTGATTCAAAAGACAAGGTGTGTTGTTTTTGTTTCTTGCTTTTCCTTGTGGTCGGGAAAAAAAATGTGGCGCATTATTTTCTTTCTTTTTTTTTTATGCAAATATTCTCATCCCTTGTTCTCCTCGTTTGGAACTCCTCACTGGCTCTGGTCAGTGACCTACAAAGATTCCGTTAACTGCACGCGCACTCCCGGAAGTTTTAGCCATCAAGCCTATGTATATATAAGCGCCGTGCTTTAATGCAAGACTCTGCAAGCAAGATGTTCTTTCTCCACAGCATCATGATGTGCCTTTCCATAGACTCTCGCGAATTTTTAAGCTGTGTTGAAGAAAGAAATGAGCACTTCTGAAGACTTACCCTATGCTACAAGTATGCTAGTGCATTTACCCCTCGACTACTTTCAGTGTGCAGTGTGAATGGTTGACGAAATGACCCTTTGCATGCATTTTAAGATGCATGGGAAAAAATGTGGAAGCGATGTCATTGTGAACTTTCTGCTTCAACATCATGCTGATCCACAAAGTTCTCTTTGTTGTGAGGCAGATTGGCACGGTGTTTTAGCCAAAATTGTAGTCTTCCATAGCGGTTTAGCTCAGCATTCTGAAGACTTCGTTCAGTGGAGTCTCTAGGTCACCTTTCCTTCTGGAGCAACAAAAAGGACACACTTTTGCACAGCTTCCCTAGTGGGCTTCCTAATCACTGAAGAAAAAAGAAATTATGGCACTTATGTTGTTGCTGCTGGTTTGAATCTGCTGTAAAAAAGAAAAAAAAAAGAAGCTTGTTTGTACATATTCACCTTCATGAATGCACAGACAAATGCAGGGGCTTTACTTTCGCAGACCTGAATTTTGGAGCATTGTTATTGCATGTGAAATAATCGTCTCGAGATGAGCTGAATGCAGACAAAACTTTTTTTTTATGAAAGTGTACGAACTGTAGCAGTCTGTGGGCCATTATGCTTTATGGGTAGTCCAATCAAGAATTGCTCAGAAGTCATTGCATTCAACTATCCAAGTGCTCAAGACCTACGAAGAAACTTGGTTGTTCCATTAGTGCCACAGTTAATGTGGCCTCACTGCTGGCATATTTGCTTTTTTGCAGTTGTTTGCTTAACCGCTTGGGGGCCAGATATCATACATTTATCGAATCAGCACACTTTGATAACTTTGCCACATTATAGTACACAGCTTCCCCCATTGTACTTGCATGCCAGTGTATGACACCAAAGGTTGGAACTAATTATTTGGGCTTTTGACTTATCTGCGGGTACAACTTCACATTAGTTAACTGCAGCTGTAAACATTACATGTGTTATATTGGATGAAAGATTGACAGGAGCAACAAAGACAGTGAAATTAGCAAGCACCATTTTTAAGCATATGCACTTTATCATTGTACTGTGGCCATCATTATAAAATGTAGCACAGTGTGCTGGTTGAGTTTTTTTTGCCTGTTTCAGCAATGTTGAGATAAATTAAATTCGGGTAGACAGTGGTATTTTTCTAGCATGCTTTGTCTGTGGGTACAGCGATGTGGGAGTTGAGCACACAATCACGATTACATGGCATTTGCCTGTGAACTGGCAACTTCTTAAATAACTGCGTGCAGTTTTCAAGAAAGGTATTTGTGATTACAAGCCGCTTTAAGTTGAAATTGAATATTTTTTCTTCTGAAATAAAAGCAATTGACTTTAAATGTTTCAGCAGTCACTTGCACATTGATTCTGAACACCAAACCAGCATTCAGTACAACACTAGTTTTTGATGTTGGTATATGCTGCTCATGTATTGCTGCCATTGATTGTTTCCAGAAAACTCAACTGAAAGAGATTTAACTGCAGAAACTTGTTTGCTGAGAATTTTCGCTCTTCAGTGCATGATAACCTTAGCTGTTGGTTTTCAAGCATGTTCTTGTAACAGTAACATTTGGAAAAAAAAGCCTTGAGCAGCTAGCAAAAAAAGAATGTATAGCTTTCAGTCGTCTATGCTGATTACTGAATGACAGGTGGTAGCAGAACAGTAGAAAATTTCACTGAGCAGAAATATATGCACAGGTTAATGGCAAGCTGGCTGTTTAACTTGCAGAACATAACTGAGTAAAGCATGAGCAAGAGGAACAAAGCGACCTGTTCTTCCAAAAAAATGTTGGCTAAAGTGCGTTGCATTGAATTACAACAAATATTAGGACCTACACGGACGTGTGTATTGGATGACCACCGAGTAAGAAGGGCTCATGACATTGTCTCGCACAAAGTGTAGCATTTCAGTTGGAGCAAGCTAAGCGTTTCCTTGACGATACTAAGCGCGCTGCTCATAGGACAGTGCCGAAAGGTACGGGACCCGCACGACCACACGGAAGCCGCACCCTTGCATTGCAGGGCGGCGGCCGCCTGAACAGCGCGACCAGAAAGCAGGGCATCAAGCGAGAATAGTACAGCCTAACGACCTTTATTCCTGCTGCTTTCCCTTTTCCCGCACAAGAGACCGGCTCTACGCCGTGGCCGCCAGGCTCTTGAGGTCGGTGATGCACTTTTGCAGCGAGTCCTTCTCCTGCTGCGGCGTGATGCTCTTGAGAACGTTGTTGACGATCCAGTCGACCATGTGCTTCTGCTGCAGCCTTCGCGTGACGTTCTGCACCTCGAGGTGGTAGTCGAGCCTCTTCTTTACCTCGTTGTATACGGTCATCTGGCGCTTGCGGAACTCGGCTTCGAGCTGCAGCGCTACGTTTTCGCGCTTCGCCTGGAACAGGTGGCTCTGTCCCTGCGCCTGCCACTGGGCTAACTCCTCCTGCTTGATGTAGTCCTTGTAGTCCTCGATGCCTTGTAGTCGGAACTGGTCGATCGTCTGCTCTTCTTTGTCGACCTCTTTCTCCAGGTAGGCCCTCACCCCAGGTCCAAACTTCTTGACGGCGTAGCACACCATCGCTGCGAGAGTGACGCCAGTAACAAACTCGTGCTCCACAACCATGATTTCCTTGGAAAGCAAGTAGACTACCAATCCGGTGCCGAACAGGTAGGGACCGGTGACGCCAGTCTTCTGGTAGAACGCTTGAAACCATTCATCTGGGATGAAGCCCATTCTCACCTTGCCTGGGTACAGCGGCCTCTTGAGTCGGGGGAAGTTCACCAAGTCTCGCTCGGGGGGCTCGTTCGGGACGTGAAGGATTTCACGGCCATCTTTAGTGAAGGTAGGTTGGGTGCTCGATGAACGAGATGATGCTGCTGGCACTGATACCCTCAAGATGGTAGCCGCAGGAAGTCGAGAGAGGTGCTTAATTGCGGCAAACTGCAACATATTTGATGTTTCGAAGCACTTCGGAGACACTAAACGTTGGAAAAGTTGACCCCGAACGTCCTCTGCCTAGGAGGCGCTAGGAGGAGACGTGAAGTGATGTCCCTGGCAATGCGGTTGTGCCGGTTAAATTAATGTCGATGTGGTCAGTGGTCAAGCCAATACGTTTACAACAACCTTTATAAAAAACAAAAGCAGTGTGCTGCATTTCATGAAAAAAAAAAAACACTTCTGAAACAAAATTATTTTAAAAGTATCTTAAATATGTACCACCTGCACGCGATTTTTTTTTTTTGAACAGGAGCACTGCACTGTCTATGTTTACAAATTTACGGCATTTACACGTTTACACTCTCATTATGAGGCATAATCGCCCTCACAAAAAAAAAAAAGAAAAAGCTATACTAAAAGGGGCGTATCCAAGTTAACAGGATTATATCTGTTACACCTTTTTGCGCGTATCAGTGCCTGTTAGTACTGTGTCGTTTGCGCCGTTAGTTTATTTTTTCTTGTTTGTTGTCAGGTTGAACTTGCGAAAAACTCTTCTTTGCTCAATACTGTTGCTCAGAGTAGATAACGCAATGAGAAGCCAAAAACTTGCAGCGTACACAAGGCAAAGGTCTGTAAGGAGTTGACGCGACACCACTGCTACCACTGCGCAGCAAGGCTGCAGCCGCCAGAAAAAAAAAAAAAAAAAGGAAAATTGACAAAGCGAAGTTGGCGAAGTTAGGAAGCACCAGAGCCCGCAAGCTCTTCTCGGGGTTCTCCTATCTTGCATCGCTTCGACTCTTAGTTTTTTCTTCCGCATTTCTCCCGCCGTGAGCTCGCTCCCAGCGCTCTCAGCCAACCGCTCTGTCCGTGACGCTTTTTATCGCTTTGTACTTTTTGTTCTTGGGCTGGTTCGGCGAGAGAGCACAATATCGTGACGTAATCAATTTCTGCGCTTCCCCAGAGCTCCGGCAGACGTACACAGACGGAGTTACCTTCGCGCCATTCGGGCTTCGCCAAACGTAAGTTCACTTTTCTGACACGGATTCGGTTCCTTTCGAGGCGTGAACTTTGCCTCGTCTCCGTTACACCGTCCTCGTTGCCTCTCGGCCCCAACGGCGGCCGCGTAGCGCGGGGCGCCCCCCGCCGCGCGTGCGGCCCAACTCGCCCTAGCGATATCAACAAATGCTCGCGGACTGAGCGTGTGCCTTTGTGTGCATCTGCGCTGTGCGTGCCTGTTCCTAGATCACTTTCTTCGGTGATAACCCGTGGATGGACACATCAGCGGGGCCGCCGAGAGGGCATACCGTCCGCGCGAGCATGTGACAGCGTTCGCGCCGCATCCTGCCTCGGATCGCCGCCTTCGATCCTGCTGCGCACGCCTCATTGAGCGGCCAGCACAGAACTCGGGAGTAGGAGGATTATAACGTGCTGCTTCTCCCGCTGCGATCGGTCAGAGGCAGAGCAGCTGGGTTGTGCGAGTCGAGAGCGCGCCGCCGCTGGTGTGGGCCACGCTGCGAGTCCAACTGCGCATATCGGCGACGACGGAAAGCAAACAGAAAGCAGAGAGCATCACACGTTTACGCTGTAGCTCTTGCGTGCACCTAGCACCTGGTATACAGAATGCCTTGACATAAAAAAATAGGAAACGCAGGAACATAAGAGATTGCTTGAGGGAGATGTTGAATCGCACCTCGTGAGCAAACTTGACTCTTTTAGAAAAAATATGTATGCACGCGGGAGGCTTGGCTGTGTAGACTGATTCACAACCACCGAGGTGCGGCACTTGAGCGTCAATTTGGGGCACAGGAACAATCAACCGGTTCTTAGTGCCGGCCCGTACGCACGTCGTTGGCTCGCCCGGCGTTTCCGGACGGTTCCTCGAAGCTATTTCTCGCTCTTTTGGCCGCCCAGTGTCCGTCATCTCTGCCCGCTGCGCTGGCTGTGGCGTACTTGGTTGCGTGCGTTATATACTATACTATACTATACTATACTATACTATACTATACTATACTATACTATACTATATTTATGGCACCACTAATTCGATCCCGTTAAAGCGTTTACCGGAGTGCTTTAAATCTGCCATGTAAGTAGCGGTTTTGAGAAAAATTTTCCTGCCGATTTAATGAGGCTTCCACAGTTGTTCAGTTATACGGAGGACAAAAACCAGAATAGTTACGTAGCGGTGTTTTATATGCACTGCTTTGTTTTTTTTTTCTTTGCTGCACATACACGTATTAGTTCCGTTAGTCGCCTCTGGCGTTGACTGACCATTCAAAGAGATTTTTTCATACCGGTCTGACATAACCCTCGGTGCAGTTAATGAAGCTGCTGGAAGACACAGCGACTCAAAATAATGAAAAAAAAAAAAAACGTCATATGGTATATACACAGCTAACTACGCTTTGCTAGGTATGATGCATCCCGTATCAACATGCGATGTCGCTAACTCGCGCTGCATTGAACTGTATCAGCTGATATTAGCTCCCCCCTACCCAGATCTTCGAATGATTGTTACGGGAAAACATGTTTTGGAAACAATTTTGGGCGTACTCGTTCTTCTGTAGTGGCGTTTTGCTTACCGAAATTCAGGTTAAACTTTGCTAACTGTAAAGCGGCGTGATTAGAATCGGGCCTGCCGTTCAATACAAGCGGCAGTTTCAAAAGGGGCAAAGAACCACGCCATGTCGATAAACAGGAAAGGTAACCGCGGCGCCACGTCGCGTGAACTTCCGACAGGGATCGCGGCAGGATCTCGGCTTTTAGCAACTGTTTCGAGCCGAAGCGCTCAAGCATAAAGTTTGCAGTGGTGTCGTTCCCGAGGCTTGTCGGTGCGTTGCCTTTCTGGATACAAGGCTGTACGTTCCGCCATCTAGGCTTAGGTGAGAAACGCCACTATGGTTGGAGCTCGTAATTTACTCTGTTATGCCGGAAATCTTGTCAGATCTGCTGTGAGAATCGTATGACGCCACCGTTGGCTCATGTTATTACTTAGGTGCCACTGTTCATATCATACATGTATATCACATTCGTAGTTAACCTCACTCCACACTATTGGGCCACCTTTTGAAAACTCGGTGTAGTGTAAAATGCTTTCAGGCAAGCCTGTGATATCTTTTCTAACCGCAGATTCGGCGAAGCACAGAAAAACGAGCTGTGAACTGAGCATATAGCTAGGGGCTCTGTATAGTGCCTCTACAGAGTACCTGATATTTTGTGCGACCTATGCTTTCTGCGCGTACCCGCTGATATCGCAGCGAGATAACGGATTACAGCGTCCTTCGAACGCGCTTAGGCTGCTTCATTCTAGCGACGTTGCAATAAAGGCAAGCCGCTTCGCTCTAATGAATCCATTAACTCGAACGGCCTATCGCACTGAACTTGCGGAAGCGAGCGGGGATTGGTTCGATGAATATTACAGCGATTTTAGAGCAGTACGTATTTTGTATTCTTGTACGAGAGGTATTTGGTTTGGACGAGGAATTACCTCGCTCGAGGATCAGGTTACGGGTTGCATCTGTTGCCTTACCATCGTCTATTGGAACCGGACGTTGCATGTGTGGTTGTTAGCTTTTTGTCCGTTCTGTTCGTATCTTCGTATCTTACTCGCATAAGCGCGAACGACGGTTGCGGCCGGATAAGCCCGGGTCGTGCGCCTGACAGACAACCTGTCGACTCCTCTTCCAAGCCACGTGGAACGAACACCTCCGCTGGGCGCGCACTTATACGGTACCCGTACAGCCTAGCGTAATTCGAAGGTTATCGTACTCGCGGCGGCTAAAACGGATCAATATTTTTTTTTTTTTTCTGGCGTGGCGATCGCTTAGTCTGCAACAAAAAATGACGCTGCACGATACAGAAACCCTTTGGCTGGCTATCATAGGTGTTCCTTCGCATCTTGTGCCGTTTTTACGCTAATGTTGTAGCGCGGCATTGTACAAGCGCGGACAGACATCGACGTTGATTTCAGCAGAGTGGGATGGTGGCGACGGTATGAAATGTGTCCAGGAACTTTTTCTTGTTGTTGTTGTTGGGGGGGGGGGGGGGGGGGCTGAGGTTTGGTGTATGGTTTACGGGGCCTAACGCCCCATATAGCTACTCAGCCTATGAGGGATGCCGTAGTGAAGGGCTCCGGAAATTTCGACCACCTGGGGTTCTTTAACGTGCACTGACACCGCACAGTACACGGGCCTCTAGACTTTCGCCTCCATCGAAACTCGACCGCCGCGGCCGGGATCGAACCCGCGTTAAGGCCGGTTCACATGCAAGCGACTGAGCGATTGAGCGGCGCGTCGCGGCGAAAATTTCCAACTTGTTGAAACCTCGCCGCTCGTCGCAGCGACGACTCAAAACAGGTTTTTCCGTCGCGGCGGCAGATTTCGCTAGCATATTCGCTTCCATGTGAAACAGGCTTTAGTGATGGCTGAGGCGAACGCGGCCAGCGATTGAAGCGATTGTGTGCTAAGTAATATACGTACAGTCGTGAACATTATGAGAGGGAACTAAGTTTGAGGATTCATTTATTGATTGCTCATCTGAAACCGCATTTGACCACATTTACACTATAGCATGGAACATTTGAAGAGAAAAAGGTGGCTGTGGCCCAACTCAGCTGAGCCAGGATATACAGAGCGAAAGCTCTGTTAAGCGTGGTTAGACACGGTTTAGCTTTGGTTCATCTTTTTCTTTTCAAGACTTCAGCGAGCGCAAAATATTTCAGAGAGAGCAAATCACGTGATGCATCACGTGCCCCAAGTGCACGCAAGAGCGAGCGTCCAGAGCGGCGGTCGGCGCAGCGGTGGACGTGACTGCGAAGCGCGCAGCTGTGGCAACGAAAGTGAAGGTGAAGATCGAGGCACCTGCCACGCGCCATTTGCACAGCTATGCACCCTGGCCAATCCGCCGCCGTGGGTATGCGTCATTAAGCCTGAGGACATCATCATCATCACATACGGCGCGCTTCCCGTTATAGACAATACCTGAGAAAACGAAAGTCAAGGTACTTGCGGCTGCAAAACCATCGCCTCTATTAAGAATACAACAGAGCAAGTCGCCAGAATCCTGCGAAGAGTCAGCAGTAAAAAGAAGGGGATGAGAGAACAGGACACCCTAAGGCTCATAGACAGCCTCGTCACGAGCAGCGTAACGTACAGCCTCCCCTACCACGAACTAAACAAGCAAGAGACTACAAATCGACACCATACTACGCAAAGCGTACAAAACGGCGCTCAAACTTCTAGTGTCCACACCAACCGAAAAACTAATGGCACTGGGAGTATCGAACACCTTCGACGAACTACGAGAAGCGCAACGTAGTGCGCAATTAGACCGACTCATTCAAACCAGAACGGGAAGACACCTACTGGAGAAATTACGGCTACCTCTATAGGCACACAAAGAGACTAGGAACAGATTAGTACTGAAGACAGAAACAACATCCGGGTAAGACCCATACCTGGACACATGCACCCCAATATACACCATGAAAGACGACAAGCCAGATTCCGAGCACTCAGCAGGGAACTCAGCGACAATCCCAGTGTAGTCTACATGGACGCAGCAAAGTACCGATACCAAAGCAAAACGATCGCCGTTGTAACAGACGAAGGAGGGAAAGAAATATCCAGCGCAAGAAGCAGCTGAAGAAGCCGCCATTGCTCTGGCAATATCGCACGGCAACGCAACAGGGCACAACCTCACTATAGTGACGGACTCCAAACAAGCATGTAGAAACTACACAAGAGGCAGGATCGACAGCATCGCCAATCATATTCTACACACCACGACGAGAAGGCACAAAAACACTAAACATAGTATAGTATGGGTTCCCGGACATGAGGGGATGAGGGGCAATGTGGCAGCAGACGAGTTAGCTCGAGGGTACGTCAACCGAGCAGACAACACTTTGCACCACGGGCACCTTTGACACAGTTACCCCCACGCACCCAATATACTCGATCATTACAGGAATCGGCGGAAACGCTAACAAGCCCCACACAAAAGGCTTACCAAAGAGGAGGCGGTAGACTGGCGCAGACTACAAACAGGTACCTACCCGTACCTGCACAAGCTACACAAGATTTCCCCTACACAATATGCAGACGAATGTCTGTGGTATCAGTGTAAACCTACACTAGAGCATGTCACATGGACCTGCCCGAAGACAGAGCCAAGAATAAACAACCCGAGTGTGATGCAGTGGGAGCACTTGCTGGCCAGCGAGGACGAGGAAGCGCAGCGATTTCTTGTACGCCGAGCCACGATGGCTGCAGTCAAGTGCGGCATCCTGGACCAAGGATCGATCACGGCGCCCAGTGACTCGTGGGTCAAGAACACCTTATATTTATCAGCAATAATGTTTTTTCCATCCATCCCGTTAGCGGTCAAATCTAAGTTCCAGATTACCTTCAAGCTCGGCACGGGAGGAGTAGAGCTTCTCGCTCTAAAAGAAAATCGTTTTACGATTTTCGATCTGCGTGCCGGGGTGCTGTAGAGCGGTCCTTGCCCGCCAGTGCTTATTGTACACCTCGCGCTGATTTCCAATATGGCCTATGGAGGAAGCCCGTTAGTAATGAAGCTCAAGTGGAGGCTGCTAACTGTTGCGTCAGCCGATGGGAATTTCATAAGCGGGTGCGCGTAGCGATCGGGCAGCACGCCATCTCGAGCTGGGAGGACTGGGAGGTCCTGCTGACGTCTGCGGACCCGACATCGCAGCTTGCTGCGGTGACTCGGGCTGTCGACGTCATGTCCCGACGTGACCAATCTAGTGCAGTGCGGCTCCGCGTAATTGCCCAGGGACCCAGCGGGGTCTAAAACTCGCAGCAAATAAAGTTTTTCTGCAGAAAAACTTTATTTGCTGCGAGTTTTAGACCCAGCGCCGCGTAATTGCCCAGGGACCCAGCGGGGTCTAAAACTCGCAGCAAATAAAGTTTTTCTGCAGAAAAACTTTATTTGCTGCGAGTTTTAGACCCCGCTGGGTCCCTGGGCAATTACGCGGAGCCGCACTGCACTAGATTGGTCACGTCGGGACATGACGTCGACAGCCCGAGTCACCGCAGCAAGCTGCGATGTCGGGTCCGCAGACGTCAGCATGGCTGTCTGTCTGCGCGATTTGTCACCAAGAAATGTTTAACAATCTGGAATTGAAATTACAGTGCAGCGACGACTGCTGAGCAACATACTGATATATGAAACGACGCTGGGTTCAGTACACAATCACTTCCAAGCACGCCGACGCTTAACGCTGCCCTCCGAGGCTCGTTTCAGCAGCGTTTTTCGGAGTGTCCGGAAATCGTCGGCGCTGCGTCGGGTTTCAAGAGCAGTCCTCTTGCATGAACAAGCTACGCTGGCCTTGCTCGAACGGGTCCCATTTATCTCCCTCTCTTTATAGCTTCTTACGCGGTTTGTCGCACTTCGCAAAACCGATGAAGACTGGTCTGGTCTCGGCCGCGTCGTATGAGCGTTGCAGAATGCAACAGCCCCTGGCGTGGTGCCAACATGCCAGCAGTTCACAGATTTTCCACTGCCGCGCCGCTAAACATTGGGCTTTGCGGCCTATAAACGCATGAGAGAAAGAGATTGTTGGATTGTTAAAACGTTTATTTGGGGCCTGCAGTAGAACGCGCGCTCCGGACGGGGCCTACGTCGTCCTCTGGGCGCCGGCCGCGCGGCCTGGGTCCCCGCTCGCCGTTGCCGGCTCGCTGGGTCCCTGCCGGGCCAGCGCCTCGATGACCTGCCGGACGGCCCAAAGTTGTTCCTTTTGTTTGTCGCTCCCTGCGGCTACTTCCAGTCGCGGCGGGATCCTCCCAGACTTAGCTTCTTCCTGGTACTTGCTGCAATTCCACAGAATGTATGCGAAGCCGGCCGTCTCCGTTCGGCAGACTCTGCATTTGTCTGTCGGGTGCGTCTCGGGATACATTCTGTGCAACAGCGACGGGCTGGGGAGTGAGCCCGTCTGTAGCTGTCTGAATAAAACGGCTTGCTCTCGACTGAGCCCCGAGCAAGGGGGTGGAAGCTGGAAGGGTTCTGCGAGCTAGGCGGAACGCCTTGGTTATTTCGTTGTATTCGGTCATTGGTGCTGCACCACAGCGGCCAGTCGACCGAGGTGCGGTCCGTTAGCGCGCGCGCCTCGGCGTGTGCCGTCTCGTTGTGGTTGGCGTTGCGGTCTGACGCCTCGCCCGCGTGCGCCGGGAACCACTTGATTCTCACTTGTTTGCTGCCATCGTCGTTCTTGGTGAAAAAAAAAAAAAAAATGGCCTGAAAGAAGTTCTTGCTCGAGCTTGCTTGAACAAGTATTGGCATGAAGCGATCTTTCAGGTCTGTGTCATTTCCAGTCCGGGTTTGAGAGGCGTCGTACTGGAGCGCTCCGGATGGATTTCGACTGCTTGGAGTCACGCCCAGTGACATCGCACAGCACACGGGTGCCATTTGCATTGATGGAAATGCGTGGCCGGTATTCAAGAGAGACGGCAGGAACCTACTTCGGGGGCAAGGGGGACAATAGCACGGGGACGTAAGGTGCTGCCGCCTTCACAGACACTGGCAGCGCCTACTATGGCGGGTACAGCAGCGGCGTGGATTATTCCGGAAATCGCTGCCAATGCGCGGCTAATCCCCCCCCCCCCCCCCCCCCCCCGTTCCCCCCGGCGAGAAATTTGATTTGCGAAAGTCAGGCTGCACCTAATACCCCTGCTACACGGCTGTTTCGAATGCCTTCCAACCGAATGTCATTCGACTCGACTGCCGAACTTACGCTGCTACACGAAGTTTTTCGATGGCATTCGGTTCAGATGACATTCGAGTCGACGGAGCTCGGCGGAGACATTCCAGATTTTGGAATGCCTTCGAAACGCGAACACAGCTTGAACCGACCAATAGCAGTCACCGCCGCCGCCGTCGCTTGGCCCCGCCCACAGCCCAACAGTCGCGCGACTGTTTTCGGTTCTGTGGCTCTTCATTTCTACCCGCTGCTCACTTTTTTCTGCTGTTTGTTTAGCAAATAGCTCGTTTTCTGTCTTAGTGAGTGCTTGCAGATAATAGTCACCAATGAACATTTATCGCGTGTGCATGAAATTTCCCCAGGAGTGCGCCGATGAGGACGACTGCACTCATACTGCTGTTTACATCGCTGCGTATGAACAGCGTCAGCTTCCAAGGGCGTCCGCAGAATTTTTTGCAGGGGGGGGCCCCGTTGGTGCCCCGGGGGGGGGGGGGGGGGGGGGGGTATGTTCGTAGCAGAAAGGCGCTATTTGCGGAGTAAATTTATTTATTTATATATAAATAAAAATTAAACAAAATGCACACATGAAAGAAAAATTACAAACAGCAAATTAAAGCGCGGCTAGGAGAGGTACATTGGAGTTTATCAACGAAGAAACAACTAAAATTAATAAAAATGCAAAAAGATGCTATATCACTTCGTGGAGAAGAGTGCTCAGTCTTGCTGCATACGGGTTCTCGACTCACCCGGATTGATGACCAGCACACAGCACAATATGTTCACAAACACGCAACTACAGTCACTCAGTCAGTCTTCCTTGAACAGCAACTGTAGGCGCCTCGGATTTTTCTGGGCGAATTGCGTAATTACACGTGTGATAAATTCACTTCTGTGCTTCATTACACGCTCTCGGTGCACACTCATCATACACATTGATTGGAAAAACTGTTGAACGCGTACGTTGAAAACAAAAGATGACTATATATACAACGAAAACTTATTTACAAGATAAATGCACGCTCGCAGCTTCATACACCTCGCTCCATCTTGCTTGCGCATCCGCACAGTCGAGCAACCGCACACACACTGCTCTCCGCTCGTCGTTTTCTCGTCCGCTGTCTTGGTTGTTCTCAGCTTCGCTGACAACCGGCCACTAAAAACACCCAAGCACAAACACAGAGGCGCGCACACGTGCAAGGGCTTACTTGCCGCAGTATCCCCGAATGCGCACTTTGGGGGTGAAAGGAACGCCGCGCAACTTCCGAGGGGAAGGGACACTCGCCACTCCAGTCGGAAAATTTGTTTTTGTGTTTTTATGGGGTTCAGAGCCCCAAAACGACTCAGGCTATGAGGGATGGAGTAGTACAGAGTTCCGGGTAATGTCGACCACCTGGGTCTCTTTACCATGCACTGACACGCTCAGTACATGGGCGCTGTTGTGATTTGAGGCCCAGCCAGAGGTGACAGGCGAGCCAGGCAGGCGCCATCGGGCTGCGTTGACCAAAGGCGCTGGTTTTCGCAGAAGACGCAAAGAACGCTGGTGTGGGGGCGCCTCGGGAGACTGCGTCGCCGTGAACAAAAGCAGCTAATCCCCTTTGCCGGAGATTCTGAAAGCGGCGCTTCTACCGAACTGCGCTACCCGTGGATCGGAGGAGACAGCGAGCGGCGGCGGCGCCAACTCATCGCCCGCTTGCCCCTGAGCAGCCCGACAAAGCGGGGGTGGACACGGCTGATTTTACCTTCCCTCCTTAAGAATTCATCGGTGACCGGCGTAACGATAGGCGAAAACAAGATGCCCCGTGCACTGTCTGCCTCCGTGTCGCTATCTCTCTAGAGATCAAAGAAACAGACACCCATCTCAAGGCGGCTCGAAACACATGCTCGCCGGTGCCGCTGTATGTCTGGAACAGGTCGCCCTTCAGTAGAGCTAACGATGGCGTGGTTTGAAAACGGCGGAACGACGCACGCCCGGACGCGGCATTTCGCAGATGTGACCATGCGGGGCTGCTTTTACCCTTTTGACTGAGCGCACCACCGCCCCTGGCGTGCGGCCATCACCCACGGTTCGAGTGAGTGATTTTCCAGGGGGGTGCAGCCGCCCCCCCTTGCCCCCCCCCCTCCGGACGCCCATGTCAGCTTCTGCTCGTTTGCAAGACATTAAACGAAATATGCGCTTTAGTTCTATTAAATAATCCCTTCTTTTTTTACCGGTTGTACCCGTGCTTGTTTACGCAGCGCGACGATCTGTGGGAAGCGCCGACGCGATCGCTCGCCTGAGAAACACCTGGCAGCCGGGTTGTTGACATCGCGTAGGACCGGCGCTTCTCGCTAATTTTTCCGGCTTCCTCCGACATTCCCAGTACTTTATTTTAAACTACTTTATCCAGAAATATGTTTGGTGACCGTTTGCTTTAACTGAAACGACCTAACTTGCTACCCACAAGCTAGCGACGGCGACGACTGCTGCTGGCCGTAAAGCACTGCTCGGCAGCCCGAGTCACACCGCCGCTTCCCTTTCATCGTATGCGCGTCCTGCGATGTAAGCAATAGTTGATTTCATGTCGCTGTTGTCAAAACTACACTCGTTGGTCATTTGCATTCGCTAAAACTTGTGAATTCGTTCTTCACAACCACCGCAATCACCGATCCAACGCTGCGGACTCGCTAGGCCTAGTCGTCGCGGAAGGGAACGGAGTCGTCGTCGACTGAAATTAATTTGGCAAGTGGTTATCGCTAGTGAGTGTCCAAGTGTGCACATGTGAAATATAGCCGTTCGTTTCGCTCATTTCCAATATGGATAATGTATAAGCGCGCATGTATTCGCACACCTCATCCGCGTGTTTTCGTTCAGCCGCCGAACTCCCGAGGGCATGAAGGCTGACCGTCCGCCGATCGGATTAGTCGGTGTCGTTTAGCCAAAAAACTTGTCCCACTACAATAATATTAAAGTGAACTAGATAGTTCACAATAATCACATGCTGCTGTTCGCCGTGATAGTGCCGTTGTCGGACTAGTGTGACCGTCGTCGTCGTTGTACACTGAAAACGAGCTGAGGCTTTCGAATGCGTTTGGAAAGTGTCGTGTAGCACCGCGGGAGCCCGTCGAGTTCGAATGCCATTCCAAGTCTCGACTGCCATTCGACTCAGATGTCATTCGAAAGTACCCGTGTAGCACAGGTATTATTTTGCTGACGAAAAAGTTCAGGAAATACATGGGCCAAATGTACACCCTGCTCCGTCCAGCTCCGTCCAGCCCCTGCGCTGACGTCAAACCTCCTCCCTTGGGGAATGGTCGAATGAGAGCCCTCGGCGCATCTTCAAGACTACGATTGGGACAACAACGAACACCGGAATCAACCCGATGACGGGATTGGTCGAAAAAGGCGGGAAGGCGTGGCGGAAGCCTATTTAATCCCGGACCCTCTTGATGGGCATGCATAGAGCGTAGTAGAGTCGTCGCACCGATCTGCGTCTCCTCGTGAACCCTGCATGGGACCCCGTACCGTCTGCTGCAGCTTCGAATGCCTCCTACTCTTCGACCCCGTCGCCCGCTATGGCGCCCAGAGCCGCTGTACCCGAATGGATGGGAGCTGGATACGCCATCGCACCGTGAGAGCTACTTTTCGTCTGTGGGGTGTATCTTGTATGACGTGTACATACGTTGCTACTGCATGAATTGCAATCCTGCTTATCCTAGTCCTGCTAAACTCGTCTGTGTTGTGCGGCAGTCGTTCGTGGTGTACTGTTTAGTGTTCATATATGTATATGTTTTCGATTCGTTACCGGCGCATCGTGGTCCGTGAAAGATTAAGTCACCCCAAGCATAATCGGCCCAATATCGAAAATGGATGGCTTCGCTGAGACCCCTTGTTGGACCAACTGTGCTGCTGGAGACTTTACGGAATCTTTTTTAGTGCTGCGGAGAGTTAGCGTTCGTTTGTAAACAAACATGGCGGCACCCTGCACTGCCGCTTCGGACCAAACACAGCATCGCTGCCACATTCTTCGGCGCCATTTCTCGATCTAAATGAAGGCATTCGCTCTTAATTCGCATACTCTCACTCATACGTCGCGGTTTAAGTGACAACTAGCCCGTGTAGTTTAGATAATTCAGCGATTTTCGAGCTGTTAAGCCTAACTATCCGCGTACATAGCCAAAATAGCAACGACAGCACTAATTTTTGTGCCATCTTTAACATTTCCCGCTATTTTCGTAGTTTTCTTCCTTGAAAAACAAAAACATTCTGGTAATGCTTGTCATATTCACCCCTAAATTCAGAAGAAAAAAGTTTCTCCAGACCTGAGTTGAGGCGCTTGGCGCCACTGTTTCCATCCAAATCATGCATCCAAACATCCACAAAAGCGACGCTGCGCAAGGTAAACAAAAGGTGTACTTGTAGTTGCGTATTTTTTACAGCGTTCGCAAACGCACTGAGCGCAGCTTACGCAAGCTTAGTGCGTTCTGTTATAGTGGCTGGAATAGGGGAAGTGTCAGCACGACGCGGCCGCCCGTGTGGAGTTCGCGGATGCTCCGCTCAAGTGGCGGGGAGCGGCGGTCCGCGGCGGTGACCGGGGCGTCCCGGCAATTTTGCTGTCGTCGCGGTGCCTTTTGTCAGCTGCGTCTTCTGCATTCCTTTTTAAATTAAATGCAGGTATAGTAAAGTCATTCGATGCATTCTGTCAAAAAAAAAAAAAAAATCTGAGCTTTGTAGTGTTATTATTGTTTATTTCTTTGGGTAGCGACTCTGACCCGGGCAATGCGTGAATTTGCCGATGCCATCTATGTGAAGTCAGAAAGAGATACCCATCGCGAAATTGTCCCCTCAGTAATACTGAGAAAATGGGCTGATTGTAGTTGCTTTTCAGCTTTGTTTGCCTCTTGTAGATCATTGAGTCGCATTTTTTCTTAACTCATTCACTGAAACTTGGCCTAACATGCATTTGAATTTAGAATTGCTGGCATGCTGCAGATAATTGAAACTTAATAAAAGACCGGCATTATGGCGCTGCTCAGGCAAAGTGAGCATAAAATGAAATACATCCACTTGTCCTTTTCGCTACTATTCATTTTATTCAGCATGTGAAGGCTTTGGGAAAACGAGTAGCAAACATTCTTAGTTTCTTGCTACGTGGTTCGACGCATCTTGAGATATTTTTTCTTTTCTCGGGTGCATGTTCTTTCCTTGTTGAGAGACTTGACATAGAAGTGAAGCCGTGTTAAAACTAAGAGAACATCACTATGTTGCTGGTCAAGGATTCTTTGTGAGCATCACATCCAGTAGAGGGCACATTTTGCATGCAGTGCAAAATATCAGCGCAGCTGTCCCTTTGAATCTTATGCCAGCTGAACCACATAGTGAAGGTGTCCTCCAAGGCTTCAACAAACGAAAAAAGCTGTTTTGAGGGTTACAGAAGTCCCCCTTTGTCGCAAAACTGAGTAAATGATGAGCGGGCTGCATCCGAGTCCTCAGCTGATGTCAGCAACTGCTCAAAGCAGTCCTGGCATTTTGTTGTCAATATTTTACGCCGGGCTATATAGCCAGCCAAATAAAATACGAGCCTGGCGTCACTGTTTTGCTGTGGGTAAGAATGATCGCTGCACAGAGATGACGTTTCCAGTACTCTGGAGGCTTCATCTATTCGTCCTGCTCCAATTAAGTCATCCACTCGGCTGGCTGCCTCAGCTGTTCCTACAAGGGACATGAGTGCGCCTCCTGAGCAGCTGCCTGTGTCCAGAGCTTTAACTAAATTATTGAAGCTCAGACAGTTAACTGCAGTCAGAAATTGTGCGGATGTCGGATGATCATTGCATCCTGAAAATTGGCGGATTATGCCGAACAACTTCTCTATTGCATCCTGGCTTAGGCGTGAAGTTAGAAGGTATTTGTAACCCACTTTTTCTGTCAGGTACATCAGAACCTCCAACGTTGCTTGCAGGGTAACCTTCAATCCTTCTGCTGTACTTGATGACAAAAGACCTGCTTTTGTGGGGTCTGTGACGGCCTCCCATTCACTGATGTAAAGCAGAGAATCTTTCAGTACCTGCTCCCCTACAGAATTCGGTCTGAGGGCATTGGCTGAGAGTCTTGATGTCATGACGGCAATCAGCTTCTGCATGAACGTTATGAAATGTTCTGTCTGCTGCCGATAGTCGCAGGCCTTGTCAATTTGGGTCTTGTAGAAAAAAAGGCCACATAGGACTTCGGAACTGAAAAGATGAGAAGCATAATTCACTTTCATCTTTTCGAAATTATTAGGGCTAAGATGCACATCATTAATCTTTGGCATAGCTTTGAGAGTTGTAGCACATTTGTCCAGTTCATGGGCTACCTTAACTGCTTTCACATCCACATGGCCTGCTGGAGTCTTGTAGCCTGCCTTTATAAACCGATTTCGTACACATTTCACCAAATGTGGGAAGTCGGAAATAAA
This sequence comes from Amblyomma mixtum, assembly GCF_055824585.1. Lineage (NCBI taxonomy): Eukaryota > Metazoa > Arthropoda > Arachnida > Ixodida > Ixodidae > Amblyomma > Amblyomma mixtum. The sequence continues at coordinate 59,409,733 of NC_143016.1, forward strand.
AACAGGCGCCGGTCAACATCAGAGGGGTGAGGGGCTGATGGCTTGATAGATTTTCCTTTTGCCGATACTCCAAATTGATGCCACATTGCACGGTTCCACGACGCTCCATCAGATGTCACATAGTCAACTCGTAGTCCAGCATTTTCAGCTAGCATCACCGCTTCCAGAATTATCTTTGAGAGCAGTGGTGCTTAAACATTGCCCCTAGAGGCGAACACGCCAAGAATCTGGTGCCACGAGCCTGACAGTGGCTGAAACATTACCACTAACCCGTGGTCGCATGGGACAGTTTTGTCGGAATCAGGGGTAAAGGGACCGAGGTCCACAAAGCCTTCAATTATTCCACTGCCTCCTGCAACACCCAAGTTTTCAGCGAGCTTCATCTCATCAATTATAAGCCCCCCATGGCACTCAAAATCATTCTTCTGTCTTCTTCCTAATGCCGGACAAAACATGAGAATTGAATCCGAAGCTGCTCTCATATTGCCTCTTGTATTTTTTAAGGCAGCTTCAGCTGGGCAGAGCAAGTATTTTTTTCTCTGCGGACATGTTCATAAAGCAGCAGGCTCTTCATGTGCATGATTATGCATTCCAATAGCCACTCTTGGCTGTAGCGCATGCCTTTCGGAGACTTGTGTCGCCCAGCTTCAAAGCACTGCTTGATAGCTGCCTTTTGTTTAGGTGGTAGCGTGTCAATCTTCTTCTGAAATGAAGATTCTTCAATTTCTTTTTTCTGCTCTTGCAGTTGAGAAATTACTTGGTCTAAAGTTTTCACCTTAGTCCTGAGGCGGCGCACTGCTTCAGCTTTTGCTTTGATTTTCTTGGCAGAGCTTGGTCGCATTTTTTGTTTCTTTTTTCTGCATATCTGATTAATCAAAAGCTTCCTAAGGTCATCATCATCAGCCTGACTACACCCACTGCAGGGCAAAGGCCTCTCCCATGTCTCTCCAATTAACCCTGTCCTTTGTCAGTTGCCGCCACTGTATCCCCGCAAACTTCTTAATCTCATCTGCCCACCTAAATTTCTGCCGTCCCCTGCTACGTTTGCTTTCTCTTGGAATCCACTACGTTACCCTTAAGGACCAGCGGTTATCTTGCCTTCGCATTAAATGCCCTGCCCAAGCCCATTTCTTCCTCTTGATTTCAACTAAGATGTCATTAACCCGCGTTTGTTCCCTCACCCACTCCGCCCGCTTTCGATCTCTTAACGTTACACCTATCATTTTCCTTTCCATAGCTCGCTGCGTTGTTCTTAACTTAAGCTGAACCCTCTTTGTTAGCCTCCACGTTTCTGCCCCATAGGTGAGTACCGGTAGGATACAGCTGTTGTATAATTTTCTCTTCAGGGATATTGGTAAGCTGCCATTCATGATCTGAGATAACCTGCCATATGCGCTCCACCCCATTCTTATTCTTCTAGTTATTTCCCTGTCATGATCTGGATCAGCTGTCACTACCTACCCTAAATAGACATATTCTCTTACTACTTCCAGCACCTGGCTACCAATTGCGAACTGCAGTTCCCTTGCTAGGCTGTTGAAAATTACTTTGGTTTTCTGCATGTTATTTTTAGCCACACCGTTCTGCTCTGCCTGTCTAATTCATTGATCATGCTTTGCAGTTCATGTAATGAGTGTCTTAGCAAGGCAATGTCATCAGCGAATCGCAAATTACTTAGGTATTCTCCATTAACTCTTATCCCCAGCTGTTCCCATTTCAGGCCCCGGAATACCTCCTGTAAGCAGGCAGTGAAGAGCATTGGCGAGATCGTGTCTCCCTGCCTGACACCTTTCCGTATTGGAATTTTATTGCTGACTTTATGGAGAACTATAGGAGCTGTGCAATCGTTATAAATATCTTCCAATATTTTCACATAGCACTCTTCTACACCCTGATTCCACAATGCCTGCATGACAGCTGAGGTTTCCACTGAGTCAAATGCTTTCTCGTAATCAATGAAGGCTATATATAGGGGTTGGTTATATTCTGCGCATTTCTCTATCACCTGATTGATAGTGTGAATGTGATCTATTGTCGAGTATCCTTTACGAAAGCCTGCCTGATCATTTGGTTGACTAAAGTCCAAGGTTGTCCTGACTCTATTAGCGATTACCTTAGTAATTACCTTGTAGGCAACAGACAATAAGCTGATTGGTCTGAAATTCTTGAAGTTCTTGACGTCTCCTTTCTTATGAATTAAGATAATGTTAGCGTTCTTCCAAGCTTCTGGTACTCTCGAGGTCACAAGGCATTGCGTATACAGGGTGGCTAGCTTTTGTAGCACAATCTCTCCTCCGTCCTTCAACAAATCTGCTGTTACCTGATCCTCACCAGCTGCTTTCCCTCTTTGCATTGCTCCTAAGGCTTTCTTTACTTCCTCCTTCGTTACTGAAGGAGGTATTTGCATTTTATGCAGCATCTCTCTTCAGAGCCTGAAATTCCTCTGCAGAGCTTATTGTACAGTGCTTCATTCCATACTGTCAAGTTCTTACTCGATGATGCAAATGGGAATTCATCCAAAGACCCCACTCCAGCGCAAGCACAGGCAGTGTCAACAGCGCTCAGCAGAGAGGCTGGATCACCTGTATTTTCCATCGCGATTGGAGCACCTCGCACGAACACTTCATGTTTCACCACACCATCCTTGGAAACAAAAACCACTATTTTCTCGGCTTTCAGAACGCTCATGTTGTTCGGCACTGCTAGGCACACACTATAGATGACCTTTAGTGGTTCTTCGCTCAACACGTGCTTCCCCCAATGACTGGACGGAAGACTTACATTCTTGTAGTCATACGAGTGTGTGTCGTCGACGGGGGCAGACATATAATCTTCCTGCAAAGGCAGTCGCTGCGGCTCATCCTTTCGTGACCTTTTTGATGGCACCGGGTGCTGCAAGTCGGACCTTCCTTTAGGCGTCCTTTTCTTTGGAACTGGCTTCGAAAGGTACTTAGGCACATTGGGGAATACTGTTGGAACAGCGCCCGGCAGAAGAATAGGTCTGCTACGGTCCAAGCGCACTGTCTGGCCATCAATGGTATGCTCGAAGTGCCGTGACACAAACTGCCCATCGAAATGCAGCTCGCAGACGGCTGCGTTGCGATCAAGTGGCTTATCCGCTCTCGGTATGTTTCGTTGCCACTGCTGAAAAACGGACCCCTCCTTCGGAACTCCAAACAGGGATAACTTCTTTTTGCACGACTTGTACCCACTCGTGCACCCGGGCACAAAGCAATGATTTTGACGCCGGCTCATCGTGCTCGTCGTAAACCACGGCAACCAAACTTAACAAGGGAAGCACGAACAGCGAATCGCAGTCTTTTTCCCGAGTATAGCTGATTCGACGCGAGAAAAAAAAAAAAAACTCGGAAAGCACACGTTCAAAGGCCGCAGCACATGGACACTCACTGTAGCAGCGCTCAACGCGACGTATAAACAGGATCGAGCGCCACCTCGCGGCGGCATCGCCAGGCAGCGTCAGCAGCTCTTATAGGGGCCGCTCCGCGGTAATCACTTCCCAGCCACTGTAGTTTTGTGTAGTAAAATTGTCTACAGGTCAGGGTATTTTTGAAGTCGCTGAGCCGGCCATTAGCAGAAAAGTAGTGTGCACGTATTGATGTGCAGAGAAGATGATTAAAGAGTATGTAGCATCTTACTGCAAAGAAATGCTTGCAATGCATGCGTATTTTTGTTTGTAGTTAATGATGGGGCATCTGCGATCATCATCATTCGTTTTGGCCTTACGGTTACTTGTTACGGTAGAGACGGTGTGCTAAAACGTCTTCTCCCGTGCGCAGCGCTAACCGGAAAGTTCGGCGTCCGGTAACACGGTAACGTAAACATGGTAACGATATGGTATCTCTCTCTATTTCTGCCGGAATACGTTACAAGAAGTGTGTCCGTATTTCAGAAATGGTTCACTATGGGCTGTCGCGACGGCCCTCGGGGCGATCTGCTCATGCGCAGTAGCCTCGCGGAAGCATATCACGGTGTGATTTAGTCTTTACTTATAGCGTAGCGCGATGTGCTACCGTAATCCCCTACCGCGCGTCGCCAGTGCGTACGCGCTGATTGGTCCCGACATGGCAGGCGGGCCCGCAGCTTGCCGGCAGCTGGCGCCATCCGACGCCCTCGGGGCGATGTGCGCATGCGCAGTGGCGACCCGCGGAAGCGGATCATGGTAGCGGATCGCACTATGCTATAACTGCGTTGTGTTTGATTTACTGCGGGAGTCGACCCTGGGTGTAAGCGTTGACCGGGTAAGCGAAACGTCCGGCCTTAGAGGCTCGCACATTGGGTGGTGGTCGCCGAGCCAGTGACTCAACGATTTATTAATATGACAGGAAACGCGATGTTTAGGGAAGTCTCCCATTCCCTCTGGGAAAATTAAGTTTGACATATCAGAAGGTGCCGCGACACTGGTCGCTGGCGCAGGAAACCCCGCCCATTGCGTATGCACACGTCCTTGAGGGTCACGTGGCTCGCGATGCATTCCTTGCACGGCCTCCGGCCGCCGATGGGGACAGGCTCCTGGCCTTTAGGACTGTTTTGCGTCGAAGCCTAAATTCGCCGAATATGCTATCTCGTGAACCTCTGGCCGTTAATCCGCCCCCATTTCCGGCATGGCGGTAGAGATACGAAGAGAGCAGGTGGTCGACGGGATGCCTCCACGCGGTCGCCTTGTGGGGCGCACGTGGACCGACTGCTGTTAACCGCGTTGCTATCGGAACTAGCAGTTCTTAAACAGCACGCTTTGTTTTCCGTCGATCAGTGCCGAAAAATTTGGGCCGAATAAATGGCAGAGACGTTTGGAAAGGACGTCCCTGCGAAACTCAAAGCGCATCAGTCTCCGTCCGCGTGGCGGACGGTGACCACGACCCGCCCTCGTTTACATTAGGCCAAGAGCCGTGCAGTATAGCGCAGGTTTGGCGAAGTGGGCTGGCAGTATCAGCTACGTTGTGTTTCTTTCTTTTTCGAAGGAATGAGTGATTGGCGTGGTGCACTTCAGACGATCTACTACTACGGTGCTCTCTAGCACCGAATAATATCGAGTCGATACCCCGCGGCACGATTGAGACGTGATGAGTGTCGAGTGACGTTCGTTCTATCCAAGGCACAGTGCTAAAGCTATAATGCGCCTCGTAGTTTCCACATCGACTTCATTCGTTATAGCCGATAGTTCGTTATAAGTAGCTGAATGGAGTTGCGGCGTTTGCACTTTGCCATCCGTTTCAGTTGTGCTACATGGATGGCAACTCCGGCCGTGTAAAAAAAAATGAAACTTGAAGGTGCGCTGTACGTCATGCGGGGTTAGTGCGGGTGGAAGAAATGTCAAAAACAAGACCCATCAGCGCAGGGATTGATTAGGACTGCCCTCGCTAACGAGGTTATGGGGACGGTTGAGTCTGATTAGTCGCTGCTGAGTAAAGCAAGCTTAAGTCAAAAAGAAAACGTCACAGAATTGAAAACCAGGGAAAGTTTTTCGAGCTTTGTAAAAAAAGTCTGAAGAGCCACATTTGAGCTGCAGTGCCCGCATATATATGCAACATACAGGCGCGGACAAAAGTAAACGGAGCAAGCAAATGTATTCGAATATTTTTCACCTGTCACCTAATTGACATTTCCAGCAGTGGTACGCGCATGCTGGTAGCGGAGGCTGGTGGGCTTTCTTGTAGACAAACAATGTTTCGTCATTTCCAATGGAGAAGGCGTGATTGCACTTCCGACGGAATAGCGTGCTCCGTTTACTTATGTCCGCGCCTGTACGTGCTTTTCAGGCAAACATTGTGGGATGTATTTCACGAATGTGCCTCCTCTTCAAAACTGCAGCATGCAGCTGACAGGTCTTCAATTATTTTTGCCATTATCGGGAAACGTACTGGTTCCGTGCATGCTCAAACTTTTTTGGCATTGTTTGCGACCGTGAGATATTAGGAAGCCAAAATGAGTAATACTCCTTGTTGTGGTGCTACGAACTCTGGAAACTAAAAGCTACGTGCTCCAGAAGGTTTAGAAAATTTTAATTTCTCCAAAGTGCGACAAATTGCTGATTTTAGTACTCCAGACCGCTCCTATATCGGTGTTGCACTGCTCCATATGCCCCAAAATGTTCCCATTCGGAATTTACCATTTGCTTACGTATGTAGGACACGGAGCTGGCTGGGGCCGTGTTATGTAACAGTTAATTTCGTTCGCATTTCATTTGGTCCTCTTCGTCAGTGGTCGCCGCTCCAGGTGACGTGGCCCCTTGGGTATGACGTCACGCTGGTCGTGGCAAAACACGCCCCATGATGCCATTTCCTTCATTAAGCGTCCACATGCCGAGTGCAGTGGACCGGCGCCGCAGCCATACCGGCCGTGCCCGTGACCCGCCTCCTGTTGCCTTCGTCACAGTTGACGTCATGACCAAATTAGTGGCGTAATCCAATCGGTCGTCCTGGGCTCCCCTCCAAATCCATGAAGGAGAAAGTTAATCATCGCTGTGCAATCAAAACTCGGGATCTGAGTACAAATCCGCCATTGAAACACGTTGTTCGGTTTTGCGATGCAAAAACACTTGCTCGGGATCGCCGATTGAAATACGCCATAAGTGAAACGAATCGTCACATAATACGGCCCCAGGTCTGTGCGACCCGAGCTTGCGCTTGGTGTACTCCGCGGACCTCGGACGCTATCCGCTCCTCGACGTTACCACGCCCCGGAAAGCCTCAGCTCAGCAGGGAGGATGCGCTCGCGGCGAACTTGTGGGCGCAGAACGTATGCGGTATAACTGTATGCGGTACTCTCTGCAATATATATATACTTCCGTTTCCGTTGCGACACGTCCTGCGCGCCGTTGGCTGCACGTCCCGCGACCAGCACGACACGTGCTGACGAGGTTATGTTAATAAGCCGCAGTATGCCTCCAACTTGGCCTCAAAACGGTCACAGAAGTTGTTTTCCCAACTCCTTACAGTCTGCACGTGATCGACCTCGATCTTCACTGTCAGTTGTAGTATTTCTGTAGTTCTTCGTGTCTTTTTTTTTTTTCTCTCTCTACGTTCTACGTACGGGTTCCTTTCCTTCACTGGTCAGTGTTGTTCTTTACATATAGACAATGCACGACAGTCGTACGGTACGTTTTTAGCAGGGCTGCGCCGTGGTTTATATTGAACGTTTTGCGACCTCGGCACCGGTTTGTCGGGTGCCTCTGTGTGTTTTTCAAAAGCTTTTCTCAATAGTGAGTTTCAAACGGACGTGGGCCAAAATTTGATGGGACTCACAATTTGACGAGCACTTCATTGAGGTCCCGATTATGAGCAGGAGGTTTCCTGATAATGCAGCCACCCCATTGATTTGATCTGATAAAATTTCTCTTAAAAGCTTTTCCTGCTGTATTTCGTGCATCTGATTAATTTTACCTTCATGAGTGTCAGTGCCACAAAGGTATCATGCATACCCAAAATTACCCCCCCCCCCCCCCCCCCCCCCTCCAACTATTCTTCTCCGCGTCACCCCACTACGGACATCCTGGCGCCTTCCGTGTTTCTCAACCGCATATGCGACGAATTTCGATCTTGCAGATTTATGCATTATTAAACGTGCTCAATGCCTTCGCTGCGCAGAGCCCTAAATCTGTTCCTGTAGGCAGAGACACGCGCTCGTTTTGAGATTCAGGTGTAAATTGCATCGCTAGGCTGTTCAGGAAGCAATTACGTGCGACATAGTGATTTTCTTCTTTCTAAACGGCTATCCTCGCTAAGAAAGAAAATTGCGAAGGAAGGCAGGAGAAGCGCGATAAAGGCAACCGCGGAACCAGAATTTTAACGCATTTTGTTGATATGTTGAAATTTTTCACATAGTGGTCAGGTGGAGGTTCCACAGGGCCGGAGGGGCTCAGCGCTTGGGCCTGTTTTACAGCGCGTGGCGTGAAGTGAAACTTCAGTATGGTTGCCTGCAGGTACCAAACACTGGCGCGAGGGTGAAGTGTCCGTTTCTGTTTCCACCGGACGCGTTTCAGTGCGCTGAGGTGTCAGTTCGCTCGCCCCGTTGTATCCGAGCTCGCCGGTTGGGTCACGTGGTCTTCCGGGCTCGGACTTCTACCACGGAGTGTACACAAGAGGCCCGTGGAGAGAGCGTACACCCCGCGGACTGTGGAGCAGGCATTCGCCTGTCGTTGGGGAACTGCAGTTAAGGCAAAAGGCGGACAAAGTGTGTAAAACTGAAACAGTGCAAACTATAGGAGACGGAGAAAGGACGCCAAAATCGCAATCGTTGACCAAGCGGCCCGCACTATGTGGTCTTCTGCTAAGCGGACGACAGTTGTTCTGCGATGAGCCAAGGAGCACGGGTAAACGCTGTTTGAAAGCGATTTGTCTGCTGTCCCGCTCGGGGAAGGAAAAGGGGATGGGCTGCCCGAGGCAAGGGTGCCTTTTTCTTCGCACTAATGAAGACCCCAGAGCAGTGCTCGTCTGGTCCGCGGAGCTCCTATTAATCCTGTCACGCAGGAGTGACTGGAGGCAATCGGTATGTTGATGATGCGTTTATACTAGCAAGGAAAACAAAATAAAAGAATTTGAGGGGTGGTCAACTGTATTGATGCGGAGGAAATGCGACAGAATTTTTCTTTTACTCGAATAATGGTTCCGTTGTGTTTCACCCGCCAATCCTCTGATTCCATTTCTATTCATAATCATTTCTTTTTTTTTTTTCATTTTTGCTGAGTCATTCTTAGTCCGACGTCTCCCTTACAAGACGAAAGAGAGAGGGTGTAGGAGAGAGAGAACTCTTCCTAAACACCACCTGCCACGGTTGGCGGGTGGAGGCTCCACAAAGACGCCGACGCCGCAGTTTTCGCCGTCACGGCTCCCCTAACGCTATCGCAATTGCTTGCGATTGCTAAGCGCGAAATATTGTGCGAGAGTACAATATTTTTGCAGGTGGACACCACTGCCACGTCTACCTGAAAGCGCAGTTGATGTGTCCACTGACCCAGGGAGCCAGTTATGCGCGTCTTTTTCATCGTCAATGCCAATTTACCCAGCGTACACCGGCGGCCTATGCTCCAGAGCCGCGTTTATACAGTAATGTTGTCAGCGCCAACGCGTACTGCTCTAGTGCTGTGTTTCTGCCACAACGTTGTTCACGCCAACGCATGCAGCGCACATATCTCTGTCACTACCGCCACGTAACTCAAAGCGCGAATTAATATTAGTTTGCGCGTAGTATTAGTTGAGAAAGACGATGTGCAATGCACAACGCCAGAGTGTGTTGCAGTTTAACACGAGGCGTGTTCGGCTCCCGCGCAGTGGCCGTGACGGAGGTGATCTGTTCGCACCGCTGCGGGTTCGAATCCCAGTCGCGAATAATAATTTAATTTAACTCATTTATTTCACTTTCCATAAACCCTCAAACGTCGCAAGATCTTGCTCGGGGTTTACCCATCTGGAATTGTGCTTTCGCACTGATCGGGCATCGACCCCGCTAACTTTCACCGTGCGCTTGTTCAGAAGAGTTGGTTCAGGGTTCGTCGGTCCTTGTTCCTTGTTTCGTCGTCGCCCTTACACGAGTCGAGGTTACAGGCCAGCTGTGCAGCGCATTGCGCGGGAACCTTGGATATAAAAGAGACGGCCACAGGAGTTTTATGCTTGGGAATACACCTGCTGAAACGCACGTAGCGCATGCGCACATCGTCGTTGCCGAGTGGAGGCTTTGCATTAACGTACGCGGTGCACTGTTCGACAGCGTTGCGTCGGCATCGGCGTAATGGGAATAAAGCGTGGCTGCTTGGATGACGCAGGACGGGGCTGTTGGAGAGTCATGGAAGGCGGCTCTTACCCTACACTAGACGTCACGTGGGTGACGTCGGCGTTACTGTAGCGAGGATGCATTGTATATGATGCCACATGGTTGCACTTTTGATTGGCGTCGTCATCAGCCAACGGACGCTATTACACCGTACATTGCTGCTGTGGCGCCAGGGTGATCTAAAAGATTACATATAAACGGAGGAGTACTCTTTCGTTTTGTGAACTCGAATGGTTTTCATGAATTGTGACGAAAGGACTGCCATTATCTCTACAAGACTACAATGAATACAGCTGGGAAATGTCTAATGAGCTGTGTGGTGGCGGTTGTACATATTAACGTCGATGGAACCCAGGGTACTTAAAACACCAGCCTTTCGAAGGATCTTCGGAAGCGCCGTGCGGTTGCTGATTGCGCTCTCCCTCTACAAGACTACAATGAATACAGCTGGGAAATCTCTAATGAGCTGTGTGGTGGCGGTTGTACGTATTAACGTCGATTGAACCGAGGGTACTTAAAACACCAGCCTTTCGAAGGATCTTCGGAAGCGCCGTGCGGTTACTGATTGCGCTCTCCTTTCTCCCCATCTCCGCTGAACGAACCGCCCCGCTCGAAATACGGCCTGTCCCTCGCGATTCGCTAAAACGCAGGTCCACGTTCCGTGGAGCGTTGATGGGGAAATTTGCATCAAGTCTATCCTGTTTCCGCGTTGCACCGCAGCTCTTCCGAACGAACTCGTACTCGCGCAAGACACATCTGGGTCACGGACTCGGACCCGTTTTCGTGCGGTGAGAATGGTGTATAGCGCACATTTTATCGTCGCGTCTCGACCCTCGACCGACGCCTTGAGGTCAAGCAGCTGGAGGCCGTTGCGGGTATAGCATGACTCTGCGTACGCAATCTACGCGCAACGCAAGCCGGAGCTTCTGTGTGAATGATCTCAACGTCACCGAATTGTGTATCCGTAGTGTCATCATGAAGGGTAGCAGACAGGTGTAGCGCCAACAGCGCATGCGCAGACAGCCCCGACGGGCCAGGTGCTTCCGTATCTATCCATCTCCGCATGCGCTGTTAGCTGCTGGTGGTATACCTGAATGCGGTAACGGCGCACGGTAACTCGGCGCTATCCACGTATAGTTTAGTTAATGCACCGCTGTAGTTCTTGCCTGTGGCTGTTTCCATTGCGCCCACACGGCGCCGGTCTGGCATCTTTAGAAACTGGTGAGCCAGATTTTGCTTCTGTGGGATGTGTACAGTGCTTGTGATTTTTTTTTTGTTGTTGTTGTCGCCGCGCGATTCGCATTGAATTCGCTGCGTTTTTCGTCGCTACCTTGTGGTGACCTGCTTGCTTTAACAGGGAGTGAAAACAACTTCATTGTTATGCAACAGCTCTACAGGACGAAGACAAGAACAAGAAGGGACAAACATTGATTTTGGTATAATAATGATGGAACATCAACTAGCCCGAACCGCCGTTCTTCTACAGTGAAAACTTTGTCAAACCGATTTCGATTCTTTCTCTCAGCCCTGAATATCGCGCCAGTAATGACGGGTAGTTAAAATTTTTGATTACTTTATTATTTCACAGCGGTCCGTACCCGCACCGTGCAGCTGTACACACCGGAAGCCGAGCGCGCTCCTGCAGGGTCAACGCGTTGCACGCGCCGTGTGGTGCAAAATCCTTGCGAAGATTTACTACCGCGTGCGACAGGCGAGACACGTGGACATTTACCTCTGAAAAATGTGGGGCGGGCACGGCGTCGCTTTGAAAACGGGGCCCGTTACGACGCAGTGCGCAACATTTGCGGGACACGTATCGCGGAATGACTCGACGACTCGCGTTGCCAAGTGCGGGTGAAGGCGCTGGTCGAGCTTCACTCAAGCGTGCGCGATTGCATCGTGTTTAGTTCGGAATGATTTGTCTGAAAACTAAGCATTTTGACGGATTTGCCTGTCTGGTTGGATTTGAAGACTGATAATAAAGGCTGACAAATCTCCAACCAAAAACTTTAATTTGAAAAACCCAACGTTTTTTTTTTTTTTAATGTTTACGCAGCGCTTTTAAGTGGCAATACTGAACACTTACAGCGTTCGGCTACTGAGCCTGAGTACCCGGATTCGACGGAGGCGAAAGGCAAAGGCGCCCATGTGCTGTGCGATATCAGTGCACGACAAAGATCCCCAGGTGGTCGAAATTATCCCGGAGCCCTCCACTACGGCACCTCTTTCTTTCTTCTTTCACTTCCACCTTCCTCCCTTCCCTTACGGGGTGGTTTGGTGAGCCAGTTACTGCGCCTTGACGGTAGTGGTAAAACTACTGCCATGAAGACAAGGAGGGTGAGGGTTAGGGATCATTTTGCGATATCTTGTGTGGGCCCTCACGGCGGTGTCAGGTGGCGAGAAGTCCGTGCTCATCCGCAGTTGTGCCTCCGGATCCGAGCTGAGCAACGCAGTCTCACACTGATTTCGACTAGGGAGTTGTGGTCCCTGAGGGGCAAGTCCATAGGGAGCTCGTATAGTATGTGATTTAGATTGGCTTTAGAATAATTGCATAAAATGCAGCGGGATTGATATACCCTGGGGTACAGGAGGGAATATATATATTCGGGAAGGTATGGGCTACGGTTTGGTTAGAGATTTATGCGGGGCGGGGGGGGGGGGGGGGATATTTTAATCTTTCACTCCGTTAATAGAGTGTCTATAGCGTTTCCCTTTCTTGCCTAAAAAAAATTGCTTACCCTTCCCCGCGAATGTCATCGGCGCCATAACGCATGTCAAATACTGCAGAGAATGACGGTAAGGAACACTTAACGTTCCTTGAGCAAATTCGGAGGCATTTGCGCTTCTTCCTATTCTAAAGGGCTCCCGAAATAATTTTACATTCGTATATGCGAAACTTCCGCGTTCAACTGCTGGTCATTTCTGGTCTCGACAATTTGTTTGCTTTTGCTTTTGTTATTTGTCAAAGCTGTGTAATATTCTTGCTGTGTAATCATTCTTTCCGGATGCTATTGAGCAATGGAATAAACTGCCCGCTCACGTTGCTGAGTCTACAGGTGTAGCGGCATTCTTGAATGCACTTGGGGATTCCGTCTAGGCATGGGATTCTTGTAGGTGGGCGCGTAACTGATTGTCCAATATTGCTTTTTGTATAGCAGGTGGTTCTACAGTGGTGTGAACTGTGTTGCGTTTCAATGCTCTCTTGTATTGTATGCTCAAAGAAGCTTGTCCATTCATGGTTATATATGCATTTTTTTTGTCTCTTCACTTTCCCTCCCTGTAATGACCCTCAAATGAGGATTGACAGTATTCATAAATAAATAAATAAATAAATATCCAGGTGTCTATAGGGCACTGTCCAAGCAACAGCCTTCCGAGAGAGAAGCGTTACGGGAGGCTTCAATTTCCTATCCTATCCCGGAGAGCATTCTCCTCCATCAGTGCGCCTGCAAGTGCGCGGCGAAACCGGCCTGTGTCGTCCCACTCGAGTGGCTTGCGTCCCATAGCTGGACGGCTCGAAGTTGCGCAGCAACAGCGCTCACCGTTGCGTCACCTTCGCGATTCCTTTTTAATCCCGCAGCGTCTGCGGTCGCGGTCTGTACATCGTTGCGCTGGCGGCCTGGCGCGGATGACGCACGCTTTACCAGAGTCGCGGTTGTGCAACAGCCTTCGACCGCCCTATATAGTGCCCTCGAGGGACTGCGCCCAGTCTGACGTGCGCTACGTGTGCATCATATGCGGCTCCGACCAAGCTGTTTGATCGCCCGCGGTTTTGAGCTACGTCGAATTTACCGCGTGTGTACTGCGTCGGGAGTTCTCCGCATTCTGAGTGGCCAGCGCTGATATCCACTCTGACGGATCTGGAGTTGCGTTGGAAGAGAGGCGTATAGGCTTTAACGATTACTCCAGAGGTCAACTGCGGCCACAGACCGAATCCAGACGGGTGAAAGATAAAGTGAGATTTCAGGCACACTTACAGACGTACACACACAGCCTTCGTCCTTCCTCCAGTCGACAATTCTAAAAGTAGGCTTTCGCCACAAGCTTTTGGCAGTTCCAACCACTCGTAGGCGTTGCGATACGGCCAGCATGTGTGCATTCCAATTGGCTTTGGCCACCGCGGTGGCTCAGTGGTTATGGCACTCGGCTGCTGACCCGAATGAGGCGGGTTCGATCCTGGCCGCCGCGGCTGAATTTCGATGGAGGCGAAATTCTAGGGGCCCGTGTACTGTGCGATGTCAGTGCACGTTAAAGAACCCCAGGTGGTCGAAATTTCCGGAGCCCTCCACTACGGCGTCCCTCATATCCTGAGTCGCTTTGGGACGTCAAACCCCCATAAACCAAGCCAATTGGCTTTGTTGATCGATACGCCCGGGTGCCGTGTTTGGGAACTGCATGCATGCCTTCGTTCGCGCGCTGGCCGCTCGCGGAAGACTCCGTCGCCGCCGGAGCTTTCCACGACGCCCCGAGCTTGACTGTATAGGCACCTAATTTTTGGGTGCCTGTAATCTTTTTAGTGTGCGAGCGCTAAAAGCCCCGTTCTCAGATTTTGCCGGTACTCGTTTGCCCGAACCCTCTCTGTGACCTTGCGGTTGCTCGGGATGAGCAACTTGGGCCTCGCAAGCCCCACAGGTGGCAGCACCTGCTACCACAGGGCACTGGCGCGTCGCTTAACTGCTGCACCGCTGTGCCAGGGGTGCTATGAGGACTACCAGGGAACTATGAATGTTAAGCAGAGAATGACCAATTCTGCACATATGGGTATCAACCCTTTAACGTTACCGCATCATCCCCTTAAGGAGGATCTTAAGTCTGATTTCGCCGATCTTTGTCTGAAGCCTGCTTGACATTGAAAACCGACACTCGAACCGAAACCGAAGCGCTAGCGCACTTAATTCGCATTTGGCCTCGCTGCTCTAAATCATCCGCCATTTTTATTTTCATATGATGCGTTAAACATCATTACATGGATAACCCGTAATATTCGCCACGATCGACCGCTAAATAATATATCATTGAATTTCTTCTTGACGCTGTTTCGGTTTGATCGAACGATCGCTGTGACGTGTAGTTAGTTGGTCTTGAGGTCTCGTGAGGCACAAAAAAGAAAAGGCAATTTAACTGCTGATACGTCGATTGTTTGTCATGCCAGCTCTTGAAGCAGACTGGTTTAAGCATTATAGGGAATTAAAACTGCGCTTCAGCGTCTACATTTCACTCTATTTTCGTTCCTCACCTGGCCTAAAGGCCAACTGCACCTCATGGCCATCGTTTTGTTGATTAAAACGAAACAGCATGAGAGAGGAAATTCAATTGCTATTCATTCAGCGGTCGTAGGAGAATACCACGCGGTGATACATGTATTCTAACGCATCGTTTGAAAGAAGAAGATACGCAACTACAATTAGATGCCATGTTTACTGAGGTGAAGAAGGAGGAGAATAAAATTAGATGACTGCAGTCCTTTTAAGGCGTTGCAAAACACGGCACGAGGCAGCCCGAGATTTCCGTTCGTGCAGCGCCCGCCGCGAGGGCCGTGGCTCAGTAAGCTTGCTGCAGACGCTCGTGTGTATAGTGCGATTAAATTCGGTGCACTTTGGAGGACTGGTGGTACACGTAGACCTGCACCGCCTGCACCGCTGCTTGCACCCACAGTCCATCGGCTTTGCGTTCGCAGCTAACCCTTCGTTAACCTTTCTTCGGGACGGGAAGGACGCACCACGCGGCACCACTGTCTCGCCGTCGTCGACGTGAGTGCAGTGCACACAACTAGCGAGATTTTACCCCTTGTACTGCTCAATAACGGCTGGCTGGCTCGATCGAAAGGTTGTCGGTTCACATTTTGTCGGAAGCGCTTGTTGCTACAGTCATGCATGGGCCATCGCATGAATACCGCTGCGCAGCCCTTCGTGATATTTACTTAGAGCTTCGTGCGAGCTTTCATTCGTGATGCTGCTGATCTGCATACTTTCTTTTACGGATATATGGCATTCCAGGCACTTGCTCTGCGCCCCGCGTAGCTTCGACGTCCGCTGGGACGAGCCTTTGGCGCGAGGAAGGGCAGAACCGCTCGCAGTCGCTGCTGCGGACGGTTTCTGCAACGCAAGCGCGTTTCAGGCTGCCCGCAGGCGTGCGTTTCATGCGTGCAACCGTAAGGGCGATCATCCGGTGTTTGACTCGTATTACGAACCATTTGCTGCTTCTATAGCTAAGCGCAGAAATGCGACACAAATTTTCAGATCATCGCCTTCTTTTTGTTATTCGCATCCATCAGCGGATAATTTGCTATCGTCCTCGCGTCGCGCTCAGTAAGTACGAAAAGGCCAGCTGAAACGAAGCACTTCAAAAATTTTATGATATTAGAAATTTCAAAGCGTTGCATTTTGCTCTATACCTCCGGGGCAGGATGAGACGTTGTTCGGTGCGGAATGAGATGCCCTTCCAAAATGGCGACATTACTCATTCTTACCGGGAATACAGACGAAGTTGGTCGCACGGTAGAATCAATTTCCGGCCTTATAATTATGCGCATCTTTTTTTTTTTTTTTTTTCATTTTAGTCTCGGAGCAGCTGCAGTCTTACGCTTCGATTCTGTCGGGTGAATATGCGATATTTTCTTTTGAATTCGCAGTACGTGAACACGAGCTTTTCGACGGCGTTATCAGACCAGAAAGAGCCTCGTTAATGTTGGAATTTGTACAAACGGCCGTCTTCTACCCAGTCGCCATAGAAGGCTTTGCTCGGCTCAGTAAACGTTTCTCATTAATTCATTCACTCTTCCTCGGAAAGAGTGCATAACTGAGACCCCAAATAGGCCTGTTTGAGTTTCGCCTCCATCGAGGACGCGGCCGCTTGGCTGGGTTCGAACCCGGGAACTCCGGGTCAGTAGCCGAGTGCCCTAACCACTGAGCCACCGCGACGGGTGAGCAATAAAGTCGCTATCTTTAATTTGTGCCCAAAATAATTCATTCATGAAAATACGAGAAGCGCACCCTGTTGAAGTTTTCATGAGTTAAGATAAGTATCCAGTTCTCATAAATAAGTACTTCAAGGGTCACTGAGGACAACTTATTCGTGCAATTATGCTCAGCAAAAATTGATTTTTTGGCTCTTCCTGGCTACGCTGACGTTTGTCCGGCGGCAAAAGACGCATTTACCGGCGAGAAAAATGCATTTAAAAATCTTCCCGGCAGTCATGCCAGCTCGCGACGTCTGGGCACCGAGAACGATGGGTTTCCGCCGTTTTTGAATTCGACGCCGGTGTACCGTAGCCTCCGGGATCCGCACCGAAAGACCGTTTTCGACGCACGCATTTTAGTTGCGAAATCGGCCGGGGATGGCGACGCTTGCATTTAGTTTTTTTACATTTTCTAGCTTATAAAAGCTCCGTTTTCGGAGAGAGTTGTCATTTTGTTAGAACGCGGTACATTTTCGACACAGGCCAACTTCTATTCACACCCTCAATGTCCCTTTAATTTCGTCTCCAGGACGCGCGGTCTGTTGTGCCGCACAGTATATTGAAAAACGTTGTCTGCTGAAATTCGCCCTTTAGACCGTTTCCTTGTTCACCAATGCCCACCTTGCAATTTTCGGTCTCTGCTTGAGAAAGACGAATCTTGTCAGCCTTTAGCCTTTAACAATGGACAGGTGGCGGCTGGTGTGAGCTAAATATCCGATTATTTGGGTTGCGCGTTTAAACATTAGGTGGCGCTAAGCGGCCAAATGTCGTAGAGTTACTGTACATGCTACCTTACCCGCGGTACTTATGTGGAGCGGGGAGTCCTCACTAAAGGACTCATCTACCATCTGTACATGCTACCTTTGGTAGCATATACAGTAACTCTAAAATGTCGCATTTGGCCACACATCCCACCGGCCGCCATCTTTGGGACCAGAAAGCGCGGCGAAAGTCTGGCTGTTTTCCTAATCCGCTTATCGCGAATCGGATGCATTTTATTGCAGTGAGGGTGCGATATGCACTAAACACGAATGCACCTCTACGGGATTAAAAGGGAGTGCGCTAGTGGACAGCTTACTCCTTTTTTACTTTTTTCTGTTTAGAGTGTGCATCTCAAGAACAAAGCGTCTTTTCCCTGTCAAAGGACCCCTTTCCAGCCAATGGCGTAGGCCGGTTCTCACGACCCTGCTAGCGTGACAATGCAGGGAGTGGCAAATGAAAGTGGGTAGTGGTATCCCTGCATTACCATCCTAACAGGGTCATGCGAATCGACCGGCGCCATTGGCTGGACTGGAAGCCAGAAAAGCCGCTTCGTTCTTGAGTTGTATCCGTCCGCGTACACTCTGCTGCACCCAAAGATGGCACCCGTGACGTCACGTGAAAGTTATATATAAAGGCTTCTCTTGGCTAAGCCGATATAGCTGCGAAATATAGTTGCGATATAGCTGGTTCGCTCTCTCAAACACCTGGATAAAGAGCACACAGGCCAGTGACTCCGGAAAGGTGTCGTTGATGCGATGCAGCTTTTGAGCGTTACCTGTAACTGCGACGACGAGATCGAGCGCACCATTCGCGTTGCTTCTGCAGTCTGAATGTAAGTGACTGTCACGTCAGCGTAAAGTATATTGGTCCCGTTCGCCCGAAGGGACAGCGATAACCTTCGAATTGCGTCAGACGGTACGCACGTCGCCGTGAACACACCGGTGAAGCCGACGGAGGCTAGGATGAATCTGAATGCAGTGAGCTCCCTAACCGAACCACGACCATGCGCGTCCGTTATACAGAGAAGTGCGTTGCGCACAGGATGGTACGCCGAAGTCGCGGCACTAATTTCTGCGTCAGTTTGGATTGCAGAACTGCTTGGTTTTTGTTTCCAGTTTTCTGTTTACAGCATTAGCTACTAATGGCAGACTTCCCGAGATCTCCTGCTCGTCCCCTTGAAATGACGTCATCGCGTAGCAGGGCCACACCGACCCTTGTCTACGGTCACGCGACCGGTTGGTCGGATAACTCTTGGCTTATATGTAGCCGATCGCAGCGGCACGAGTCATGTGATCACTTATTTAATAGGTCACATACGACTGACACGCCGCGGTGGCTCAGTGCTTAGGGTGCTAGGCTACTGAGTTGGAGTTCCCGGCTCGAACCCGACCCCGGCGGCTGCGTTTCGATGGAGGTGTAATGCAAAGGCGCCCGTGTGCTATTGCGATGAGGTGGTCGGAATTCTTCCGGAGCCCTCCACTACGGCACCTCTTTCTCTTTCACTCCCACCTTCCTCCCTTCCCTTAGTGTGCGGTTCGGGTATCCACCGAGATGTGAGACAATTACTGCGCCATTTCCTTTCCTCAAAAATCAATAGTTAAATCGCAGCTCTGATCCTGGTCACGGCACCAGTTAAAAAGGTCGGAATGGCCGGTTGGTCTGATCGTATGCTGGGCACTTCACGTCTTCATCCATTCGTCCGGCGACACGTTGCCGGCTGGGGCAGCCACTCCAAACTTCTTGACCGAAAAAACTGATTTATTGCAGACTGGAGCGAAATACAAGGACTTAGAGAAAAAGGCTGTTTAAAGAAAGGCTGTCAAAAAAGGCTGTTTAAAAGAAGGGCCGTAGAAAAGCGGCCGAGAGACTCGGCGCGCTCCTTGCTCTTTGTTGCAGCGGGTTTTAACACCTTCCATAATTGGGCGGAGCTTTATTAAATCCGCTCTCGCCCAATTTCAACCAATACTGCTGCGATGGCGTCGTAGATACAAGTGGGCGGAGCCCAGCGCTCACCAGAGCCAGACTCTAGAGGCGCCAGTAACGTCCACTGCTTAGCTAGACAGTCGGGGGTTTAAGAAGTCGCCAACCTTACTGACCCCCAGCCACTTGACAAATCTCTTTTCAATGGGGCACGGTCGCCGGCCCCCTGCGGCCCCGACAGGGCTGTTCGCGGTCTTCTCCCCGTTTCCCGCGGCTTGGACAGCGTCCGAAGCGCGCGACGCACTGTCGCCATTCCTAACCGCTCCAGACGGACACGGTAGGGGGAAATTAGCTACTGGCGCCATAGGCGTCTAGCTTAACACCAATTTTCAATTTACATACGACTCCGTTACACGTATATGACCCGTTTACAGGTAGGTGACGCTGAAACTCGTGGTTTATAATACGTGAGCACTCCTTAAACTTTTTTCTTTCGACCTGTTCGGTCATATAAGCTCCGCCCTGTGTGGAATCTGCGCAAAACTGGTTCAGGAAAATCACCGTTTGCAACCGACGTCTCCACCGTTGACCCTTTTGAGCGCCGCGAAATCCTAACTGCACGGCGTATATCTATGGGCAGCTCTTGACTTGGGCGGTTGGAGCTGAGAGCAGTACAATATGAACTGATGGGCACGAGGGGCAGGGCTGCGTTCTCATTCTGCGCAATGCATTTCCTGAAATTTCCTTATATATATATATATATTAAAAGAAAAAGAAACGGGACCCAGTGTGGTTTTCATGTTCGAAATTTCCCACTCAGGTGAGAGAGAGAGAAAGGAATTTTAATGAGGGAAAGGTGGAGAGGTCGGCCGGTGGTCCCCGAACCTTACTAGGGAGGGCTGAGCCCGTGGCGAATATAGGCAAAACCACCGCCTTGTCTCGGTTCTTTTCTGGTCATTGTTGTATCTAATGAAACAACGGAAAACGTGCGCCGTTGGTCAAGCTGGAGGAATCAAGCTGGCGACTTTACGGATTTAAGGGCGAGCGCTTTGTCTGTCTATGGCTATGTTTCTATCAGCGCCAGCATGCGATCTCGCGTGGCGCGCGCTTCACGTCCAAAGACGAAGAAGGTCGTCGGTTGTTGGCACGATCTGTACAGAAAAAACGGTAGTGCGCGCCCATAGTCGATGAGTGCAGTACGTGTCCATGCTCGTTGAAGTAAGTTGCAGCCATTCCTTGCCTTGTTTATTGACTTGTAAGCTGTCGCCACTGTTTAATCATACGTAATTCTCTGAGCGTTTCGCGTATAGTCGGTTAGTTCTGGTTGGAGTAGCGTGTAGTCGTAATATTGGTAATTTGACGCAACCAAATCAGAGATGAGCTGCCGATGTCACCGGAAAAATGCCTCATTGAAAAAAAAAAAAAGTGCATGGCTGGAAAGGTGTAACGCATTCTTGGACAGCTCATACGGTTCTCTGTGGCTGCTGTCGCGACGTGGGCACCTCCATCAGCCGCTCTCGCCTTCTCTGTTCAACTCGTCTATCGCTTGCCCGTTCTTCGAACTCACCTGCGCGTTCGGCTGCTTTGGACGCCTTTTCACCTCGTTTGCGGCTATGCAAACGGCTACGGTTGGCGACATAGGCGGGTCTTTCTATATATCTCTCTCGGCTTTTGAAAGGCAGAAAGAACGGACGGCAGATGAAGATTTCACCGCTGGCGAGTGGCCAGTTAGAACAAGTAGCACGAGACGCTGCGGCAATGGCCGAGTTGGCGAGGCATCGGTGAACGAAGCCGCTCACTTTGTGTCGGTACTTGTTCCAAATCCGCTCCAGGATAGGTTTACACGCGTTTTTTTTTTTTCTGGGTACCATTCGGACTGAAAATTTCTGGACGATTTTCGCCTCAGTTTGCCGGCAATTTATGTTTAATACTGAAATTCGTTTGCGGTGGATGAGAAAGGGCCGCACCAATTTAGACACGTTAAGTGAAACTCCGCGTAGAGGGCTGATTGAGTGGGCAGGGGCGCGGAAACGCGCAGTGAAGCTTACTGAGGGGAGGTTGTCACTGCCTCACTTTTTCCCCGAGAAACAAGTTATTATGCTCGGTGCTTTCGGAGTGCGGGTTGCTTTCCTTTACCGACGCTCTTTGTGCCGTCAGGGAATCCCGGGCGAGTATAGGCTCAAGTGACGTCGCGAAAGCCAGCGGCGCGAGTGATTCGAATCACGCTGCTCTAAAACACACGCGTTGTGCGCGGAAGGGGCGTGGCTTCGCGGAATAGCGATCGAAGCAGGGCGCCGCTGTGCCAGAACCCGTGGTCCAGATGTCGAACCCTGTGCGCTGCAGGCTTGATTGAAACCTGCCCAGGCGGCCGAGGAGGCAGGCTCCCGCGGGCTTTGCGTGCTTCTGCCGCCACAGACGCACGTGGGGCGCCGAGGGGATTTGCGCGCTTTATATTTAAGCGCCCCGCTATCGACTTATCGATTGCAGGTCCTCCTCCCGTGTATTATACACAGCCAGCCTCCTTGCCTCTCTCCAGGCGTGCAATCTGCGCTTGGCTGCGGCATTTCTGCGCGGTCCGCGTCCGTGCTTAAGTGAAGAAGAAACAACGAACTGCCTCTCCGGTTAATTAATTGAGTCCATCATCATGCTTTTTTTTTGATACACGAGACGAAGCAGGGCAGGTGTAATGCGACGATTCGTTTCCTTCGATTGCGTTCTCATTATTTTGCCGCGCTTCACTGAATGGGCGATCTCGGTGATAACGACGGCGTGCTTGGTGATTGAGACAGAGACGTAGGACCAAGAGGATCTGATGTAATTTTTGTGTCAGGGCTCCCGCATTTACACGGTGGTCCGGAGAAATATGGCCGCATCCTGCCTTGTGCACCAGGGTTCGAGCACCGCTGGTAGCGTCTGTAGAACGCAACATCTGAACCTGTGGTGTTAAGTGGGGGATGTTATTACATCGCCGCTACGTATGTGGTTGACGGTGCTGCGTTGTGCGTAGAATGCGGTGCAGGTGATGGATGACTGGTGAAAAACATCCATGTTCGAAGTCACTCTCGTCTTCGCCAGGACGAGTGCTGTTGGGAGGTGGGGGAGGGGACGCTCGTGTTGCATCGTTTTCCGACTATCCGTCTAGTCGTTGAGCCGTGGCTATAAACTGTTTGCGCTCGCCGCTTTTGTTGTTCTCATTTCACTCTCGCCTCGCTTGTTCGTCACACCTGGCCGGCGCATCTCACGTTTCTCTCCGCCGTTCGCGCGTTTCGGTAGCGCCACTGACAGCCACCCCAGGACTCCATCGCGAGTGACCGATAGGTGGCCACCGTCGTGGGAGATGCTAGGCGGTAGAGACGCGCTGCTTGGCAGCTACCCCTGCTTCTGCTTTCGTTTCTCAGCTCATGCGTGTGTTTGCGTGTTGTATTGTGCGTGCGAGGGTGCGCTCCCCAAGCCTCCTGAATAGCCCTCCCGCTTAGCACTCGCTCTTCCGTCTATCCACCGACGACAGACAACTCTGTCACGGTTTTCTTCGGGTTGGTTGGGCGCCGCGCTCTGGTCCAGCTCGTTATTCCCTTTTCATCCCGTTCAAAGGGAGGCGCCGCCGTCAGGTTTCATTGCGTGTCGGCAATTATCGGCTTGTTGGCCGGAGGAACACGGTCGCCACAGTTGCCGCCGGCGCAGCGCTGCGGGGACGATACAAAAGAAGGACGCCGCGGGACCCAAACGAGAAACGTGGGAGTCGCGGAAGGAGGCAGACCTCCTTTCTTTTCCTTTTTCTCTCTCCCCCCCCCCCCTTACACACACACACACACACACTTTTCGCGACCTTGTCGGGCCAGGCCGTTGGCTAGAAAGAAGGCCAGCGGCATCGGCGCCCTGAGTGGTGCTGACCCTCGTTACAAAGTCGGCCTCTGTGTTTTTTTTTTCTCGGCCGCTTTTAACAAATCCCCCCTTCTGCCTTACTTGTGCGTTTAGCCTACCCTAACTCGTCCCGCGGGCAGAGGCGGCGGCTTCTGTACTGCGTTCCCCCAACGCCGCGTTGCTTTCCCTCACTTCTCTCTTTCTTCTTTCTCTCTCTCTCTCACTCACAACTGAGAAGAATTATCGACGCTGTTATCGCCTACGTTGGCAGTACTTCGTTCTCCTCCTATCTCTCATTTTCGTGCCCCCCCCCCCCCCCCACCCCCTTGTTTTGTGTGCTTTTTTTGTGTGTGCGTGGTTTCGGAAGGAGCGCTTTCTTTTGGCGCCTGCTTTCCTTTATCAGTTCGTGTTTCGGGAGGTGGGTGCAGATTGCGGTGGTGCGCCATTGGTTGGGTGCCATAAACCGCGGTGCCGACGGGTGAAGCGCGGGAAATCGGCGTCTCGCGGAGCGAAGCACACTACTCCGAAGAAACGACACTCGTCCGTCGCAGTGTGCGTGACGCGAGTGCTGGCGCGTTCAGTGACTGCCATACTTGGGACTAACAGCAAGGACTGTTGGGAACAGCTGTGTTGTATGCGCTTATGTCGTCGCCCGAGTCGGAGAACAACAAAGAAACGCCGAGTCAGCCCACGTGAACGCGACGTCTCGAGCCACGCCGAGATTGCTTACGCGCAGGGAAGGACGCTGTCCCCGGCATTGGCTATGGTCGTGTTGAACATGTTCTCCTACAGATCTTCCCGCCTTTTCGGTGAGTGGAATCTCTTGCGGCGGAATGAATTAGCGCTTGCTTGCCGACAACTTGTGTCGGCAGCAGAAGGGAGCAGCAACGTTATGCGCACCAAAAGTGCGCTTTTCGCCAGGAAGTGGCTGTTCGCTCGTTGAGCTTGGAGACACGCTCTTGACGTCACTTAGCTGAGCATCTTAGCCGTTGTGCCTGTCACCTTCTGGCAGTATGTTACCGCGTAAACGGATTCCAGGGCAACCAACTTAGTTTCAGCGTTCGGTAAAACCTGTAATTCGCAGCGCGGTATCACCTATGGCGCGGATTTGAATAACACACGCTGCGCTGTATGTATATATCTCGACCAGTGACTTTTAATCTCGCCTGGCGTCCCGTGACGTCACTGTGTTTCCGTGGTTAGAGAAAGGCCGCTGCCTCACCCGCGATTGGGGTGAGAGCGAGCGATTTACTCTTCTTTCTCGGCCCGTATAATTATGACCTCCTAGATCGCGTGACGATGATGATCTCGCAGCATGCAGTGGAAAGGTGCTTCGTATCTATGCACAGTATATTGTTTCCATTGTTGTCAGCTGTGGTTGCATCTCACGTGCGTCCTTGCTTGCTGGGGTCTCTGGCCTTGCAAGATCGCGTGTAAGCAGCTCGCTACTGGCGTGGCCTCCGCCTCACCGCCCGAATATTTCACCTTTTTTTGTTTCGTTTATATGCGCATAGTTTTGGTTCCGATCCCTTGCATAAAAGGAAGGAAATATTCATTGAAAGGCGTAACTTCCGTGGTTTCAGTTTTGTAATGAGTCTCTGTAATAAGGCGACGCTGATAAGAAAAAAAATGGCAGTCTATCTAGCGTTCCAGGGCATCTGGCGTTCCAGGGCATCTGGCGTTCCAGGGCATCTGGCGTTCCAGGGCATCTGGCGTTCCAGGGCATTTAGCGTTCCAGGGCATTTAGCGTTCCAGGGCACCTATAGCGTTCCAGGGCATATCGTAGATGACGGTACCTGCGCTCGAGGCGGAACGCAAAATTTACGGAGGGCACTTACCTTGTTTGAATGCAAAAGCATTGTTTTTTTTTTAATTTTTATTTCCCTTCTATTTTTATCTTCCTTTCTAATGACGCACCTACTGATTATCGTACAGTCGTAAGGTAATGCAGATACTAGTTCGTCTTTGTGGGTTTTGTGGCCTATGGGTTGTGTGTTCTCCTCGCAATGTGAAAGTCCTGGGTTCTATTCTCCGTGCCTTTGGAAGAAATTTTATTTTCTTTGAACCACGTTGACGTCATGTGGGATTTTCGGAACCACTCCTACTGGTCAACGCCGACGCCGAGTTTCGTTGCCGATGGGCCATGTATGTAATGCTTCACGGGGTATGGCGCTCGGCTGCTGACCCAAAATACGCGGGCTCGATCCCGGTCGCGGCGGTCGGAGAATTCGTAGAGGCCCGTGTACTGTGCGAAATCAGTGCACGTGAAATAACCCTACGGCGTCCCTCATATCCTGAGTCGCTCTGGGACGTTAATTAAACCCCCATAAGCCATAAACCATCTTCTTTCACTCGCACCTTCCTCCCTTTCCTCACGGTGCGATTGTGGTCTCCACCTACAAGTGAGACATGCAGTTACTGCGCCTTTCATTTCCTGATAACCAATCTGGAGGAACCATCACACGCTTAGTTGAACATCGCGCCAGCCGCCTTCGCCTCTTTTAGTGTGTAGCGCTGGAACGCAGTATACGGGACTCTAGGACCTCGGTCGAGCAGCGCATGCTGACGCCATTTTCAGCACTTGTTCATCTCATGCACGGCGCTGTTGAGATGTCCACCGAGATGCGAGTTGTGCTAACTCCGAGGGCCCTTTCTGGGCGTATGCGCCCAGCGTCGGCGCTCTTTGCTTACGCCAGAACCGGTCTGCGCATGCGTACTGCAGAAGACGCCAGCGAACTCAGGGCGAGGCGCCAATATCTGTCCGTGCTATATATCAGCGCACGGGCGGTCGCGTTTTTTTTTTTTTTTACTGAGTTGCATGAATTAACTTTTTAGGCCCTTTACACCGCCGTTCATTTAGACTTTGGTTTGGTTTATTGGGGTTTAACGTCCCAAAGCAACTGAGGCTATGAGAGACGCCGTAGTGAAGGGCTCCGGAAATTTCGACCACCTGGGGTTCTTTAACGTGCACTGACATCGCACAGCACACGGGCCTCTAGAATTTCGCCTTCAAGAAATTCAGCCGCCGGGGCCGGGATCGAACCCGCGTCTTTCGGGTCAGCAGCCGAGCGCCGTAACCGCTGAGCCACCGCGGCGGGGTCATTTAGACTTTCGTATAACATCTATATAAAACAATTTTTATGCCCTGAGCTTGGCGCATGATAGCCTTAGTTGCTTATGCGCTATTAAACTGAACTCAACTCAACTTTTTTTTTTTTTTTTGCTCTGCATATACTTTCTTTAAGATGAGCCACCGACTAGCCCATACCAAAATTTTGATGGTTTCGCCAGACTTCGTTTAGGTTCGCCTCCGTGTTCTCCGACAGCAGGGGCCAAAAGCATTTCTGCTTTAAATAGCGCTCCACGCCAAAGCGCCATAGCGTCGGTAATACCGAATGACTCTGGTAATGTGTACGAAATCTGTGCGAAACGAGACACGCCTTCAATTTTATTCCTCCTCTGTTTTTTTTTTTTTCCCCTCTCTTTGCAAGAGCACCTTCATAACCGCACTCCCTGTCCCGTGAGTTTTCTGAGATCAGGCGTAAACATGAAAGGCGTATTCTACTAGCACATTCTAGTACGCCTCATACATGGTAGCTCCAGTCTATGGTATTCGCCAGGTTCACTGGCTGTGGGCGGGCCGTCGCCTTCACCCGCTTCTGTTCGGGTTGCGCGCATGGTGGCCATGGCTGCTTTTGCGGCTTGAGGAGCCGCCGCCATCAGCCGCTTCTCTTCCTGCTGAGCAGCGCTCTAGGCGTTCTTCCCGGCTTTTGATGTTTTAGGAGCCGCCGCGTTCGGCCGGTTATCTTTTACACGCTGCGTCCCTCGCTTCTTTTGAGGTGCCGTAGTTCGTGCCCGCTCTTCTTCGGCATTTGCGGCGGGTTAGGCCGCCTTCTCACTTTAGTGTGCGCCTACATACAGGTGCGGTTGGCGACATGGGCGAGCCTTTCTGTCTCGGGGCATTCTGCTGTATTGCATGGCCACGACTTCAAACATTTGGAAGCGTTGTCCTAACGGATGAAAGATGAAAGCGACAGTTAAGTTTGCGGGCTTTTCTCAGAAGCGTGGGGACAGTGACGGACAAACGCATTCTTTTTTTTTGCTGTAGCTGTCTCGTGGCTACCATAACTCATCGCGGGTGAGCTTTTGTACCGACACTGAGCGTCCTCGGGAATGTGGGTTGCAAGGTGGTGAGAAAGCCGGAGGAAATCCGCCTGCTTCGTATAGCCCCCCCCCCCCCCCCCCCGCCCCTTACACTTCACCTGTTCGTAGGGAGCCCGGGACGTGCGGTCACTCACGCCAGCGAGCTAGAGATGAGGTTTCCCCTTCCTTTCCTAATTTCGGGAAGGATTGTGCGGCCCATCTTTCCTGAACTAAGGGCAACGATCGGGAGAGTGTTGTGGGTCGGAGAAATGCGTGTGTTGTGTGCGCAACCCCTCTCGGCTTTTTGTATGTTTTGTGTTTGTTTCACTGTAGGTATGTGACACATATGACAGAGATTGGTCAGTTCATTTTGAAAAGCTGTCTGCTAATGGTCACAGAGTGACTGCCGTTGATTCGTCAACCGTCTCATCGTCTCCAAAATTTTTAAGAGCTGATCGAAGCAGGCGTTTTGGGCGAAACCGGGGCTCAAGTGGGAGGGAGGCGAGGCTGACGGGTGTCTCCAGGGACTCCGGCCTAATGTGTAGCAGGAGGCAGACGGCCTGATCTGGCCTCCAACTATCCACTCAGTTTTTGCAGTTTGATCTGTTGATGTCGCAAATGACGACACTACTGTAAATAACTGCTGTAAATAACTGCGGTAAATAACTGCTGTAAATAAATGTGCACAGTCCGAAAAGGGAAGTTCTCATCTCCGCATCGCAATGTGATCATTACCAACACCTGAAGCAGCAGGAGGAGGCGAGAAGAAAACGAACTGCGACGAATGAAGACTGTAGCGCAAGAGTCTGCCGGTTAGAACGCATGTCTGCACAGGTAAACAACAGAGAGGGATGTTGCTGCGATGGCCACCGGGAAACGGAGAGGTCTGTTTTGTTCGCGCCGGCGCTGATTTGAATCCCGCTCGGGGCTGGGGTTTTAAGTAGAAAGCCTTTAATGCCTCATACTGTCGTTAGCAGCCGTGTCGACGGCCGTGTCGGCAGCCGCGTCGGCAGATTCGTCCGCGTTTCGGCGTCACTGCTTTAAAAGAAACTGCGTGGAGGCTGGGAATCGAACAAGGACGTTTGGCAATTGAAGCGGAGACGCTACCACTACGCCACGAAGGCTCAAGGTTTGAGCATGAATAAAGGCGCAGATTTTTGGGCTTGTTGGTACATAGTTCCAACTTCCAATACACTGTAGCCCAGCAAAAGACGAGGACAAAAGAGACGTCTCTTCTGTCCTCGTCTTTTGCTGCGCTACAGTGTATTGGAATAAAGGCGCATCTAGTGAATGCATGGGTTTCATAATGAAAATAAAAGGAATAAAAAATAAGGAAAATAAAAAGAGTAAAAAATAAGAAAAAGATGGGAAAAATAAACAAAAATAAGAAAAGAAAGAAACATAACAAAATGGGGAAAATATAACAAATAAAAAATAAAAAAACAAACAGTGCGCCAGGAAAAGCATTCGCCTTGCAGCACTTAGAGAGCCAAAGTGCCCCCTGACTTTTTTTTTTCTTGTGCATGCCATTCGGACGGAAAATTCTGAATTTTTCGGAAGTGTGCGGCATCTGGTTCCGCCTTATGTAAGGCCTCGGGTTCGGCGGTGTTTCTGGACAAGGAAACGCAGCTCCGGGCCGCCGCAAACTCCCGCGCAGAGGCACGCGCCGATCTATTCACGTGCGCCGCGCGACTCGACTTTTCTGGATCTGTTTCCGCTGGTCTGATTTGTGAGAGCCCGTGGATGCGGGATCAAAATCCAGCAGCGGCGGCCGCGTTTCGATGGAGACGCCCGTGTGCTCCAGTGCAGATGGTCCGAAATTAATCCGGAACCCTCCACTGAGGAGCCTCTTCCTTCTTTCACTCCCTGGTTATTTTATTTCCTCAAAACCATTTTTTTTTTTTCTGTGTGTGCGCGAATTCGATACGGCTGGACAGTTGACGCTATGCGCTGTACTATTTCATGCGCGTGAGCGCTTCGTGCCTTCTACTTCATAGCAGTGGAATTCCGCTCGTGTTCGCCTGTGTACGACAGTCGCGGGCCTGTAATGAGTTTCCGTCTTCGACTGATAACGACTGCGTGCAGCGCTTTGTGATTATGGTGCTCTGAGTCATTTGACGACGTAGCGGCCAGGAAAAAAATTCGCTGGAAGGGCAAGCTCCGACTATTTCGCTTTAAATTATGCTTTAGCATTGAAACAGCTTCGAAAAATCTGACCTTCCGGTTTTGGGCCTCAGTTGGCAGGCGCGAAAAATAGAGAGGGAAATCATTGGAGGGAAGACGAAGATAGGGTGGGAGGCGACGGGTGAGAGGGAATAGGTGGAAAGCGGTCTGAACCCGTCAGCAGCGACTCCGTCCGGGGCGAACGCTAATGGTAACGCATACTGTGCTGCATTGATCGTCTAGACTTTTTTTTCTTCTGGTTCTGATGTTTCGGAATCAGAATCAGTTTATTATAAATGGAACGGAACTCGCCGGACGTTCTGTGTTGTGATCGTCAGCTAAGCGCAACTCAGTAGAGTTGTCCTGATTTGGCCAGTCCTAAAACTTCACGAATCGTCTTGAAAAACGACCTCTTTTATACATATTTAAACGACCACTTATTGTGAAGGACGGAGTTATGAGAATCGTAAGGCGCAACCGCCGGCTGGGCGTGAACACCCAACAGCCAGCGAACGGCGACAAACGCCGCAGTGTGTCCCTCGTACAGGACCCGCAAAACCTTCCAGCGCGTTTTCCCCCCTCAATCGACGGAGCAGAGCGCGCCCCGGCAACAGCGGAGGTGCAGTCAGTGCCCTCGCTGCCGGCGACGCCAGGAGGGGCCACCGCCGTGCCAGCTAGCGTCCGCGGCCGCGCGGCCTCTCCGACCGACGTCGCACGCGCGGCTGCCGACGCCGCTGACCCGCCCCGCCCAACCCGCACCGCCCAACCCGCACCGCCGCTGCCGCCACGGGGGCGAACCCAACTGCTGCTGCCGCTACTCCGCCTTTCCGCCGTGGAGCTAAAACCGCCGCTGCCGTGGCGCGGCGCTGGAGGCGATATGTGCGCGCGCGTGCGCTGCGCGCCCGCGGCGCGGGGAGGCGTGACGACGTCGGCCTTGCGTGCTCCCGCGTAGCGGGGGCCGACGTCGGAGGGGCAACCTTCTCTCAACCCCCACGCTCCAGCTGCTCCAGCTTCACGTAGTCAGGGTCGTTTGACCAGCCTCTCTCTCTTCTGGCGTTCCGACGTTACCGTGTTCCGTACTGCTCGGTGCGGAGGGGAGAGTTTGCAACAGCCTGTCGCGCGCGCGTCTTCGCTTCCTTTACATTCTCAGTCGTAGCGGGAGTGTTCGAACTGCTTGAGACGTATGCTGCTAGTCAACGTTTGTAAATATTTAAAAACGTCGGCTACAGTAGCGGGATGGCGTGAAGACTTCAGAATCGAAAGAAATTTAAGTTGTCGCTTTTGTGCCGGCCATTTGGTGCGCGCCTTCACCGGTGCGTTGTCGCCGGCCGCTCCTCAGTCTGCGGCGTCTGCTGACGTTCACGTTTCCTTTCCTTTGCTCACATCCTCTCATTGTCCTAAACGTCAGCCCCCCTCTGTTTTAGCGCGCGTTTTGATATTCCAGGATCAGGTCACGAGAAGTGCTACTCGCCTGCAGTACGGAAAACCAGCGGCTCTTTTTGGTCGATGCAGTGAAATGGCATGCAAATTGGAAACATTTCCTTTACAGCAACGAGGCTGTCAGCGTTATCAGAACACGTTAAACAAGAATATAATTAATATTCTTGTTTAACTTTTCAGAATCGTACTTTGTTCCTATGAAGAAGAAATACGTCGATGTTCCACGGATCCCGCAGTTATAATCCGTTTAAATTCTGTAGATGACTTTTGCACTCTAGTTGAGTTCTAAGCTTTGCCGAAAGCGGCGCGGCTTGCACAATATCGTTCGTGAACGCGTTTGCACGAAACGTAACACGTCCTTTACGGCTTGTGTAAAGTTCATCGAGAATGATGACGACATAGATCAGATTTGTAGGCTGCTAGTCTGAGACATTCGCGCCTCATTGTGACGCGTCAGATGTTTGTGAGCGCATACTTTAAATTGCTTAAATTGCTGTCGTCGTAGGTGTTCGCCTAGGAGCTCGAGAATGTCTGTCGCGCACGCTATTGAGGTTCAAGTTGCAAACGCACCTATGCAGGAGAAGCATCACTGTTAGTTCATTATTTAAGGTCGTCCGGAGACCCCGTATAGGCGTTACATGTTAAAGGAGGGGGGGGAGTTGATATTGCAGGGGTGAGCATAATAAGTGTGTTGTAAAAAAAATCATAAGGTATAATAAATCATAAAGATCATAAACCTGTAAAATTGAAGTACACATACAAAGGAAACAACAGAGAGAGATCCATGGCTGATAATTTATTTAAAAATAAAAAGTAGTCCTGTCATTATATTTCAAGTGTTCACAAGTAAACTAGCTGTTATGCGCAATTTACTCCATAGTACCACTATACCACTCGGCCATTGCCGCAACTTTTCGCGTGGTGTGTTCTAACCCGGAGGTATAGCCTCCCGGGATAAGTGTTCTAGGTCGTCGTATTCCTCATCTTTCGTCCGTTTGTTCTGCGTGTGGCTGCCTCTGAAGAGATGGCACATTGCGGTGGTGAAAGAAGACGACGACCCTGAGAGGTCTGAAGCTCGCTTGCTGATCGAACGCTGGGCCAGGACTGTTGTCGGACGCCGCAAGCGACTCGGACTCAACTGAGCCACAATCCCCTTTACGCGCGCTTCCGAACGCTTAGAGCCAGTGGTGCTGTTGCTGTGGCTGCGGAATAATGGACCCGGTTTAGTCAGGTGATAAAAAGCCTCGACTTTGTCCCCAACGCCAGCTTTCAGCAGCCGCACACGAAGGTGAGAGGGTGGCCAAGGCAAGTGAAGAGCGAGCGCTATGGCGCGTCAAACAGCGAAAGCAGCGAGGGAGACCGAGCGCGCTGACCATCACGAAAAGCAGAAGCGGCTGAACGTAAAGCACACAAAGCCGCGAAGGGAGCCGAGCACTCTGTCCAGCTAGCTAAGAAAAGTGGCTGGGGATGGCGGAGGCTGCCCAAACCGCGAATGCAGCCAGGTAGTTGACATGCCCGCTGCATAGCTCGGAAGAACAGAAGTGCGCTACCTTTCCTGCAGTACGCATTTCATGCTTTCACCTACTATTGACGGACGAGATAGGATACATATTTTTTATTGTTTCCTGTTCTGGCATAGAAATTTCTCATCGTGACCTCATCCATTCCTCTAGATCCGATCCCCGCTAAGGGGAATGGCCGCATCAGCATAGGCTCATCGACCGATTGTGTAGTCATATTCCTTGAAGGTTGACGCTCTTTTGCACAGGAGTCTATAGGTGTCATTTTTGGAATGGGCGTATTGGTTTAGGTGGCCTTTGCCGCTTTGTCGTGTGAGTCTTCGCACTCGCATGGCAACAGTGTTTCCGGGATGATGAAAGGAGAGGGAGGAAGGGGCTTTCTTCTCTTGCGTGTGCAAGAAGTGCCTGTGGGGGAGAGCATAGTGGAAGGGAGGGAAGCGGCCGGCGTTGCGAAGGCGTTGACTAGCGGTCCGCCAGGTCTGCACGCTCTATGCACTTACGGTCGATGGCGAAATGTCAGAAGGTCGCCAACGTGACTCGAGAAACTCTATATAGCGTCGGGGCCCAACGTGACAGGTGATCCGCTATAGCGCTGGCAACATGCTGCGCACGTAAGCAAGCCGAAGACGCGTTTATTTGAGGAGCTGCCCGCAAAGAGTTTGCGCGTTGCGGAATGGGAATAATTCGCGAGCACACAGCTGTAAGTCGCCGCGCAGTCATGCTGGATAGGTGTAGTATAGGTGGCCGCCGCGGCGGCTCGGTTATGACGCTCGGCTGCTGACCCGAAAGACGCGGGTTCGATTCCGGCCCGTTGCGCGCTGCCTTTCGGTGTCTTGCTGCGAACGAGCAAGTCAGCCGGAGCCGACGCCCTCAAGTGTGGGTAGTCGCAGTTGTCGGGCCGAGTCTAGTCATCCGCTCCAAATTGCCAGCCGTTCAAGGGATTTAGCATTTAGCAATCAATAGGGAGCATAAACGCGCTAAACAGGCAGCCGAAACCGATGAAGAGCGGGAGCTTGGAAAGCAAAGGAAAGGCGCATAAATGGCCCCCTGGGACAGTGGACACCTTAGTTGCGCTTTAAGTTACGGGGTGGTTGTGACAGAATGTGCGTTGCATGCGTTGGCATTGACAACGTTGTGGCAGAAACGCGGCACCGAAGCTACAGGCCGTCGGCGTTAATCATTGTGGTCATTGGCGTTGATAACGTGACTCCGATAATTTTGAGGAAAGCGAGGGCGCATAACTGGCTTCTTGAGTATGGCGGCACTGCAGCAGTAGGCCGTAGCGTGACTTCACTCTGATTATGCAAGCGTGACTTTCGCTTGCATAACCAGGGTTAGCTGAGCTAAGCCGCAGCTATTTCTTTTCTCTTGCGACATGTTGCAGTGCCTACGGCGCCGAATTCTACCTTCGCTATTATGCTATGGCATATGCACTTTCTTTTGCTTCAAAGTAATCACCAACTACGTGTGCCGATTATTTTTAAGAGTGACAAGCAAAATAAAGTTGATTAGCTGACTAATGCATGATTGTTCAAGTACGTTCGCCGTGGCCTGAAGGAATTTTATGTTTTGAACCACCGTATTTTTTAGGAATTTTTTAGTGCTCGCTGAAACACGCTAGTGAATGGAACATACGCACGTCCCCTCGAACTTAACAGGCGATCGGCTTGCTGGTGCGTGCCGATATGCAAAGAGAAATGCTATGACACCATGCTGTACGACGAACGGTTGCTCAAAATTTTGGTCAATGTATTCGGGAATACTGCCACCACAGTGAGGTGAACCAGTGACGACATCGGCGGGATTTCATCTGTACCCAAGATATCTGTCGCTCAAACCAGCGTCGTGGCTTTGGCGGACACGGTTTTTGTGTCGCGCGTCCCTTTCCATCACTCTTTTTTCTCCTGTCTGCGCGTGCCAGGGACTGTGACTTAGATCGGGTGCGACACCATCTTTATTTAAAAATAATTTTGCATCATCCTGTCACGTCATCTCGCAGGATGGCGGCCGGGTTCGATTCTAACCTAACCAGTTTTCTTATTTTTATTGTAATGTCACATGATGTCATATGACCGATGACGTCACAAGGGACCAACTTCCGGCGACACATTTTGCGGAGACTTCCGGCGTCAACACAAGCCTTCTAATGCTTTCGCATTAATAAATTTACACCCCATACCGTTGCAGCCTTGTATACATACGCACGTAGAAGGACCGTCTCATGCAGAGTTGTGCAATCATTATCCCACGGCTGACGTGCGGAGAACAGAGGGCGGTGGCGCCCTTGATGAGCTGTGCGGTTACGTATCGGTACTGCTGTGCAGGTTTTCAGTTTTGAGCAGCATTGATGAGTTCATGTGGCCGCCGTAACTTTGCTGGACTCTCAGCTGACGTCCAAGTTATGGAGTTATATAACAACAGTGCCAGATTTTAGTACATGGGCCCCATGTGGAGTTGGCGCGGTCAAAGGTCTCTGCTCCAAAGTGTCCAAGTTATGTCAAAAAGCAGCTCTTCTTGCCTGTGTGAGCCTTACTCATCGCAGCGGTGGCATTGGGAGCTCGTTCTGATAGCTTATTTTCGGCTGTCCAGCTCGATTTACGGCAAGCAACATACTATTGCAGTGAATCAGCGTGCTTGACTTTCGTGGACCGTCTAGGCCTATCTGAGTGGAATACTCTTTTCTGATGACGAAAATGATTAGAATGATGTTGAGCATAGCGCCCTAGCAGTGGTGCTTGAAAGGATTCGGTTGTGGCGTCTGCTGGAAACGCCATCAGTCTTTGAAATCACCTTCTTGACTTGGGTTACACCCGCCTACATGCAGCCTGTTTTCCTTCCTTTCTACGTAACCGCATCAAAATGCCATCAGACCAGTACATGTTGTTTTCTAAGTTTAAAAATGACTCTTTACTCAAACCGCATGCGCTCGAAAGTCGGCACTACACTCTCTGTACATGCATATGGTTCCTCGTTCGTCCGTGCCTTCTTCGCTCTCGTGTGTACTCTTAACAACAACAAAAAGAAAGGGTAGCTGAACCAACAAGGTTTCCCCGTTTCACGTAGTAGTCGAGTACGACGGTGCTGATCGAAGCGTCGGCTGCTCTGCCTACGGTCGCCGCATCCAGTCCGGCCGTACTCTGTCGTGCAGGCGATCGCGTTTGGCCAGTAGCAGTTGGTTATATTAACTCTATGGCCAGTAGAGGTGCAAATAATGCATGGAAAACAAACGTGCAAGCGTCTTGACCAGTAGACCACGGTCAAAGAATATTCTTACACCACGGTAACCGTGGTTTTGACTCGGCAAGGTTTCGGTTTCGGTCTTGAGATTGTCTGGTATGTGTACGCACCGCGCTATTTCGCATTCCTCTTCCAGGCCGTGTTTGTGGAATGGAACATGCGCAGAACTCGTAAATGTGACTGTAAAGAAATGTAAAGAATGTAAGAAATGTAAGAAATGTAAAGAAATGTAAAGGAATGTAAAGAAAGAACATCACTTCGAAAGAACATCACTTCGCTGCCGTGGCACGAACGTAAAGAAGAAAAAATGGGAAACTATTGGCGCTCTGACCAGGCACTGACCATCGCCGTTTCAGATTGCCGCAGTCATGCACCCAAGAACGCCTACTGCAGTGTGCAAGTGCACGGTAGCTGACAAAGATATCGTGGATAGCGGTATCTTTCGTAGATTCCGTCCCTTAGTCGCAGCACAAACAAGTTCCAGCTTAGCTACGGTCGCCTCAGAAATTTACAAGCACTTTTGCCAGCGCCGAGGTGCAGTCTGTATGCTGGTACGCATACTGCTCTGCGCTGTGCAGCCTGTGCGGCTTCACTGCGCCAAACTTATGATCTCGCTACTCAAAGCTCATCGTGACATCTTTTCCGCTCGAGCCTCGCTTATCCAGGTCATCGTCGTCGTAGCGCGCGCTACTGCGGCGCTACGATGCTGAGAAGCGTTGATTGTTGAGAAGCGTTCCAGTCTCTCTAATGAGGACAAACTTTCACCTGCATTGCGTTCGCGGTTGTTATGGTTTATAGCCCGCGCTAATCTGAAAACTGCGTTCCATTGTGCTTCTTTGTTGTGAGTAGCCGCCGTGCGATAGGCGCCTACCGATTTCCCCCATCCTGTTCGACTTCTGAACTCTTGCCCATGCATGCCCCAATGCCGCCTAACCGGTGCACGAACTGGCTCAACGCGAACGCGTGCTCCGTGATTGACGAGGCAGATTCAGTTGCTGTGGCATGACAGTTAATTGGTTACACTGACGGCGAGCTTCTTGGTCCAGAAAAGCCGCCTTGCCACAGGGAACACATGCGTGCTGAGATAATTGGGAGGTGACCAACAGTACGATTTCAGTAAAGTAATATTACCTGCAGTGGGTGTGTTTGGAGTTTTTTAAGATGATTATGTGTCATAAAGATCATTATTAGTAAAAGATGGCTAGATTATGATTATTCCAGGACATCCGTAAGGCTGAGTGACCAGACGGTCATGTTTGGATGTTGGTGCTTTGTTTGTACCTCACCTGTGTCATCCATTCACGGACTCATTCTGCTCTGTTCTTTTTTACAGAAGTGGGCCCCAACATGGCCACGTGCAAGCGTAGACTCTCCTGCCCACAGACAGTGCAGCATCTCTGGGATGCCATTGACTCCATACGGCAACAAAAGCAGGTGTGTGTGTGACATTTGCCAAGCTGTGACAAAGGTCCCCTTACAGCAGTAACTATACAGGGGACTTTGCCATTGATCACTGTGGGAGTCTTCATCATTGTGCGTTGTAAGTGACAAGTCCTCCTGTGATCTACAGCCCACAAACAACGTTGCCCAGCTGGGCCTGTACTTAGAGGGGCATTTTAGTTGGGCATTTCATGATTCTGAGAGTACGCCACAGAGGTGACACTATAAAGCAGAGAGGCGTGCACACCGGCGTGAGTTTTGCACACCAGGTGCAAAGCTAAGAGAGGGCTGCACATTGATGATGGTACTGGAATTTTGAATGGTACAAGGTCATCTGCGACCAAAGAACACTAAAGACATGGTTAGTGGTCAGCTTAGGCCCATGACATGTACTGTGGGTCATGTTTCCGAAAGGGATTAATGGAAGCAACGGTGGTCTACATGGACTAAAGATTACAATTGTTAGTGCAGTGCATGGTGTATAATAATGATGGCAAGCACAACAAGTTATTAAAAAGACGAAGTGCATAGGGCTTAAAAAAGAAGAATGGGTAACAGTGAGGGGGTGCAGCTGAAGCATGGAAGGGAGAGTGGAAGAATGGCCTTCTAGGTTTGAAATGTTGCATGTAACAACATAAGCACACTTAATTGCCCTCCTTCAACTTCGTACTATTTGCAAGCAGAATGATCCAATGCATACTGATATATACTTTTTGTGTGATTGGACTGTTTTCATTGGTTGCCCCTTTTTTTTTTGGCTTGGTAACACTCTGACACATTACCAGTCCAAACATTCATGCATTCGTCCTTGTGTTTGTCTCTGCTTAGTCCTCGTGTTTCTGCGCAAATTTTTTCAGTATGCATATCAACCAACTAGCCCAACTTTCTGCTCTCCTATGTCAAAAACACTTCTTGAGTTTGAAAGCACACCATTGCACCACTGACCACCCTGTGACATTATGCAGAGTCATCAAAGTAGTTCAGATGCAAAGATAACTGTGCATGCTTGTATGGATTGTTTCTCTTGTACTTTTTTTCTGAGTGAGACAATAGCTTTCATGTAGAACAGTTATTTTAAATGCTAAATAATTTTTGTATTGCATGCTGTGTAAATAGCTGAGAAAAGAAACTGTGCAGAATTTATCCTGTGTTGCTGAAAAAGCGCCAAACTCCTTGCAACCTGTTGTAAACTGTGGCAAGGTTTCGGTGGATGTTCTGTCGATATTTATGCGAATCATGTTCAATGAGACTGCCTGGCATGCAGTGGTGACCCTTTGAGAATGACAAGGGAGAGGGGCTTTGAATATATCTGGAAATGTCAGCCCAGCTTAACAGTGCATGCTCGCTATTTTACGCAAAAAAAAAAAAAGAAAGTATACGGTTGACTTCATGCTTACACCCTCCTTCGGATGGCAATATTAGACAGGGAACTGAGCAGTTGCTGTGAATGCCAATGCTGTGAAAATCATTGGTCACGGTCATGTTTGGAGCGATGTTTGCAATGGTGCTGGTGTGCGCAGGTGAGCAACCTGGACCGTGTGGCCAACTACATGCGCCGAAAGCACCACCTGAATGTAGCGGACACCGAGCGGCAACTTGGGTTTGCCGTGCGGGACAACCTGCTCGTCTCCAAGAAGAAGGTCGGCTCCAAAGGTTCCAAAGTTGGTGTTGAACAAGAAGCCTTCCAGCTACCAGAACAACCGGTGGTGCGTTCTCAGATTGCAGTCTCTTGGTTATTTGCATGTGCAGTGTCTGAACTGAGAACATCATGGTTAAAGTGGCAGTGACACATCTTTTGCGTTTCACTTCTTTTTTTTACTAGTGAGCACATCTACGTTTATCCACTTCTTGTGGCTTGCAAAAAAATATAGTTATATTATTATTCATCATGAGTAGTTTGGTTTTAACTGCTCAGAGTTGCAAGATTGGTGTGAATCCCTGCATGCGCAGTCTTGTAGAACCTATCTTTTATGCACATTTGATGCACTTGTACTACATGCCAGCATCTGAGGCAAGCCACCAGAAACAGCGGGCCAACTTCTGATTTTAGTTCTTGTCATTCAGCATCGCAAGAATTCACAGATGTTGCCAAACAGAGGTTCTGAATGTGGACGCCAGCGTCGCAGAGTGTTGTATGCTGGAGTTTGTTAACAATGTGCTAACGTGTTAACAACATGGTAACAACATGTTAACAAGTTATGAAACCAGCAAACTGAAGCTCACGTATACTCTAAGCTTTAATCTATAGTATTACCCTGTGGAATATGTTTGTGTGTGGACAAAGAAATGGAGTTGCATGGATATCTTGGATTTTAAATTTTGTGCTAGTGCTTTTTCAGTTGAAGCACAAAATAAAAATTATGTGTAGTGTTGATGGCATATAGATAGGGGTTCCATTTTTGTGGTTTAGACTGCGGGAAAAAAAAACCGATAAAAGTGCGCTGAATTCAGTTTTTAAATTCTGTTTTAACCAATAGAGGCTAGTATACTTGGCATGCAAGGCATAGCTGGCTGACTGTTGAGTACACGCTACACTCACTCAGAGAAAATCAGGGTCATGACGCGATGGTGGTATTGTTTGATAAGCAGTGCAGTTGTACGATTTGAGATGTTAGTCCGTTAGCTTACATAGTCTGCTGACCTGGGATGCCTCCTTGCTGCCTGCTAGCTAAATGCTGTTCGTTTGTTGTCATCTCCCACTAAAAGCAGTTCATCGGATAAGTAGGTTTATCAACTGCTTGTAGGTCACTGGCATGAAACCATGCATGGGAGCCTAGAAAAAGCACCATGTTGTGGCTGCCGCAACGGCTCCTCACTGCTGTCAACACGAAACCACATATTGAGCCACCCTCTTTCCCAACCCAGCGAGACAGCCTAACAATATCATGTCAACCTATTAATCTATTCTTAAAAGGTACACTTCCCCTTGAGTTTTTGTCTTTTGGCTATCTCATTTAACTTGGGTCACTTATTTAATGACGATAGCAATTCTTTCAACAAATACAGCTCCAAGTACTGCCATTTGCGTGTCAGTTACTGGTAAACAAACCCTTTATGCTGACAAAAACGCTGATTAGACAATAGGTGAAATTTGACCACACAAATTAATTGCCGGAAAAAGTCAGTAATTCATTCATTGGTAATAATATTCACCCCCCCCCCCCCCCCAAAAAAGAAAGAATAAACGAAAATTTCATTCTGAAATAAACACCGAATACAATGCTGAATTTGCAAACAAGTAGTTTAAACGCCTACATATAGAGCAGAAACGTAAATGTCATTTGTTTTTATTATGTGGAAACAGAACTTTTAAGCTTTCATCTTTCTTTTGTTTGTTCATCACAGTTTATGAGTGCATTTCTAACCATACCACACCTTTTTTTCCACCATGGGTTACAGTGACAGCTAATGATGGACAAAGTGGCATCGACACTTTTCTTTGATGTTTGTATTTAGCAGTGTTGTATTCGTCTGCTTAAAAATGAGTCTAAAGGGAAGGAAACGAAGCTTCAAATAATCTTGAAAATGGGGTTGCTGCACTAGAAAACATGGACAACAGAAATAGAAGTGGACAGGACTTCTTTTTCTGTTGTCCGTGTTTTCTAGCGCAGTAACCTCATTTTCAAGATGAATGTCCACCAACTAGCCCAGCTTGCCACTCTACTTCAAAGAATGCTTTGGCTGCAGCAGTAACAGACTTCCAGTGTTCTTCATTGAGTAAAAATTCAGTCTTCTTTTGAGCCAGATAGACTATGGCTCATGCTGTAGAGTAATAGCAGTAAAATAGGCCCATCTTCATCCAGTTTGCGTCATGCGGAGTCATTCATGCCGCGTTATAATAGCTTGTTGAAGGGCTTCTGACGTATTGCCAAGTTAGCTTCAATCTGGTGTAGAGTTGCAGGGGTTGTGTGGAAATGAAGTTTTCTCTGTTTTCCCAGCCTTCTTCGACTTTTTAGGCCTTATCCAGAATGGACACACTCACAATCTTATGTTGCTTATGTGCCATAAACACAGCACAAACTCTTTGGCTTTTGAAAAGCCTGGCCAGTTCTCAATGTTGTGAGCATATGTGTGACGTTTCTTTCGCTTCTCTTTATTTCGCAGGAGAGGGACAGCCACGACTGGTACTGCTTTGAGTGCCACAGGGGTGGGGATGTGCTTCTCTGCACCACCTGCCACCGGGTGTACCACATAGTGTGTGTCAAAGAAGACCTCTCCAATGAAGACAAGTTCGTCTGTACCGTCTGCTGTGTGAGTGGTATTGAATCGCATCTCGCTGTGTGCTACGTTAACAGTGCAGGTGCTTTGTTCACATAGTCATTTGCCACTTGGGACACTATATGATACAACATCTGGCTTAGTACCTTGCTGCAGTAATAGGCAGGGGTGTGCGAATATCAAATTTTTCGAATACAAATCGAATACGAATACTTGGTTGCGAATATCGAATAATCAAGGACAGCGCATTTAACCACTACAAAACATTATTTGAGCACCCAAGAATATCACAGTTCAACTAACAGTGATGAAATGAACACAAAAGATGTGTGTGGCTGCACAAAAAGTATCAGTCTCGAACATTATTCGTAGAAGAGTGGAAATATCAGAAAAGATGGCTAGTACACAGCATTGATTAAGGCTAGCTTGCCATAAGCACGAAAGCGCGTTGCTGGGATGAACATAAAAGGTTGTCGTGAAGGAAAACCGGCTGCTCATGGTCAGGCAGTAGTAGTTAGTTCCCTTCTAGCTGAAGCGACTTCTCCAGCCACAAAAATGACCTCTCACTTGGCACTGAACTGGCACGTATTGCGAGCTATTTCGTGCACAGCTCTGACTATACCAGCTTCGCAGGTAGAGCCACTAAGAAGCTCACCAGCGTAGTCAGCTACTGCATGGCCCAACGTTACGCATTGCTCTGGGCGCCGCCATATTGTTATGAATCTGTTGATAGGGCTTGCGGACCGAAATGAACGCCGGTGCTGGCAATAGAATATTCGGCTGGGTACGAATATTCGCGTCGGGTCGAATATTCGAAAGAACACGAATACTTGGATTTCGAATCGAATACAAATACTAAAAATATAATATTCGAATTATATTAGAAAATTTCGAATATTCGCACACCCCTAGTAAAAGGCATATTCATATGCATAGAAATTTTTCTAGATACTTTATTGCTCTTAACATACTACTCTTCTGTTAGGTTGGTCAGTTCACTTCTGCACTAACACTCAAAAAGTCCTGCTGGA
Source organism: Amblyomma mixtum (assembly GCF_055824585.1). Lineage (NCBI taxonomy): Eukaryota > Metazoa > Arthropoda > Arachnida > Ixodida > Ixodidae > Amblyomma > Amblyomma mixtum. The sequence goes on from NC_143016.1 coordinate 59,452,212, forward strand.
AAATATTTTTCCACTAGTGTGTTGGCAAGATAACCGCTGGTCGTTAAGGGTAACGAAGTGGATTCCAAGAGAAGGCAAGCATAGCGGGGGTGCGGCAGAAAGTTAGGTGGGCGGATGAGATTCAGAAGTTTGCGGGGGTATGGTGGCGGCAGCTGTCAAAGGACAGGGTTAATTGGAGGGACATGGGAGAGGCTTTTGCCCTGCAATGGGTGTAGTCAGGCTGATGATGACGATGATGTGTTGGTCGGATTGGAGTAGCAGTGACAGCATTGATCTTGCTGGTTAGGCCCACATAAGTTTGCAAAAGTGAAGCTCTTTCAAACAACTTGTGGGAGTTGTATTTTTTCTTTTAATTCCATGTAATCACACTGTTTAGCTAGGAGGGGTTGAATAGTGCCGGCACCTAGATGCTGCAGACAGTCGAATGAAACTCAGAGAAAGGTTGACGGGAGTGCTTCAGGTCTGTCTAAATGCTGTAGTATGTGATGTTTTACCACTGTGTGGAGATATAACAGCCATTTTGTTTCCGATGCAGCAACTGAAAGAAAAGGACCCACTGAAGCTGAAAGTGGATGACATGAACATTCTTCTCAGCTACACATGTCTTCGTCTCAAAGACAAGGTATGGCCAGATCTGTGGTTCTCTTTTTCACACGCAAGAGGTGTGCATGACATTTCATTTTCCTTCAAAAAATATTTTTGTAGGAAATGCCTTGTATGTTCTCTCATCACAGCATGTGCTTTGTAACAGTGCACTCCCAGGAATGCTAGCCTGGAGGGCATTCTGCCTTGAAGCGTAGCTAGTGCCATGTTCGCACTAGGCTTCATGTGAAATGCTTAAGCGATGTTGTGACAACCTCTTAAGGAAACAAAAAGTCATGTTCACTTCAATGGTTGTAACCTATGATTAGGTAGTGGAGGTTTCGTAATAATGCGAGAAAAACTCTTATTCAGTGCATACCTTTCTACCTAATGCATTCATGCAAATTATATTTGTGAGAGAAAAGGTTGCCAACAGCTAGATTGAAATGTAACACCTGACTTGTGGCCATTAAATGAAAAACAGATTCATTTTGTGTTAGTGTGACCTTTAAAGGAATCATGAGACTACTATTGTCATTGCCTTTATTGTGTACATGGTCATGGTGAAGTAATAGTGTAATATTGGTGCTTGGCAGCTTCAGTGGTTATGGTAATCTATATCACTTCCTCAAGGTAAGTCATGTAAAAAAAAAAAGGGCCACACTTCAAAAGGCTAACAGAAAAATAGTTGGGCACTATGGTTTGTTGCCTCTTAGTAAATTGCTGCTGTAGATCAGTGTTGAAGATGGAACATCGGCAAGCTCGTAATGCCTCAACAATGCCTGCTAGCTATTTAGGCATCTTAAATGGAAGTGATTTGTTTATCATCATTTTAATCCTTTTTTTTTCTTTAAACAAGTTTATCCTCCTCCAGTCGGTTTGTACCTATGTAAAATACGACATTGGCCATCGTTTTATTAGAGGTGTGCTGTTATGCTTTTGATCAGGCCAAAAAAAAATTTTTTTCATGTGCAGTGCATGGTTTCTGATCAGTCTGTGTTGTGCACTTGTGCGGCTTTCGCATAAGTGCACAATGGAGAGGTAAAGGCAGAATGCCCAGTCAAGCAAGCAGGCTTCCTCTATCTATGACAAGGTCAATTGTAG